>NC_056731.1:1279889426-1279994426 GCF_019279795.1 Protopterus annectens | reverse complement strand
AAATGCCAAAAAATGCATAGTCATACCCTTCGGGAAAAACAAGGTTACCCCTAGCTACCAAATAGGTGGCAATCCACTGAGCACAGAAGAAGTTATCAGGGACTTGGGGACCCAGGTTGATTGTCGACACCCATGTAGCTAAAGTAGTTAGGAAGACCTTCTACATTGCCCACCTTATCATGAAGGGATTCTCATCTAGATCAAGGGAGGTCATAGTCTCCCTATACTCATCAGACCAATGATTGAGTACAATGCCCCATTCGGGAAAGTATCTGGTCCGACACCTGCAGCAGCTGGAGTGGCCACAAAAATTCCTCACCAAAAGCATAAAGGGTCTCAAACATCTGGCCTATGCTGCCCGACTGAAAGAACTCCAGCTCTATTCAGTCCCACCCCTTTCTCAGAGGTGACCTTTGCCTAACATACAAGGCCATGTCAAACCCAGATTTGATGAATATGCTTCACCTCAAAAATCTAGATCCTCAGAGCCACAAGGGCGGAGACTTAAACCTCGAAAGGCTATTAATAGGGGGGTGCTGGAGGGGTAGATTCATCACCCAAAGACTCCCCATGCTGTGGAATAAAATCCCGGTATATGTGAGGCAGAGCACCCGCTGGCCTTGTTCAAGAGAAATCTTGACCAATGGATGGGAGATCGCAGATATACCCCAGGGATTACCTCAGTGTCACTGCTCACAGAGGCACAGCAAAATAATGGGTATAGTTCCCCATACTAAAGGGGTGGGGAAACCACAAACTATGGGCTAGGCTTGTAAATGCCCTCGGGCAGATAGCCTAGTATGAACCTATGAACCTATATATATATATATATGTATTTTATATATTTTGTGTGTGTGTGTGTGTGTGTGTGTGTGTGTAAATATATATATATATGTATTTATGAAAATATATATATATATATATATATATATATTGTGTATATATATATATATATATATATATTGGGGATGTATATATATATGTGTGTGTGTGTTTGTGTGTGTATATATAAGCTCAATTCCTGTCAGGGAAACAAAACTCACTTTCAGATGACTTAAGCAGAAATCTCCTTAACATGAGTAGCAACTGGAGCCAAGCACTTTCAATTCTGATTCAGAAATGGGATATCCCCGGGGGGCATCTCTTTGGCTTACAACCACTAGCTCAGCAAATTCTACAGCAGGATTCCTCACAGCAGGATTTGTAAATTGGATGCTCATCTTTTCACTGGGGAAATCTCTTAGTCTCTGTCTTTTCCTCTCTGCCCCTTTTTTTAAGAATTTACTCAAGGCAGGACAGACCAAAGGGCAAACCTGTTTTTGGACTGGGCCCCCCAGGCGGGGCCCATCCCGTGCATCCTGTCATGCCACCCTGGCACCTGCAGCAGAATAATTCTCTCTCAGCAGGAGGGGGAGATTTTGCATCCACAACTAAACCCCAAATCTTGCAGCATGGCTTATTCCTTTAAATTTTTTCCCCAACAACCCCAAGCACTAAGCAAGCAGGTGCTGGATGCCATTCTTGAAGCCAGATGACCCAGTACAAGAAAATCCTATGATGAATGGAAAAGGTTCTGCTCCTGGATTCAGTCTGAAGGAGAGGACACAACTCTGCCCTCCATTCTCATCTTGGATTACTTAGCAGATCTACTCAAAACCTGTTCTTCTCTTTTTAAAATACATGCCTCTGCCATTTTCTCATTACAATACTGAGCCACCTCTTTTTCCACCCCCTTATCAAATAGTTCCTGAAAGGGGCAAACAACAAGGCCCAAAGGTCCATCCATGCTTGGGACCTTAATTTTGTACTTGAAAAGCTCATTTCCTTCCTTTGAACCTGCTGCATCAGCTGAATTAAAATTTCTCTTGGGAAAACAGCCTTGCTTCCGCCCACTTCAGCTTGAAGAGTGTCTGAGCTACAAGCACTTATGACTGTGGAACCCTTCATTATTTTTCCCTGCTTACAGGGTTTCCACTAACCTTTCCTTTATGCCTATAGGGGGCCCAAGGGGTCTAACCCAAACCATCCATTTGCCAACTTTCTTCCCCAATCCTCAAAATAAAGGGAAAGGATACTGCATTCCTTTGGGTTGCCCAGACAGCTCAGATTCTGCCTTGATTGGACTAAGCCCTTCAGAAAAACTGACCAGTTACTGACAGCTTTTTAACAGGGGCAGAGGGCAAGGCCATTTCAAAACAAACAATTTCCAAATGGATAGTAGACTGCATCCATTTCTGCTAGAAGCATGGAAAACCAACCACTGGGGTCAGAACACATTCCATTAGGGCAACATCCACCTCTACAGCATTTCTCAAGTCCCTACCAGGGGCATTCTGGAAGCTGCTACCTGGAGTTCTGTACACACCTTCACAAAATATTGCCACATGCCTATCTTTTCCAAATCCCGGGCAGGTTTTGCCACAGCAGTCCTGAAAAGGGATACTAGCCAGCTCTAACTCTTCTTGACTGTCTCCCGCCTTATTCAGCTTTGGGAATCTCCCCAAATGTGATGACTGCAACAGTGAGACATGAAGAACATAGTACAGCTGTGTACACTTGCCATAAATTTAGATGTTCAAGGTTTTTTTAATTTTTCCCCCGTTTTTTTCCCTGGGTTTTTATAGAAAAACACATCTGACACAGATATCCTTCAGAAGGGTCTCACAGAAACGGATAACTGGTGCCAGAGCCATGGCCTAAAGTTAAATGCCAAAAAATGCATAGTCATACCCTTCGGGAAAAACAAGGTTACCCCTAGCTACCAAATAGGTGGCAATCCACTGAGCACAGAAGAAGTTATCAGGGACCTGGGGACCCAGGTTGATAGTAGTCTGCCATTTGACACCCATGTAGCTAAAGTAGTTAGGAAGACCTTCTACATTGCCCACCTTATCATGAAGGGATTCTCATCTAGATCAAGGGAGGTCATAGTCTCCCTATACTCATCAGACCAATGATTGAGTACAATGCCCCATTCGGAATGTATCTGACCCGACACTTGCAGCAGCTGGAGAGGCCACAAAGTTCCTCACCAAAAGGATAAAGGGTCTCAAACATCTGTCCTATGCTGCCCGACTGAAAGAACTCCAGCTCTATTCAGTCACCGCTTGCTCAGAGGTGACCTTTGCCTAACATACAAGGCCATGTCAAACCCAGATTTGATGAATATGCTTCACCTCAAAAAATCTAGATCCGTCAGAGCCACAAGGGCGGGAGACTTAAACCTCGACACGGCTATTAATAGGACGTGCTGGAGGGATAGATTCATCACCCAAAGACTTACTATGCTGTGGAATAAAATCCCGGTATATGTGAGGCAGAGCACCTCGCTGGCCTTGTTCAAGAGAAATCTTGACCAATGGATGGGAGATCGCAGATATACCCCAGGGATTACCTCAGTGTCACTGCTCAGCAGAGGCACAGCAAAATAATGGGTATAGTTCCCCATACTAAAGGGGTGGCGTAAGCCACAAAACTATGGGCTAGGCTTGTAAATGCCCTCGGGCAGATAGCCTAGTATGAACCTATGAACCTATATATATATATATATGTATGTGTATATATGTGTGTGTGTGTGTGTGTGTGTGTGTGTGTAAATATATATATATATGTATGTATGTACGTATATATATATATATATATATATATATATATGTGTGTATATATATATATATATATATATGTGTGTATGTATATATATATGTGTGTGTGTGTTTGTGTGTGTATATATAAGCTCAATTCCTGTCAGGCAAACAAAACTCACTTTCAGATGACTTAAGCAGAAATCTCCTATACCCACATGAGTAGCAACTGGAGCCAAGCACTTTCAACCTTCTGATTCAGAAATGGGATATCCCAGGGGTGCATCTCTTTGGCTCCCCCTACAACCACTAGCTCAGCAAATTCTACAGCAGGATTCCTCACAGCAGGATTTGTAAATTGGATGCTCTATCTTTTCACTGGGTAAATCTCTTAGTCTCTGTCTTTTCCTCTCTGCCCCTTATTTTAAGAATATTACTCAAGGCAGGACAGACCAAGGACAAACCTGTTTGTCCTGGACTGGCCACTCCAGTGCTGGTGCCCACTCCTGTGCATCCTGTCACCGGTGCCACCCTGGCACCTGCAGCAGAACTCAACCCTTCTCTCTCAGCAGGAGGGGCAGATTTTGCATCCACAACTGCAAACCCTAAATCTTGCAGCATGGCTTATTCCTTAATTTCTTCCCCAACAACCCTAAGCACTAAGCAAGCAGGTGCTGGATGCCATTCTTGAAGCCAGATGACCCAGTACAAGAAAATCCTATGATGAATGGAAAAGGTTCTGCTCCTGGATTCAGTCTGAAGGAGAGGACACAACTCTGCCCTCCATGCCTCTCATCTTGGATTACTTAGCAGATCTACTCCGCAAAGGCCTGTTCTTCTCTTCTGTTAAGATACATGCCTCTGCCATTTCGGCTCATTACAATACTGAGCCACCTCTCTTCTCGCACCCTCTTATCAAATAGTTCCTGAAAGGGACAAACAACTTAAGGCCACGAAGGAGTCCATCCACCCCTGCTTGGGACCTTAATTTTGTACTTGAAAAGCTCACATTTCCTTCCTTTGAACCTGCTGCATCAGCTGAATTAAAATTCCTCTCTTGGAAAGCAGCCTTGCTTCTCGCCATCACTTCAGCTTGAAGAGTGTCTGAGCTACAAGCACTTATGACTGTGGAACCCTTCATTATTTTCCATGCTTACAGGGTTTCCCTCCGGACTAACCTTTCCTTTATGCCTATAGTGGTGTCCAATGTGGCTCTCAACCAATCCATCCATTTGCCAACTTTCTTCCCTAATCCTCAAAATAAAGGGGAAAGGATACTGCATTCCTTGGATGTGCCCAGACAGCTCAGATTCTGCCTTGATTGGACTAAGCCCTTCAGAAAATCTGACCAGTTACTAGACAGCTTTCTAACAGGGGCAGAGGGCAAGGCCATTTCAAAACAAACAATTTCCAAATGGATAGTAGACTGCATCCATTTCTGCTAGAAGCAGCATGGAAAACCAACCACTCGGGGGGGGGGGTCAGAACACATTCCATTAGGGCAACATCCACCTCTACAGCATTTCTCAGGGGAGTCCCTACCAGGGACATTCTGGAAGCTGCTACCTGGAGTTCTGTACACACCTTCACAAAATATTGCCACATGCCTATCTTTTCCAAATCCAGGGCAGGTTTTGCCACAGCAGTCCTGAAAGGCATACTAGCCAGCTCTAACTCTTCTTGACTGTCTCCAGCCTTATTCAGCTTTGGGAATCTACCCAAGTGTGATGACTGCAACAGTGAGACATGAAGAACATAGTACAGCTGTGTACACTTGCCATAAATTTAGATGTTCAAGTGTATTCACTGTTGCAGACCTGGTTTCCCTCCCTCCAGCTCCCTGTTTTTTCTCTTTGTCTCTCTCTCCTCTTTATGACTATTACTCACCCCTTTAAGGGGTATTGGTATTAGTATTTACATTTTACTGGTGGTGTTTTCCCCACCATAACTTTGCTCCCTATTTGAGGAGCACCTGACATTTGGGGCAGGAAAAAATGATGTAATGGCATTGGCTACCTGTTTTTATACCCCTGATGTCAGTCCTGGAGCGACAGCATCTGGTAGAGAAATACCAAGTCTCTGGTATTCGGGCTGACTGAGGGCTACCTGCATGCAGATAATCCAAGTGTGATGACTGCAACAGTGAATAAACTTGAACATCTACATTTACGGTAAGTGTACACAACTGTACTTTCTTGATAGCCCTTTATAATTTAACTTTGTAACTCCTCCAAACGGTGTATCAGGGTGGTCTCTTTAGGCAAAAAATACTCAATAAGTAGATTTTCTTCGTGTTTCACTGTTGCAGTCATCACATTTGGGTTATCCCTGCCAGGGTAGCCCTTGGCCGGCCTGAATACCAGAGGCGTAGTTTTTCTGCTTAGTTTGTTGTCACTTCAGGACTGACGTCAGGTCGTTAGTAGTATAAAGTAAGGCACTCAATGCCATTACATCTGTCTTTCTTGCTGAGAAGCAGAAGCAGTTCGCACAAGTGCCGGTCAGCTGCTACCCGAGTTTCATTTTCCGAACTGAAGCTGAAGTCTTCTAAAGCTAAGTACCCTGTTGGGGCTCCTTTTTTCTTGTGCTAACCGATGTCAGAAAAAGTTAACAATTGTCTCGCCACACCGAGACTTTCATTCTTACTGTCACTTGGTAAAGCCCAGACCACAATGTCCCTCGATGTCACTTTTGTGCTTTAACACCAGAACTGTACGACATCGGGCCCTTATTTTAGCTAGATATTTTCGCTTACAGTCCTCTAATTCCGATATTGCTTTGGTAATCCATCCTACAGCAGATCTTGGAGAAAGACAGACCGCACAGGTCCATACCTACCGATGACACTTCTGTTAAGCTAGCCATCAGTTCTCTGGTCCTTAGGTGCTTTTGCAGCCCCTGATACCCGCTTCTGTGGATTTGCAGGCCGCTACAGAGACCCTTTCGGAGTCTAGTATGTCACAGAACCCTTCTTCGACTAAGGATCCTGCAGTTGTCTTTACCTTGGGTGGGTCCGAAGCTGTTGAGCAGGCACCGACTTCCGAGGAGGTACTTCGCACTATCGATTCCCAACACAAACCGACGACTTCTTTTGCGTCTACCATTCTTTTGAAAACTACTGAGTTTCTAAGGCCCAGGGTATGAACCACACCCAAGAAACTGATGACCCAATCTCAGACACCCGATTCCTTTTCTCAGTCTCAAATGCTTAAAATGGCAGAAGACCTTATCATGCTGATTGGGGAAGCCAAGCTACCCCTTCCAAAAGAAAAAGATCTGACCCCAGTAGTTTTGTCTTAACAGGAGTCTGATGACTTTGATGCATCTGAATGTGAAGACATGCAACCCCTCTCTACTTATGAGGATTCTGATGCAAAGGAATCCATTCCTTCAGCCTCTCCACCCGAGGACTTTTCCTTCAGGGAAACCCACCTTAAGGGAGCATTTCCATTGGGAAAGTCAGAACTACCCTCAGTCTGAAAGGAGACTCAGAGATATCTTAGATCTTCCATAGCACAGACCGCTGGCCATTCACCCAGTCCTGGATGTTGTGGATGATGTTTTCCTGGAATCCAGTTTGACTCCTGAAACCCTTCCTCCTGCTCCCAGTAAACCTCATGGGTAGTAGATTCCCTGACACACAACTTTCTTTTCAAAAATCCTACTGCTGACCCTGAGGTAATTTCTCAAGGGCCTAAAGGAGTTAAAGCAACCTTTGCTAAAAAGCCCTTCCCTCAGATAGGGATTCCCGAGCACTATACAGATGGGGTAAAAAAGTATACACCTCTGTTACTCTTGCTATCAGAGCACTAAGTTGTCAGTTCCATATGCTAAAATTTCATCAACATACCATGGAACTCCTCAAACAAAGTGTCTTTCCTGCTTGTGCAGATCTGAAGAGTTACAAGAGTTAATGCATTCTGCAAGTCCAGCAACTAAGCATACCTTACACTGTGGTTTTGACCCCCCTAGAAGCTTCTTGCAGGGCAGCAGTCACCGGTTCTGTCCTTAGAAGACATGCTTGGCTCAAGGAACAGCCCTTGCTAGACCATGTGAAATCTAAATTATTGGATACACCCTTGCACAAAGACAACTTATTTGGCACCAAGGCAAAGGAGTCTTAAAAAAGATCGAAGAAAAAAGCTATATCTATGCAGACAGTTAATGATTTCTTACAGGTCCAGCCACCCAGGTTCAGCAGGCATTGCCCCTCCAAGCACTGGTGTTTTTCATCCCCACCAGGTCAGTTCAGCCCAGACCTGGGGAAGCAGACCCCCCAGATAGCAGCCACAGGGAATGCAGAGATCAAAGCAGTGGAGTTCCTCCTCTTCAAAACCAGGGAGTTCAAAGCCTCCCCCTCATGGTAAGAACTCACAATGACTCTCCACCTTCACCCCCTCCCTCTGCCCACCTGCACTTGCCCTTAGGGGGAAAACTCTCCTTCCCCACAAGTACCTAGGTCACCATTACCAACGACCGCTGGGCCCTCAACATAGTGTCCCAGGGATACAGATTTTCTTTCTACACTCTTCCAACCCCAAAAGGGTTCCCAGATCTGCCTTCAAACCAGTGGGCAGAGGCCAAAAAGCAAGTTCTTTCCCTGCTCTCCTTGAGGGCAATAGAGCATGTTCCTGCAGAACAGATAGGCCAAGGTTTCTACTCCAGACTTTTTCTAGTTCCCAGTAAAGAGGGCATTTGGTGCCCCATCCTCGATCTATCCTTTCTAAACACCTTCCTGGTGATACCAGAATTCAAAATGCTCACTCTCCAGCAACTGCTACCCATGCTCTTCAAAGATGCCTGGCTAGTCACCCTAGACTCAAAAGAGGCCTACCTCCACATTCCTGTCAGGGAATCATGCAGGAAATATCTATGATTCAGGGCAGGATCTCTGTGCTTCCCTTTGGCTTAACTACTGCTCCCAGAGTTTTCACAAAATGTCTGGCTCCCGCCATTGCCTTTTGCAGACAAAGAAATAGCCAATTTTACCCATACTTAGAAGACTGCCTAATTCAGGCAGACAGGAAAAGCTGCTCAAGCACCTGCCCTTTGTAGGGTACACTATCAATGAAAAGAAATCCAAACTAGTACCCACCCAAAGGATTATATTCTTGGGAGCAAGCCTGGACACAGCATCCCAGATAGCATTCCTTATACCAGAAAAGCAAACTTACCTGGCAGCCTGCTTTTCTCAACTAGCTACCAGACACCAGTTATCTGCAAAGAAATTCCTGCAAGCTCTGAGGTTCATGACATCTTGCATTCTACTCATTCCATATGCCAGACTGCATATGAGGAAACTTCAATGGTACCTAAAAAGCCTTTGATGTCAACACTCTCAAGACCTGGAAAGTCTTATACCAATGATACCTTGCCTAAGGAAAGATTTTATTTGGTGAGCAGCATGCTCCCACAACAAGGGACTACCATTCTCACTACCACCCGCCACCCAGACCCTCACCGCAGACACATCAAACTATGCCTGGGGTGCACACCTGGATGGCAGGTGCATACAGGGCCAATGGAGCCCACAGCAAATCCATCTGCACATCAACCAAAATGAGGTGTTAGCTGTACAGCATGCATTGACAGCTTTCAGGCCCCTTCTCTCCCCAGGGGCTCTCCTGATCAAAACCAACAACACCACTGTGATGTGGTTTATCAACAAGCAGGGAGTGACCCACTCCTACCCTCTATGCAGGCTGGCCATGACCCTTTGGCACACAGCCTCAGCATGCAACTCCACCTCCTAGCACAATTCCTGCTAGGCTGTCTAAACTCTGGCAGACCACTTAAGCAGAAATCTTCTAGACCCACACGATTGGCAGCTAGTCCAAAGAACCTTTACCCTAATAACTCAGGAATGGGGCACCCCGAAGGTCAACCTCTTTGCCTCCCACACCAAACATCAGCTCAGCAAGTTCTGCAACAGGGAGCATCACTACATGGCTTGGCAAGTGAATGCCCTATTCTTTCCCTGGGTCAGTCTCTCAGTCTATGCACCCCCCCACTACCTCTCATCACCAGGGTACTTGCTCAAAATAAGGGAGGAAAAACCAAGGACAATTCTGATTGCTCCAGACTGGCCTCGCCAGCACTGGGTACCCACTGCTGCACAGCCTGTCCCCACTGCCACAAGGGCATCTCCTTCAGACCCCAACCCTCCAGACTCAGAGGGAAGGAGAATTCATGCATCCCCAATTACAGATCCTCTGTTTTCCAGCCTGGCTTATTCCCTGACCACGAATCCATCTGCCAACCTCAGTAAACAGGCTCTAGATGTTTTACATGAGGCTAGACGCCCTAGCACTTGAAATTTTTATGCTGACAAATGGAAAAGGTTCTGCACCTGGATTCAGGCTAAGGGAGCCAATATGGCACAGCCCTCCCTACCTCTTATCTTGGATTGCCTAGCTGACCTGCTACATAGTGGTCTCCTTTGCCTCTATTAAAATTCCATGTCTCTGCTATATGTGCTCATTTCCACACTGAGCACCTCCTTTTCTCACACCCTCTGATCAAACCATTCCTAAGAGGGGCTAGCAACTTGAGGCCACCCGGAAGAGCACCTATCCCAGCTTGCGAACTAAAGTTTGTGTTGGAAAAGCTCAACCTGCCCCCTTTTGAACCGGCATCTTCAGCAGAGTTAAAATTTATCTCCTGGAAGACATCTTTTCTTTTGGCCATCACTTCAGTCAGAAGAGTCTCCAAGCTACAAGCAGTCATGGCTGTAGCTTGACATCTTCCATGCTAACAGGGTGTCCCCCAGGACTAACCCATCCTTCATGCCCAAAGTGGTGTCTAGTGTGGCTCTCAACCAATCCATTAATTTGCCCACCTTTTCCCTAATTCACAAAACAAGGGGGGAAAGGATCCTGCATTCTCTAGATGTGCACAGACTGCTCAGATTCTGTCTATACAGGACTAAATCATTCAGAAAGATTGACCAATTACTGGTCAGCATTGCTGCAGGGGCAGAGGGCAAAGCCACCTCCAAACAAACCATTTCCAAATGGATAGCACACTGCATCCATTTCTGTTACAAGCACCACAGGAAACCTCCCCCTAAGGGGGTCAGGGCTCACTCTACCAGAGCAGCCTCCACCTCTGTAGCTTTCCTCAGAGGAGTCCCCTCCAGGGACATTCTGGAGGCTGCCACCTGGACATCTGTTCACACTTTCACCAAGCATTACCACCTGTGTATATTCTCCAAATTCAGGGCAGGCTTTGCCTCTGCAGTTTTGCAGGGCATCCTAGCCAGCCATTAGTCTCCTTGACTGACTCCAGCCTTTTCCTCAGCTTTGGGAATCAACCAAAATGTGATGACTGCAACAGTGAAACACGAAGAACATAAGAGTTCAACCCAAATATGATGACTGCAACAGTGAAACACGAAGAACATAGCAGAGTTGTGTACACTAAATGTAGATGTTCGGGAGTATTCACTGTTGCAGTCCTGGTTTCCCTCCCTCCACCCCCCTCTTCTCTCTCTCTCTCTCTCTCTCTCTCTCTCTCTCCTTACAATGAACTTTTTGGTATTTACCTTCTACTGGTAGGGTTCTTCCACCATATCCTGGCTCCCACTTGGGGGCTCCTGACAGCGCAAGAAAAACTGATGTAATGGCATCGGCTACCTTACTTTATACTATTGATGACCTGACATCTGTCCTGAAGCTACAGCAACCGACACAGAAATACTATGCCTCTGCTATTCGGGCTGGCCAAGGGCTACCCTGGCAGGGATAACCCAAATGTGATGACTGCAACAGTGAATACAGTGTAACATCTACATTTATGGTAAGTGTACGCAACTGTACTTTCCATATATTTGAAACTACTTTCTGTATTAATTGCCTGCCACTTAGCAAGTAAATCTGGATACCTAGATCCATAGGTAGGCATGCAAAAGATACAAAGCCCTCTTGGAATGACTTTAAAATGCCTTCAGTGGCAATGTAAGCATTTAGAGGCATGCATGAATTTGTTTGCATAAGCCTTCTTCTAATTCATTATACAATTGAACAAAACGCTCTTTCATTACCCGAGTAGTCGCATCAAATTGTTTTTCACAGTTAAAATTCAGGGATAACAAAAGATTCAGTCCTGTTGTCATCAGCTTCACATTATATCCAGAGTTCACCTTAAGAATCACTTTAGGACGATAATCCAATTCCATCTCAATGCTTCAGCCATGTAACTCCTTGTGAAGAATCAAAAGGCAATATAGCAAACTAGCAACAGCAAGGAGTTTACCAGTCCCACAGTAGAGAAAAATAAAAGTATAAAAACTAGGTTTGTACAGACGTATGTTGAAACGATATTTTATAAAGTATTGAGCTTAAAAGTGGATCCACAATGTGCCTTACTGGAAAAATAACAGAAATGTACATGCACTGTTGTAAATGTATATATTCTAACTGTGGAAACTGGAATACAGGAGGTTAACTTCAGAAAAATAGCTGAAATTAAATTACTTTATAGCTAGGCCATAAAAAGATGTTATCTTTCAGTTTCAGTGCAGCAGGAGATGCAATGTCTGTACTAGAGAAGTTTTCTGTATTGTCCTTAAATGTGGAGGAATGTAAATTGTTTTATGACTTCCACCATCTCTCAAAAGATCTGAGGTCTATGTATTTTCACAGGTAGATGCTAAATGCTACCAGCTGCCATCAGTGGTTGTTTTGGGGCCTGGGAACAAGGAGTCAGATGACAAGAAATGATGTCATTTTGCAAGCTAGCCCGACAGTAATATTGGCAATATTAATTTGGGAATTCTCTTGGAGAGGGACAGCATTCTGTATTAGGTCTTGGACGTGATAACATTAACATCCATTCACCACACTTCTCCCTTGGTCTGAGTAAGTAAGTCTAGGGAATAGTATAATTCTTAGATATAGTCAGGAATTTAGCAAAGCTTAATTTAGATGTTTTTTATTTATTTATTTGAGACTGTCCTGCAATGTTTTACATATTTCCTGTGATTTTGAACTCTGTCACTGTAATTATATATGGAGCATTTTCTTGTATTTTTATTATTTATCATTAAATATATTTAAACATGTCATTGTAGCTGACCTTTGTAGAGCTCTTTAAGTTCTGACAGTACTTGCATAATTTGTTGACACTGTGGGCCACTCCTAACAGCCTTGCTCTTGGTCAAACTACCATTTGTATTAATAGTAACATTACACAGTAAAATTGGACATTCTTTGTTAAAGGCCTTAAAGTAGCTGATAAGGGGTTCTGGTGGCAGTGATAACTACCTTGTAGTCTGGGCAGAAGGGGGCATAGCTAGTAAACCTGTGCCAGCCTTTCCCAGGTGTGTGTGTATGTGTAAAAAAAAAAATCTCCAAGAGTGTGTGTCAGCTACTTAGGCAAGGACACAAAGCACTGGTTGGACAGAGAGAGTGTTGGAGGACTTGGCTTGGAACCCTGGCTAAGGACTCTGCTCTATAGCTGTGCCAGTGGGGAGTCTTATTGGGGATCTGGAGAAAGGAGGAAAATCTGCCCCAGACAGACTGTGGTCTGTGTGTGCTCTTAAGGGAAATTGCACTTGAAGCAGAGAGCTGCATCTGGAAATACTGTGTGTGCGCTTATCCTCCTAATGTATGTTCCCCACTGGTGCTAATGGTGAGGACTGAAGCTCCTTGATTACTGGTCCAGTGGTGGGGCGTCACACATGTATCTTAAGAATTTTCATCTTAATTTATAAATAAAAAATCTGTTAAGAAAACTGTATATCTTGGACTTTCCTCTTTTCCCAAAATTGTTTACTGCACAACCTATACAAAAGGAAAACTTAGTAGATATGTGGGATATGTGGGTTTGTTTGATGTGTAATGTAAGTATCTTCTACAGTAGAGTCTGCATACATGCGTGTCTTAGTTGTGGATTTACAGGGTAGTCTAAAACCATGAGAAAAAAAGAAAACAAAACAAAAGTAGTTGCATTGAAATAGTCGATAAATGTGATATTTGTGGTTCAAAATAAGATAATTTTGTTTTTCTCTGAATTAGTTCCATTCATTTATCTCACTTTTGGTAACTTTTATACCTTGGCATTCTTGCAGTCCTATAATACAGTATGTTGATCAAAGCCTTGCCCAAACACATGTATGTCTTTATGTAATATAGTTTTGGTCACAACTCTTTGTGTGAAAACCCCAACCTGTCATTGACAAGTAAGTGCAGTTTCCTTAAAAATAAAGACCGTTTGAGATTTTGTAAAACACTATCTGTTAATTTGTTTGTTGCCAGAAAGAGTTCCAGGAGGCTGGGACTATTGTAGAAAATTATGACAGTGCAGACTTTTTCAATTCAGCTTCAGTTGAAATGTCTCAAAAGAAGAGTCTTATGCTGAGGTCTTGTAGGATATCAAAGCCCAGATGACTATATGGAAAGTGGTAGAGATGTGGTTTAAAGGAGACATTCTGGAAAAAGCAGTCTCCTGTGAGAACCTTGAGTCCCCAAACCATTTAACTTGTTAGATGTATTGTTTAGGACTGATTACCAATCATAGTAAGCCCAAAGCCCCTTGTCGGTTTGCTGGAATGGGGTTGTAACAAGCTCAGTCTGTTGAATTTATTAATATTTTATAAAGGTTTTGTGTAATTGATAGCGTAATATGTTGATTATGGAAACTGTTTGTCATACAGTCCTCGGAATAGATGGAGTGTGTGAAGATGCTTGCTTTGGTTCCCATATTAATTATACCAATCACATGGATTTAATAGCCAGTTAATCTAGTATAAAAGAAAGTAACCCTGGGTTAGTTCCTTAGTAAACACTGGAAAGACCTTCTGAAAAGAAGACCTGGAAGTTTGGAATGAGGGAGGACCTAGCTGATGCCAATCTGCAGAGTCACTTGTGAATAGGCTTGGAACAGTTACTTTTGGTGCTGCCTGTGTGTACTAGAAGAAGCATACAGCCTTTAGGTGAGCCTGTGGAGTTATTGTAGTTTGGAGTTGAGAGCTGGGTCTGGCTGAGGCCTACAGTGTGGGACTTTTTTGCTGTTTGTGTGTATCATGGAATATAGATATTGTAATGAAAGAATAGATTTATTTATTTTGATAAAACCAAGTGGATTCATATTTTAGTTAATGGAAGTTTAAATGTCCTGCCTCAAATTTTCTTGGATCCTGCAAAATATATATATATATATGGTTCCCTATCTGAAGCCTGAAACACTATAAGCCTGAAAATCAAAATCCTGAAAACTAAAGCCCGAAAATTCAAAATCCCGTAAGCCCAAAATCCTGAAACTCAAAATCCTGAAAACACAAAATGGACATACTGACGTCATTGTGGCTTTGCTATTGTTAGCCCTGTGGTGTTAGGTCATGCGTTGGGTTCAGGTAAGTGTGTGGTTGGTTTTATGTTAGGGTTAGGGGCGGTTTAAGTGAGTTAGGGTTAAGGCGCAGGTTAGGCATGTATGCAATAGTGACAAATATTGGGGTTAGGGGCGGTTTAAGTGAGTTAGAGTTAGGGCGCGGGTCAGGTGAGTGTGCGATAGTGACGGACCTTAGGGTTAGGGTCAGGGTCAGTTGGTAGATATTAGTGTCTTTATAGTGAAATATTAGTATTATTTGTGTTTTCAGGATTTTGAGTTTCAGGATTTTGGGTTTTCGGGATTTTGAATTTTCAGGCCTTAGTTTTCAGGATTTTGATTTTCAGGCTTATAGTGTTTCAGGCTTCTGATAGGGAACTATATATATATATATATATATATATATATATATATATATATATATATATATATATATATATATGTGTGTGTGTGTGTGAGATTAATTGTGTATATGCGTAATATTTACACACGCGCTGTTTGTATATCATATGGAACAGGTGCAGTCCCAGCATTTGATATCATGTACTCTGTGTACGGGTATTCAGCTTATCTCATAAGTTAATGCTGTAAGCTGGAGGAGTGTGCAGATTCTATATATTGCCGTGTTTACAGGAAAGTCCAACTGGGCACAGAACCTACTTTCAGCAAAGGCCCGTGGAGAAAGGCTCCATTGTACAAATAGCAGTAATAGACAAGAGTGACACTAATATTTGAAAGGCAATAATATGCAATAGTTTGGACAGCATTTTTCAAAAGACTGTCACGGTTATCCAAGCTCAGGACTGTATTTATTTTATCCATTTCCCCTTGTGATGTATACATGTATAATATATCTCTGAAATCAGGGAAGTTTTTATGCCAAATCGCACATAGGTTAAATAGTTATTATATTATGCTGCAGTGTGAAGAATTTACTATGACAAACTGGTTGTATATGGGTGTATAGACTTTTCATGACACTTTTTATTTTATTGGTATTTTTGTTTGCTTTTGTTGGACTGCTTTAATAGACTGACATTTTTGAAACTGGTTGTTTTTGGAGTTCTAGGAGAAATGTTATTTTTCCTGGTTTGTGAAAGAGTGGTTTAGGTGTAAGGAAAGGCATAAGAAGTGAAGTGGTGGTGATTTATTTTTTATCCCTTGGGAATGTGTGCACTTGGTATGAAAATGAGGTGTTTTTTTTTCCTGAGTAAGCAGCTTGAGTAATTTTAAGGTTGGTTGTTATATGCACTGTCCAAGAATGGCCAGTTTAAAAGCCCCACTCCCACACACAGCCCAACCTTCCCATCTCACCCATCCCACTCACTCGGTAAGTCCCTCCATTTCACAGCTCTAAATGCCCAGAACATTTGTAATAAAATCCCCAACCTCCATGCCTGGTTTATCCATAATCAACCAGATATTCTTTTGGCTGAAACCCCATATAAAAGACTCAGAATTAATACCACCCAACTACTGTATTATTAGAAAAGACAGAACACGCAAAAAAGTGGGAGATGTCGCTCTCCTTTAAGCCTCTTCCCTCCTAGTTGCATCCTACTTGGAACCTATTCCCAAATTTGATAATGCTGAATTAATCCCAGTCCTTCAGATAAACACAAACGTATCTGCATTGTCACCCTTTACATCCCTCCTGGAGACAATGTCCCAATCCTCAAAGACATTCTCTCCTGTTTTCGAAACTATAACGATGTCAACATTAACTGGGCCGCAGTGCAATCTCCAGCCAACTTCTTAAAATAAATTATTACAACTTCGCTCAACTTATTACCTCAACAACCAGACCTTCCAAAGACTTCCTCTCCAGAAGTATCCTAGACTGGATTATAATTTCACATCCCCACCACATCACTAATAGTGGTACCCCTCAGAACCCACTAGGTGATCACCTTCCCTCTTTCGCCTGTCGTCTTTCCTCCCCCCCACAACTAACCCATACATATACCTCTACTTGGAACCTAAAAAACTTTAATCCCAATGAATTCTCAAAAGCACTAAAAAGAACAAACTGGAATTCACTAAAAACTTTACCCCTAGATAATGCTTTTACCTACTTTAATACAACTTTCTTAAATTTGCTGGACTCCTTTGCACCCTGGAAAACAAAATGCACAAAAAGCAACCCCGTTCCATGGTTAAATAAGAATACCTTTCTCATCATGCGGCTCAGTGATAAAGCTTGGAAATGCTACCATAAACTAAAACTACTACCACCCTGAATGAATACAAAACACTCCGCAGCAAAGTAAAAAAAAAACGTATTATCTCAGACCACAAAATCTGTTATTCTACACTCCAAACCATCTATAACACTAACCTTAAAAAATTCTGGGATGGAATCTCCTCTCTCCTTAACCCAGGTAAAAAAGAGAACTCTTGCCCTGACCCAAATGCTTCCAACTTGGAACTAGCTTCCCAATTCAACTCTTTCTTTATTGACTCCATAGCCAAATTAACATCATCCTTCACAAATAATTCTGCTTCCTCACATCAACCCCCACAAATCCCTTTCTCCTCTGGTAACTCCAGCTCCCAACCTCCTCCATGAACCCTATCCCAATCTCTACCATAAGAAAGCTACTTCTAAAACTGAAACCTTGTTCTAATGCCAGTGACGACATACCCTCCTACTTCCTAAAAATAGCAGCAGAAGTTATTGCCCTCCCTATCTGCATACTAATCAATCAATCAATTTCAGAATGCCATGTCCCCCAGCTCTGCAAAAAGTCCTTTATTATTCAACTCCATAAAGGGGGTAACAGTAATGACATCCCTAACTTGTGACCTATCGCTATCTTATCCCCTATTTCTAAACTTCTCGAAAAATGTATCCACCTACAACTTCTACCCGATCTCTTAAGTAACAACCTTCTTACTCCTACCCAGCATGGTTTCCGACCTGGCCACAGCACCACAACCGCTCTCCTCTCCTTCCTAGAAACTGTTAACAAGGCCTGTGACTCTGGTCATATTGTGTCCACCCTCCTCTTAGACCTTTCTAAGGCCTTCAACACCATCTCTCACAACCTTCTCCTTACCAAACCCTCTAAACCTATCTAACAGGCAACAAACGGTCAAATGGAAAAAAAGCTATTTCACCTTTCCTAATTACTCCCACAGGCGTGCCCCAAGGTTCAGTTCTAGGACCCCTTCTATTCAGTATTTTCATAAATCGTGCCATCCCTAATGCTAAACTCATCCAATACGCAGATGACTGTACAGTAATCTGCTCTGTCACCTCTACTTCCTCATTAGCAAAATTAACTCAGGATGCCTTTTCTTCTACTGAACAATGGATGCTAGGCAACCACCTGGCATTCAATGCAACCAAGACCAAACTAATGTTGTACACCCCTTCTAAAACCACCACCCTAGATAAAGATTCATTCTCTATCACCAGCCAAAATAATACACTTCTTGAAATAGTCTCAACTGCAAAACTATTAGGAGTCCTCATTGATGACCAGCTAAAGTTTGCTTAAATACAAGTAAACATAGTAGAAAAACAGATAATCTTTGATTATTAATGAAACTTACAGATACATACATATGTAATATATGGTTAGTATAACTTTAAGGAGAGTGTATCTGAATTTGGCGCCAATGAAGTTATTTAAACAGCATAATAGCAATACGCCTTAGTTCTGATGAAGGCCAGCTGTTTTGGCTGAAAGAGCTTAACATTGTATCGCATTTGCTGTGGATCTAGTATGTTTAGTGTTTCTATGTGCGTATAGTTTCGTTCTTTCATTTTTTGACAATAAACTGTGGAATTTACATCTTGGCAGTTGTGGGCACTTATTGGTGGAACCGAAGATCTGCAAGTACTTGAGTTGATTTAATTCTGATGGTAGAAAAACACACAAACTCTGCATGCTTTACCTCCACAACAGCTACATCTCTCCCTCCACCAGGCTCATTCTTGCTACTACTTACCTTATCCCTTCCCTCTTATATGGTGTCTCTATCCTTACTAAGCTGCAATCCTCCCTCAAGTCAAAACTCTCCTCCTGCTACTACGAAATTTCAAAATTTGCAACTGGCCACAGATCCTCTACCCATCACTGTATATCCCTACATCAACTGAACTGGCTCAAGCTACCCAATTATCTCACCTATACTCAACTTATCCAAGCACACAAACTTATTTTTAGCCCCTTTCTCAGCCCCTCCCTTGCCTCTACCTTCCAAATGCATCTACCTGATAGATGTCCAAGATCTAACTTCCAAAATCTATCAGAACTACATAAACCTGTCCGTCCACCAGGCAAACATCTTCTATCCTTCTCTGTAACACGTCATTTGAACTGTCTCCCACCTCTCATCTGTACCACTAGCAGTCTCTCTGCATTCAAGACTTTACTCCACTCCTGTCTAACTTCACAATGGGAATGCTCTTGCTCCCATCCTGCATAGCTTTCTCAACCATAGTTACTCTCCACAAGCTAATACTTGTTACATTAGTCTAATCCAAATTCAAGAGTAAAAGTGGAACAAAAGCCAAAATAAATTACAGTGAGCTACACTATATATGTAGTTATATATATGCTGCATGGTTAAATGTATGTTTGCTAAATGTATATATGTAATGTGTACGTGATATGTGTATATTTTTTCTGTGATGGGTGGACTTTGTATGATGTGCTTTTTATGTATGCTTTTGAAGGTATTGATCCTTTTGCTGCTATAGAAAACCTATTTCCTTGTTGATAATGGTTTTATTATCCTTTCATTGTCTCTTTCCTTTTAGCTTTTTGAGATTGGCCATTTTTTTAAATCATTATAGTGCTGTAAGTTCTTTTGTGAGTAGTTTATAGTTACATGAGCTAAAGTAAGTTTTTATGTACTTTGTACAATTCTGTTTTGCTTTTTGAATAAATACTTGTGTAAATATTGCAGTTTGAGGCAGGGTAAGACTAATGCAGTTGCTGTGGTTCATGATGTGTTTATGTAATCATTAAGGTTGAAGGCTTGGTTGGTGTGTTTATTTATTTATTTGTTTTTTTACTGTAACAACAAAATCATTATTACAACAGCAATAATAAACAATGGCAAGCTGAAATGTAAACTTACGTGAAATGAATGATTGTTCTTTTCAGAGTCCCTATGCTGTCACCTTATCAGTAATTGTTTGGTATAGTGATTCTGACGTAAGGCTAAATAGAGGCAAATAAAAAAAAGACTAAGTAGAGGAGTATGATATTGAAGCTGAGTGACTTAGGCCAGGAGTTGTACAGGACAGAATACATACTGTAATAGTCGAGGCTCAGAGGTTATATGTACTTCAGACTGGGGTAAAACCTTGTCTAACCAGGGGTCCACTTTGTTAGGAAGGCATATTCCTTGTATTTTCTCCTAGCTATATGCAGCTCAGTTTTAAGTGTAGAAGAAAGTTGTTGCCTATATTCAGCCAGGGCATGCACGGTAAGTTTTCCAGAGCCTAGTTATAACTTTTTTTTTAACTACTAAGCAGGAGAGCAGGATGAGAGAATTCAAGGTTGGGGAAGATGCCAAATACTACAAGGTCTGATTGTTGTTCCATGGTTGTCTGAGATGTGAACTTTTATTTCTTTCCAAAATGCATTCCAAAACTGCCTAACTCCATAAGGATAAATGTGTTCCAAGTCTGACAGCGTTTTACATTTTGCTCAGCATTCCAGTATGTTCTTTTGTTCTGTGTGTGTAATTGGTGTATTATTGTCCCAGTACTTGCTTATGTAAAAAAAATATATATATATATATATATATATATATATATATATACACATATATAGGTTAACATGGATTTTGCAGTTGAAATGTGGGCAATTTTTCACGACATGACCAATGATGAAAAATGATGTTATGTTGCAGTGTGTGGAAAATATCCATTTGTAGCCTTGTTTCATCATTTTATTAGTTTTAATGATGTATTTCAGCAGGAACTTAGCCTTGTTTCATCATTTTATTAGTTTTAATGATGTATTTCAGCAGGAACTTATCCAGTTTTGAGCATCATCATTCTTGCCTCCCTGTTGTCTGTCATAGCAACCTCCTTCTATTATTTCAAGTCTCTAATGATCCCTCAACCCACTTTACACCGGCCTGCCACAACTCATCCCCATCCTTACAAAAATTCTTTCTGTGCAACCTTTATACTGTCTTTGATGCCCTCCAGAATACCCTTGTATGGTTTCCCCTCTTCCTCTCACTCCCTTTATTCAGGTAACCATTTCCAGAATACTGTATTCTCCTTGTTAAATACTCTCGTCATCCCACTAAGCTTATCCTCTCTCTTAACTCTTCTTTTTTGGTCTCTATTACAAAATAGTCAAACTTTACAGATTTTTCTGACCTTTGTCATTTTCTTATCTACCAAGCCTCCCACAGTTTCCTACAACAATCCTTAAAATTACTATCATCACTTTAAATGAAAGAACCCTGCCTCTTCCTTTTTATGCAATTAACGTATCCTCTGTGTTATCACTAGTGTCTTAATGCTCAGTAGTAACCTGTAACAGCTCTGCAACAAATGCATATGTCTGTCATATGCCTTCCTGAAAATTAGTTTCTGTATAATGAACACCCTTCCCTGACAGCATGGGTAGGACCCTGAGCTTACTGTAGCTTCTATACCGCATATTTTCTTTTTCTATCAACATACAAATGCCCCATCATTTCTTTTTCACTTTCCCTGCTTGCTTACTGGTGCTTCATCTTGTACACCCCCCCCCCAATTTATCCATCAGCCAGTCACACTCCTGATTTGTAGGTGTTGCCAAATGTCCTTCACCAGAGCAAATGACTTTCTCAGGTACTCCGATGATATTGCCCTCCATCCCTTATCTGAAGTACATCACTCCCTTTCTCTCTTCCTGTCTTGAGGTTGCTCATTCTCTCCACCATGTATCAGTTGTTCCTTCAGATCTTTGCCAGTCTTGTTCTTCCCTCTAACCCTTCTACCTTAGTCTTCATTTTTTCCATACTTTCTTCTTAATGTCCCCTCATTCATGCTTACCTTTCACTCCCTTTTCAGTCACTGCCTTCTAACATGATGCTTTCTTATTTGTTGTCCATTGGTATATGATCTGCATGTTCTCTGAAATTTGGAAGCTCTAGTCCCCTAAGCAAATATCTCTGCTCACACTTTGATTCTTTGCATGTCATACAAAAAAGTCTACCTTCTGAATCTTTGCTGTCACTCTACCGGGTCTGTATCATATGTTCGACGTTTGAAAACTTTGAACGTTAATTTATTGAAATGAAATGTTCGAAGTTTCAAACATCAAACATATGAAAAAAAAAAAGTAATGAAACTTACCTGATTGGTATAAGCAGGGGGGCAAGCCCCCTGCACCCCCAACCCCGCTCTTTAAATATACCAACTCAGAGACCGCACTACAATGCAGTAAAGGGAATCGCCCCCCCACCCCCCGCTCTTTAAATATACCGACTCCGAGACCGCACGGGAATCCTTTACTGCATTGTAGTGCGATCTCGGAGTTGGTATATTTAAAGAGCAGGGGGTGGGGGGTGTAGGGGGGGGCTCCCCCCGCCTACAACAGTTTGTTTTAGGTTTGGGTTTTTTTTTTACTACATAGGTTCTAAGTTTTATAACTTCAAACATTTAAATTCGATTTTATGATGTTTGAAGTTATAAAACTTTGAACATATAATATAGACCCACTGTACCACCCTTCATCCTTCCTTGTATGCATCTTTGCATAGCTTTAAGCAGTATGCACTATGCAACTACTCCTTTTCCCACAAGGCCTATGAGGACCTTCTACTTAGCAGGCTTTTCCTCTGCCATCCCTGCATAATTGTTTTCACTGTTCTTCAGTGCTTTCAGCATCAGGGTCTTGTAGCTCATAGTAACTTCTAGTTCTGTCCATCCTTCATTCCCACCATCACTTTTCATTTATCTACAGGCCTAGTTTCCACATAAACTCTTAAGATTCCAAGCACTTTTATCACATTGTTTTCCCTCTGCCTGTGGCTAAAGAGTAATCTTCAGAAAAAAAATGGCCTCACCCCTCTTTCTCTTCTACTTCAAACCTTTTTTTCCCTCTGAGGCAACACCTTAAGTAATGCATATCTCTGCTATCTTCTCATAACCGTTGGAAGGACTTGAACATCCCTTTTCCAAGCATAGCTGGCTTTAGGCACCAGTGAACCTAGCAATCGCTGGGGGCCCCCTGTTCCATGGGGCCCCCATCCATAGCAAGTTACGTTATCCTGATATTTTGTAACAAGTATGTAAAACCGGCAAAGGCTAGTACAGCGGTCTTGTATACATAATAAACCACGAGGGTAATCACTCTTTATTTATATCTCCCTTAAAATTCAAAGATATTTCTGGTTGTAGTAACAATGTTTTGTCAAAAAAATTGTACCATTGACATAGTTTCCCTGGCTTAGTTAAACCCTGCTGTTGGACATCTCCACTAAAACTAACTACATAGCCAACTTTAGGTCCTTGCAAAACCCGTGGCTGCAGGGCCCCCCTTATTCATCTTTGACTGTGCGGGGGCCCCACAAAAGCTGCTGCTGGCTGGGAAAAAATGAGGAAGAAAAAAATGTATTAATTATTATGCTTGTTAACATGAACAGGGCTGTGTTATGACCCTTTTAGGATGAAGCTGATAACGAACATGAGCAATATAAGCACTAGAGAGATCAACAGCCCAGCGTGACTTATGTCAGTGCAAACTTTGCATTTTAAGAAGAGCTGATGCTTCCTATCATCAGGGATAGCTTTCTCTTTCAGGGAGTTTTATAAATAATACCAGAACACCAGATATTATAACTCTCAATTTCTTTGCTTAAGAATTCAGTTTGTTTGTTTGTCTTTTCAGCTTTTCCCAGTTAGGGGTCGCCACAGTGGAACTCCGGTCTGCTAATGATTGGCAGTAGATTTTTATTTTTTTATGGTGCCGAGTTGCCGGCCCGATGCCCAACCTTCAGCGAAGGCACGCCCATTCATGCATGTCTTTCGAATGCCACTCGACCGCTTAAGAATTCAGTACAATCCCAAAAATAATAGAATAAAGGCTCAGAATCAGGAATACATTTAATTATTACTGTAATTCGCTTAAAAAGTAAATATCTTCTGCATCAATATGTATTTTTGGACAATAAGTATAAAACTCTGATGTCTGAATTGATTGACTGTAATCCTGAATGACTTGCCAGCAAATCAAACATTTTGCAAAGGACAAAGCAAAAGTATGAACAAAATCAGGGAAGGTCTGTGGAATCAGGGATAGTGACAAGTATGCATTACTTCTCAATGAGATAAATAAAAGTGACTTATCCCTGCGGCTGTTTGACTACTGCTAGGCAGCAGTCACTGATCTGGTGTGGCAGCACCTGTGTTGCACATTGTATTGCTGTTTGCTGAAATAAGTAAAACTAGTATTGCTATGGCTTTTGTGTGTGTGGTGTTGTGTTGTGTGCACGCGCAAAAAATATCACTGATTTTTATCCGTGCATGCACCCACTAATGCCAGGACACAGACATTATTCTTCTGTGTAGCAGCAAAGATGTACCTAACAAGTAAGTATATTTCAAAGGTAAGACATAAAATAAATCACAGAACATTGAGACACTTGGATATTCTTAGGGTCTGGTGGCCTCCACTCACCAGACTGTATAAATGGATAATGGGGACTCCCTTAATCATCCTTGACTCTGTGGGAGCCTCCATAAAAGCTGTTGCTGGTTGAAGAAAAATGTATCAATTTTCTGAATGCACTGTTTAACCTGAACGGTGCTGAGATATCACGCTTTTAGGATAAAACTGATAATAGTCTCTTTTCAGCCATACCCATTCCAAAACCAGCTCTGCTCAAATGTGTGTGTACAGAAAGCTGCTACAGGTCATGAGGGGCTGGGTATTGTGTGGTTATTACAACTTCAATTTTCATCACAGTCAAACCTTAGAGATGTGCACATGAAATCATTATAGCTTTTGTTTGAGCTGAGGACAGTGTTTTTCGCAGACCTCAGAGGTGTACAACAAAGATTACTATAGCTTGTGTAGGAGTGGTGTACTGACTAGAAGCAACACATTAGAATATATTAATCTTTCTCACAATCACATATCAGGCACATATACATGTGGCTGCCTTTTGAGGGTTAAAGGAGAAGAACATGCTATGTGTATGTATATCAGCAGTCACTTGAAATGTATGACTGAGGCAATTCGAACTTATGCTTTCATCCCATTCTAACACCAAAGGGATACGTAGGCAGTGACTGTCTTTTTGTGTGTGTGTGTGTGTGGGGGGGGGGGGGGGAGTCCGGCAGTATTCCCAGATAAGACCTATTTATTCCCACAACTACTGGCTTGTTAGTTTACTGTGAACTGCTGTTTTCTCAGCTTTGAACATTAAGCTTTGGCACAACATATGTCTACACTGAAAGAAAAAAAGAAATAAGACTGATTATTTTCTTTTTCGTGATTTTTGTTTAGGCCAGCATTGGAGTAAAATGTTGAGAAAATGCTCTAAAATGCATCCTAGACTATCTGTAAACCTATAGCTTCTTGGGTCGTGGCTTATTTGAGTTATTTCCTAAATGGTTATTATTGTGCTTTCTTGTTTAGGAAAGGTATGTTGAAATAATGCAAAGAAAACTAAAGCTGAACAGCAACAGTAAATTTCTTTCCTTAATCATAATTTCTGTTCAAGCCATTATTGGATGAAAAGGTTGTGTAAAAAGAAAAAAAAACTTTAAAATGCACCTCAGAGCATATAGAAAGTTATGAGTTCTTGAGGGGGGGATCAGAGGAGAGGACTGGAGGATGTATGGCGGGGGGTTGAAACGGTTGGCCTATTCATCATTTCACTTTAAGTCCAGACTTGTACATAGAGTTATTGTAATGTACCATTGTTGCAACTAAATGCCAGTAACTGTAACTGTCCCTTTGTTAGACAGGTCAACATAGTGTGGTACATAGGCCTTTTGTAATGTAAGACCTTGCAGCTACAGGTCTGTCTGTGCATACTACTCCTAAAAAATTGCAGAACAAGCTAAAAAGTTGCTTAGGAGAGATAACATTGACAGGATGATACTTATACTGAAAGTGCCTAGAGCCCCCCAACTTGACATTTGTTGGGGGCCCCCAAAATGCTAACACCGGCCCTGTTACCAAGTCCTTTGAACCAGACCTTCTGTATAGGATTCTTTCCATCCTCTTGAGTCCTGGCCCAGTTCCCACACTTTTCATCAGTCTGTCTCTGGCTGCCTATCCTACCCTGTACTTTCCTCCAGTATAACATTTCTGTCCTTCCTACCACACTGCCATTCTTATCTCTTCCTGTTCCAGTTTTCCTTCCAGCCTGTTTTCTATTGGTTTAACCAACAGCTTTGTTTGCATTTATGGATGAGTGGGCTTACAGTTTGCCACCGTATTCCTTCTTTCTAACCCATGTGTCAGTACTGCCACTGTTGCCTGATTATATTAGTAGTAATTCCCTTCATCAAATGCAGTATACTGTCTTGTTATATATTTGTTTGTTTAACCCTAATATTTTACAAATTGATCACAAACCCATCTTCTCTTCCTTTCATTTTAGTGCAATGTTTAATTCCTCTTTTGCAGGTTACCACTCAAGTGTCTGCCTCCCCAGCCTTTCCACTAGGGCCTTTAAAAGGCTAGCTATGCAACCCAACTGTGACTAGCGAATTTGATTTATACTTGAGTTATTAGGGATGATTTATTGACTGCATTTGTCCATCAGAGACATAAGAGCCAACCAGGAGAGATTTTCCGATTACCCATCCAAAGGTCCAAGTTGTGCTTAAAGAATGGGAGTTTTCTGAGAAACATATCTGTCTCTCCAACATGTCCTGTGTATATTGCAAGCAAAATTTAGGTCTTTTTAATCTAGTAGTTCCAATGCTGTTTGTTCTTACAGATGTTCAAAAGATTCATCAAAACAGGATCCAGGGGTGCCTTGTATGCCAGGCAAAGATCACATCTCAGAAGTCTGTATGATACTGAGTAAAGAGATGGGGCCGTGGAACGATCCGCATAGGACATTGTATTTACTCCCTGTATCTTTTTTTTTTGTTTTTTTTGTTCCTTTGTTTTAAAGGAACCTTTGAGTGTTCCAGTTGCTGACTGTGTCTTTGCAAGTACATTGTGAAGGAGGTGTTATACTCTAATGATGGGCCTGATGAGGGCCAAGTGCAGTCATATGATGATCTCTCTAGGCCAACATGTCAAGCCCTTAAGTTGAGCAACATAGAAGGATTTTCTTGCTGACCTGGACATATGTTGGTCAAAGATTAGAACAACAAAATCGTAGAAACCAGTCCAAAAAACCACTCAGAGGCAAATAAACTTTAGCGCTTTCATCCACTTTAATAACGTGAACTTCATCAGAAATGATGAAGTTCACGTTATTAAAGTGGATGAAAGCACTAAAGTTTATTTGCCTCTAAGTGGTTTTTTGGACTGGTTTCTACGATTTTGTTGTTCAAGTTTTTCATGTGTGTTCCAAAAGTTTATCCGTTTGTCAAAGATTAGGTTACTGTCTACATGAGTTGCCAGATCCTTGACTTGTGAATCAACTTTTAAGGGTGTTTTATTGATGACGTATTTACCTGGGGTGGCAGACTTCCCAAAGGGTAGGGTAATGCATTTCTTGGTATTGAGTTTTAAGCCATGGCTTTGGCACCTATTGTTTTTGTCTGTATTAGATTATCCTGGTTGGTTTCTCATCTTGGGGGGGGGGGGGTGATTCAGTGATTGCTCCCAGTTTGCAATAATCTGCAAGCCTTTGACATTGGCTTTGAGATCTGAGAAGTAGATGCCAAAGAAGAATGGGCCTAGCACAGAGCCCTGGGGGACTCATTGGTGACTCGCCTTTTTGTGGAGGTGGCCTCACTGATTCTAACCTTCTGTGTCCTATTAGTGAGCCAGTTAGCTATCCAGCATGTTATAAAGGGGTTTATGCCTAGTTCTGTAAATTTGTTGACAATGATTGCATCAAATGCCTTTGCCATACCTAGGTAGGCAGTGTGCACAGTTTGCCCGTAATCTATTACCTTAATGACCTTTTCAAAGAAGTTCACCATATTCAGTAAGCAAGACCTTCCTTTGATAAAGCCAGACTTGGATGGATTCAGTGTCTGGAGGTTTCCTATGTCCTTGCTGATTTCCTTGATTGTTTCCATGGCTTTGCAAATAAGACTAGTCAGACTAATAGATCTGTATTATTTTTCTAGGATCTATTGAAGGTCCTTCCTTATGAAGGGGGATGAATGTCGCAGTCTTTCATTCATGTGGCACAAAGCCTGTTTTAAGACTATAGTTAAGTAATGACTCCAGGGATTCTGATAAGTCATATTTTAGACTATTCAGGAAGCATCCTGGGATAAAGTTGGGACTCATTGAGGACGTGCTGTTGGCTTTAGTGAGTGCAGACAGTGCATGCTCCCTAGTTATAGTTGGAGAGGTTACATTTGAGGGTATTATTAGGGGAATGGTTGGGGGGGTGAGAGGTAGATAAAGTTGGAGTTGGAACTGAATTTGTTTGCTAACAGGTTTGCTATATCACCAGGGTCAGTGAATGTGACACCATTAACCACCAGTTTGGCATATTGCTCTGTGCTGACCTTGAGGTTTCTGACATGAAGAAGGTCATTATCTTTCACCTGGGAGGCTATCTTAACTTCAAGGATGGCTTTCAGTGATCTAATTAGTCCTATTAGCTGTCTGTTTAATTTGTTGCGATAGCTTTTATCTTTATGGGAGTTATCCTTCCTGATTTTTGCCATAATTTGTTTTCCCTTTTGTTGTATATCCTGTTTAATTTGGAATGCATCAGGGGGTCGTTTATTTCTGGTGCTAATCCTGGGCTTGCTTCTGGTAGGTACAGCATCCTCTGTGCACCTATTGAGGTAGTTGTGCAGGATTTCTGAGAGCAATTCAGTATAGGCTGCTGTGTTCTCAAAATTTGGAGGGGTATTGAATTTTGATAAGTCACTTCCTAATGAAAGGTGTTCCGCCTTGGAATAACTTCAAACTGTTATGGTTTTAATGGGCTAGCAGAGTTGTTTTTGATTTCAAAGAAGACAGATTTATGGTCAGATCTTACCAGGGAGGATGAGACATTGAAGTGTGCAGTATTCTCCCATATTTGTGACCATGAGGTCCAGTATGTTGGAGCCTGTAGTGGGCATATTCATGATTTGGTCAAGGGTGTTTGTATTTACAAACTCCAGGAATCTCTGTGCCTGTATTCTTGAGGCTGTGTAGGATTCACGATCTATAGAGGGGTGATTATTCCCCCATGAGCAGGTGTTAGGTTGGATGTTAAGTATCTCCAGTAGGTCCAAGTATGTATTGTAATCTTCTTGGGACTTGGAGGGTGACCTATGGCTGGCTAGGATATGGTTCAGGATTTTGTCTATGGGGATCTGCACGTGGAGGAGCAGCTGCAGCAGCACGTCATCCTGTTTGACCACCCTAGAGGTATGCTTTTCAAATCTTAATATGTTAATAGGATTGCCTTGATGCAACTTGAAAACCATTAGAATCCTAAATATACTGGATAAGGTTCCAGTTAACAGGAACTCCATCATCTTCTGGGAAACAAACTTTCCATCAGTAAACTGGAATACCAAAATTTCAAATGTAGGATGTGCCTCAAAATTCCTCTATGTCCACAAGACGTTAGAAAACTGTAGACTAAATAATCCAAGAACATACTACAGGGCAAAATATTCTTGAACCGGTCCTTACAAATATACACTGTATATGTACTGTTCCCTGTAGTATACCCTTTCCTAGGTAAGTCTGACCAGAAACTGGAATCCACAAACTCCCAGATACAAAATTAACTTTAGTCAAAGACTTCATATGTACTAACCTCCTACAATTTTATGATGAAATCTCAAAATTCAGTCATAGCTGTATCCTTCAAGATGTTGACACAGAAAGTAGTTAAGTATATAATTTGCATGCTCACCTGGCAGTCCCTACCAGATCTATACAAAATGGAAAGTTTAAGAGCAAACCGTCCTGGTTGTCCATTTGCATAAATAAACAATACAATAAAAGGGAAAAAAGCTTTTTAAAATATACAGCAAAACTGAAGACACATTAAATTAAGGTTTGTATCAAAAGGTTATTGAAGGTACTGCAAAGGCAGCATCAGGAAAACAAAGGCATCCCATGAACTCTGACTAACATCAGAAGCTGAGGAGTATTACAAGTTATTAAATTATATCAGAAAATTCACACACACACACACACACACACACACACACACACACACACACACACACACACACACACACACACCCGACATGCAGAAGCTCTAGCTTGAGCTTAAACATGTTAATAACTGGAACACAAAATAGTTTAAAACTAAATGCTAAAAAAGTGCAATATTGTTTCATTTGGTAAACTGTCTCTCCAACCAGCTTACAGAACAATCTCCAAAATTAAGATATGAAACACCTTGGAACATGTGTTGATAATTTCCTCTCCTTTGATCATGTTGCAAACAGTGTTTAGGAAATCATTCTATATGGCACAGCTGATCATTAACGGTACCTCTTCTGAAGTTCTTGCCCACCTATATCCCACTGTAATTTAACCTATCATTGATTACATTGCTCCCTTTGGTATGTATCTTAGTAGAAATCCTCAGACAACTGGAGACCCTAGAAGTTTTTTACTAAAGAGATCTCTGGCCTAAAAGACCTCAGCTACCTGGATAGACTGGTAGACCTGTCTTTGCATTCTGAATACTATAGACTCCTTAGGAGGATCTGTGCCCTGATTTTTCAGGCCATTATGGATGTAGATGTCCAAGACTTCTTATATCCACAAATCGGTCATTTCAGCAAACAGTAGGACCAGAGATCTGAACCTACGTCAGCAGATCATGGTTGAGAAATGGATTCCTCCTGCAACACCTACTCCTCTAGAACCAATATCCACTTCAGACCAAGGAGTGCGAAACATTGCCTTCCTTCAAAAAAAATAATTAGACTATTGGATGGATATTCACAAATGCACAGACATGACTTGCCTATTGCTGCTTGAGAAAGGAGGTAAGGTCAAAGGGTGCTAATTGGCAAGGCATAAATGGTCACCTATGTTAATAGATTCATAAGCAAGTTACTGGGCTATCAACCCAAGAACCATCTTAATCCTAGACAAGCTTAGCCCACATTTAACAAAATGTATCAATACCCAAAGGAATTTTACAGTCATGATATGGGCTTGTAAACATTGTTTACAGGTTGGCCCTATCCTTTAGGGATGTATAGGTCATGCATGGAAACATTTGTGATTTCCCATTCATTGCTGCAAGCTGTATTTGAATACAGGGAGGGCTGGGGATGAGCTTTACCCCTTCTATGGAACTTATGTATGTGAATCAATCTTTGAGAGACATACCTGTCCCACCAACATGTCCTGTTCACATATCAGACAAGGTTTAGGCCCTTAGAATGGGTATTTCTGCCGCTGTTTGCTTTGAGGATGTGCAACACATCCATTAGTGTGGGGTCAGAGGATACCTTGTAGGTTAGGCATAGATCTCCACTGGCCAGTCAACAGGAGACCAGTTACAGGGATAGGGCTTTGAGATGGTCCACATAGGACTTACTGGACCATGTGTGCGGGTAATCTCTGTAATTTCTCAAGCTGTTGCATGTGCCTGCTCCGGTACATGCCTAACAGTGCCTTGTACTCTGATTAGTCTGTTGAAAGCCAAGTACAGAGGAACAGTGACTTCCTTGGACCTGGATGCCATGCCCTCATGTATAAGTATCTTCAGCATCTGGATGCCTGGTGGCTACAGAACTACACTGTTTCCCACTCTTAATCATACAGGAGGACTACCTTTCAATAAGTGGCATTAGCAGCAGATCTTTCATTCAGCTGTTGAACATCTGTCGTACCTGCTACACCTACTTTGTGATCTGCCTGGTGGTCATACTCTGGTGTTGATGGTACAACCAACAGTCCAGGAGAGTCTGGTCCTACAGTCATACAGAGTAATGGATATCCAATGTATTAAGTATAACTTTAGTATAAGGTAAACGTACATTTTGAAAGTCCTTAGATGTAAAATGGCTTTTTTAAATAAATGTCAATGCACAAGTATGAAAGTAACTCGAAACAATCGGTGTGTGTGTAATAAATATATAAATACATTTATATGTAAAATTTATTTGTATATTGCACACACACACACACACACACACACACACACACACACACACACACACACACACGACTGTTTTGATACAGACAGCAGTGTATATCAGCCCCAAAATGGTATGCTTCTCTTTATTTTGACTCAAACCTCCTTTACTTCCAAATGGTTGAAACAAGACTGCTGTGTTAATAAAAAAACAAAATCCATTAAAAGCTTTTTTTTTTTTTTGTTAAAGGAACTGGCACCCTTGGATCTCATAGGATCATGGGACGTTACTAGGCTAATGGCCCTAGGGCCCTTACAACCCCAACCAAGTTCTGCCCTTGTTTCTGCGATCAGCATTTATTGCCCCAGTCCAACAGAGACACTGGTGGGACCCCCCAGGGTGAATTTATGGGTACCCATCCTATTGTCCAGATTGCACTTGGAGTGCCAAAGTGGTGCTCTACTTGACATGAATTGGGAGTCTCTTCCACAGGTGTTGTAACCTCTAGGAGACAAATCTATCCAGCAGGTTGCATTATTGTTCACATACCAGATTAAGATATTTAGCGGGAGTAACCCATGAGCCATTAGACTTATGGATATGCAGCATTTCTAATAAAGGAACATTGGAGATTGCCTTTTATGCAAGGCAAAGATAGCCTCTAATTAGCGTATGAGATGGAATAAAATGACCGCGATTTCAGCCAATCCACATAGGGCAGATGCTGAAAACCTTGAATTCTCCCCATAAGGAACTTTTGTGATCTTTCCAATTGCTGCAGGTGCCTGGAAAGTTGCATAACAGAAGACCAGAAGGGGCATTGTAATCAGTTATTGGCCTGATGAGGGAAGAGTACAGGGAGGTTATAACTTCTTTTTTTTTCTGGTGGCAGTGCCCTTACTTATAAGATGAGCAATATAGAATGCCCTTCTTACCACTATGGAGACCAAAGGTGGTGATCAAAGGTAAGGTTGCTGTCAACCTATATGCTCAGGTCTCTCAGTACTGAGTGTGTGGTTGGAGTATTTCTGTTGATGTAGTTAGCTGGAACATCGCCGCTACCAAAAGGGATGATACGTTTTTTGCACGGAGTTTAAGGTCGTGACTTTGGCACCAATAAATTGGTCTTGTAGGATGTTGACATCATATGGAGATTCTATGGCTGCTTCGAGTTTTCAGACGTCAGCAAACTTTGTCAGCCATAGACTTTTAATTTTTGCTTGTACTTCAAATAGATTCTGAACAGTAGAGGACCAGGACCCAGGGCTGATAGTTGTGGAACACCACTGTTTACAGGTGAATTCCCCTATTTTGACTGTATGGGTTCTGTCAGTGAGCCAATTAGCAACCCACCTAATGATATAAGGGCTGATGCCTAGCTGGGTGAGTTTATCAGTAATATCCAGGTAGGGAATAGTGTCAAAAGCCTTGGCCAAGTCCAAGTAGGCTGTATGGACAATTTTCCCCTTGTCCAGGGCTCTGATGACTGTCTCTAAGTCCACCAGGTTTAGTAGGCATGATCTCCCTTTGACCAACCCAAACTGAGTAGGGTCAAGTGTTTGGCGTTTACCTGTTTCTTTGCTGATGAGGTCCATGATGATTCGCTCCATAGCCTTGCAGATAAGGCTAGTCAGTCTGAGAGGTCTGTAGTTCATGGGGTCAGTGGAAGCGCCACCTTTGTGCAACAGGGTAATGGTGGACATTTTCCATTCAGCAGGTGTTTACTGATTGAAAAGAGTGCCTAATGGTGTTGCTAATTCATTTTGGAGCCCATGTAAGACGCAGCCTGGGATGTTATCGGGTCCCATAGATGCTGTGTTTTTGGCCCTAGAGAGGGCATTTACAAATTGCTCTCTAGAGATGCAAGGTGGGGGACAGGTGGAAGGAATGGATGGGGATGTGTGGTGGAGACAGAGGAGTGAAGTTTTCACAGAACCTGTTGGCTAACAGGTTTGCTGTGTTCACAGGCCCAGTGTATGTTGTATCATTAATTACCAGTTCAGCGCAAATCTGGGTCTTGCTTTTTAGGTCATGGATGTAACTAAAGAGCACCTTATGGTTGTCCTTGGTTGAGGACACTAATTTAGTTTCATAGTTTGCTTTGGAGGAACCCAGCCACTGGAGATGCATAAGCCAGTGTATTTCTTAGTGCCTGTCTCAAGCCTGGATAAATGGGGAGGGTTATGTAAGGGCATCTGGTGTAAAATTTTTGCCAGATGCACTATGCAGACAACAATATAGATTCCCATACTGGATTGTTCAAGGCCCAAGCTATCAATGACAGCCACCGGTAATGTTAGCCAACAGGGTGCTGTTGGAAATTGGGCTGCTGTTGGATGAAGGAGCCTCTGTGGACTGTGATTTTTGCGAATGACCTTGTGATCAGTAGTGAGAGTATGCAACAGTTTGAGGAGACCCTGGAGAGGTGGAGATATTCTCTAGAGAGGAGAGGAATGAAGTTCAGCAGGACTAAGACAGAATATGTGTGTGTGTGATTGAGAGGGAGGACAGAAGAAAGGGGAGGATGCAGGGTGTAGAATTGAGAGGGAGGACAGAAGAAAGGTGAGGATGCAGTGTGTAGAATGGTGAAGGTGGGTGAATTTAAATACTTGGGATCAACAGTTCAGAGTAATGAGTGTGGAAGAGAGATGAAGAAGAAAGTGCAGGCAGGGTGGAGAAGAGTGTCTGCAGTGATTTGTGACAGACTGGTACCAGTAAGAGTGAGAGGGAAGGTTTACAAGATGGTAGTGGACCAGTTATGTTATTTGGGTTGTAGACTGTGGCACTGACGAAAAGACAGGAGTCAGAGCTGGAGTTGCAGAGTTAAAGATGTTAAGATTTGCTTTGGGTGTGACGAGGATGGACAGGATTAGAAATTAGTATATTAGAGGGTCAGCTCAGGTTAGACGGTTTGGAGACAGAAAGACACGATTGTGTTGGTTTGGACATGTGCTTAGGAGGGATGCTGGGTATATTGGGAGAAGGATGCTAAGGATGGAGCTGCCAGGTAAGAGGGAAAGAAGAAGGCCTAAGATAAGGTTTATGGATGTGGTGGTTCCCTTTCAAAAATATCTGGAACCCATAACTTCTAAAACGTGCATCACAACATCGAACAGTACAAATCACATGAAAATAATATCCCCTCCATATATAACAACACTAAACTAACAAATACACTTTTTCTTGCGTCCCCCCCTGCACCCCCCATGTGGGGGGCACTGCCTCCCCCCCCCCCTCGTAAATTAAATATACCAACTCTGAGATTGCACTACAGTGGGAAAAAGTTAATTTTCTTAACCCCACTAGATCACGGTCACCATAAAGAATGTACACATAATGTCTATATCACTTACCTGTATGGTCAAAAAAACACATAGAGAGTGTCAAAATAAATACTATATAAATAGTATAAATTTCTGTGCTATATCAATAACTATAGAAATAAAAACTACAACATTTCATAGTGATAACACAAGATTAACAGATTAAACTATAACATTTACATGGTTGATGATGTACTGTTACATATTATACATTTTAGATGTTATGGGTTTTAGATGTTATGGTCTTGGTTTTGATTTTAAATTTATGAGTTTTAGATGTTTTGAAGGGGAACTGATGTGTTGAGAGAGGACATGCAGGTAGTTGGTGTGACAGAGCAACATGCAGAGGACAGGAAAAAGTGGAAACAGATGATCCATTATGGCAACCCCTAACAGGAGCAGCCGAAAGAAAAAAAGTAGTTGCTTTGGAGGCCTTCACATGGAGTCCAGTTTGCTTGTTTAAGCTGAGGAGGGAGTGCTTCCAGTTTAAGGCATGCTCCCTGTTAATTTTGGATAACAATTTCTTCCTCTTATTGTAAAGCCTGTTAATGGTAGTCATCCACCTGGCAGGTTTGCTCTTCCTTGAAAAGCTTGTTTTGGTCGTATCAGCTACAGCTGCTTCAATGCAGTTATACAGATATTTGTAAAAAGCATTGGTGTAGGACTCTGCATAGTTGCCAGTTCCTTCTGAGGAGGAGGTGCAGTGAAGTTATTTATACCATCTCTTAAAAGGATATAGTCTGCTTTGAAAAAGTTTTTTAGTTTAGTTGCTGCTTTGGGGGGGGCATCTGGCATGATAGTTATTTCGAATGAGACTGATTTGTGGTCAGATCTGACAAGGGAAGACCTCACAGTGGGAGTGCCACAGTGGTCCCCTATGTTTGTAAGCACCACATCCAAGATGTTGGTGCCCTTAGTTGGGGTGTCCACCAGCTGTTCCAGGGCATTGGAGTTATGAACTCAAGGAACCTTTGGGCAAGTGAGTTTGAGCATGAGTAATTTACCCAGTCAGTGGATTGGTAATTAAAATCACCCAGAACCATGGTGTTCGGGTATATCTTGATAGATTCCAGTAGATCCAAGTAGACAGAGTGGGTGTTTTGATTCATGGAGCAGGTCCTGTAGCTGGCAATGACTTAACTGTTGGTAGGACACCTGTTCAGTTGCACCTGAAGTGTCTCCAGGGAATCATACTGTTTAACCAACCTTGAGGTGTATTTATCTTTAATGAATATTGATACAAAGCCTCCTTTAGGTTTCACGCCTTTTATTTGTGGTCTGAACGTGTGGTAGGAGGTGGAGGTGTAACCTGGTATGGCTGGGGTGCTCTCCACAGCCTTAAAACAGGTCTCTGTAACTGCACATGTTAGTGTCTTCCAAGGTGAGGACTGCTTCCATAGAGTGGAGTTTCTTGCTAAGATTTCTAGCATTTAACAGATTAACCTTGAAGTTGTTTTTTGAAATTTTTATGTCTGGAATTTTGTCCTTGTGACATTGCCTGAAGAAGGCACTGCGGGAGTGGCAAGAGCCTTTGCCAGTAGCCGAAATCTCAGGGGTGACCGATGATGACCATTTCTGGCAAACATCGAGGTCTATTGATCAGGTCATCCCAGGCTGACAGAAACTGGATCCTGTTAGAATGACACCTGAATCTAGGCTATTAATTGAAGTCAGTGATTTTTTGTTTATATTGTGGTATCATCTTAGGCGAGGGTTATGTGCTGCTTAAGGCTAGGGACATACCTGCCTGTGACCCATAATCAGAGCTCGCTCATGTCTGTCTTTCTTCATGTAGTCTAGGGAGGTGCATCTCAAGTCATTCACACCAACATGTACTATGACTGAATCATAACGGTACTTGTTGAGAAACTGGATTGCCTCTGTGATCTGGTGAATCCTGGCACCAGAAAGACAGCTGACAGTGACTTTCTCTTTGTTTAGTCTGGTGAGGGGGATGTCTGTGTGTCTCACTAGTCTCCTCTAACTAAGATGTATGGAGTGGATGTACATTGCCTTAATGACTTTGATAGTGAGACTCTTGTGCTTGTGTTATGTGCATTGTGTGCTTTGGGTGTTATGTTGTGTTTAGTATGCATGTGTTTTGGAGGTCTCTGGTGTTTAGGTAGATTTTTTTGAGAGTACCTCAGCATATGTTGGTCTGTGTGCATGATGTGTGTCCTGAGTAGGAGCTGTTGTAGGTGGGCTGACCAACCTGCTCTGTATTGCTATCTGTTGGGTAAAAGAGCTGTGATTCCAAATTCATAATGTTAGGTACATCTCTCTCAAATAATACAGGAATGATTTAGAAGTAGGGGGTTGTCAGTGTACATGAGGCAGATGTTCTTTGTGTTTCATTGTTGCAGTCATCACATCAGGGTTATCTGCCTGCAGGTAGCCCTCAGTTGGCCTGAATACCAAAGTCTTTGGATTTCTGCATCAGATGCTGTCGCTTCTTCCATGACGTCAGGTCATCAGGGGTATAAAACATGCAGCTGATGCCATTAGATCAGCTTTTCTTGCTGTGCAGTGTCCGAAGCAGAAGCTGTTCGCAAGTGCTGGTCGGCCACCTCCTGAAATTTTCGTTTTTCGAGTTTCAGACTAGAAGGTTTCTGAAAGATAAGTACCCCGTTGGGTATCCTTTTTTCTTGCTCTGACCGATGTCAGAAAAAGTTAACAATCATCTTGCCTGTGGAAAGCAAATACCTCACAGAGATTTTCATTATTACTGCGTCATCTGTTTAGGCCCGGACCACAACGTTCCTCACTGCTGGTTTTGTGCTTTTAACGCCCAAACTATTCATTGTCGGGCTATCTTTGTCACTAAATTCTTTTTGCTCTCGTTTTCCGTATTCCGAAATGGCTTCGATAAGCCATCCGACTACCGATCCGCTGAAAAAACGTAAGGATAAAGACAGACAGACTGCATAGGCTAGTACTCAGTAAGGTGCCTTCACAGCCCCTGATACCTGCTTCTACAGATTCACAGGCCTCTACTGAGACCCATTCAGAGTCCGGTATGCTGTGAGAGGCTTCTTCGACCATGGAACCTGCGGATGTTTCTTGGATGGGTCTGGAATGACTGTGCAGGCACTGGCTTCTGAGGGTGTATTCAAGCCTTCTGATTTTCATATTAAACCAGTGACTTCATTTCAAACCAAAAATTCCGAATTTCTCAGGCCCAGAGTTCACACTACGCCTAGGAAGCCGACAACCAAAGTGCATTCTCAGGCCCACATGACTCAGAAACAAATGCTTAGAATGGCTGAAGATCTTATTAATTTAAGCAGGGGAAGCCAGCCTTCCCCCTCAACAAGACCAAGAACTGATTTCCCTTCTGATTTTTCAGATCATGAGTCCGTTGACTCTGAACCTTCTGATTACCAGGGCATACCCTTATCTACTTATGAGATGCATAGGATTCCATTCCCTCTGCTTCCCCACCAGAAGATTTTTCCTTTGGTGAAACCCTGGATACACCCTTAGAGAATGTAGAGGATGTCTTCTTGGAATCCAGCCTTACCCTGATATTTTGCCCCCAGCTCCCAGGAAACCTGACAGGTACACTACAGAGTTCCTGACTCCCACAAATTTCTCTTTAAAAATCATACTGCTGATCCAGAGACCATTTCCCAGGGACCCAAAGGCATTAAGGCTACAACAGCCAAAACCCTACCCCTTCGGACAGGGACGCTAAGGCTTTAGACAAATGGGGTAAGAAGGTATACACCTCTGCTACCCTTGCCATCAGGGCTTTAAATTGCCAGTTTGATATGTTAAAATATCAGCAGCATATTATGGAACTAATTAAACAGAAAATGATGTTGATTCCTGATTTTGCAGAACATAAGGATTTACAAGAGTTAATGCATTCTGCTAACCAAGTTGGAAAACATACTTTGCAGTTTGCTTTTGATGCCTTAGAAGCATCTTGCAGGGCTGCTGTCACTGGGTCTGTTCTTAGAAGGCATGCTTAGCTTAAGGAACAAACTTTGCCAGACCATGTCAAAGCAAAATTAATAGATGCACCATTAAATCAAGAACGTCTTTTTGGCAATAAAGCAGAAGTCCTCAAAAGGATGGAGGAAAAAGCTAAATCTATGCAAACTGTTAAAGATTTCCTACAGGTACAGCCACCTAGATTCAGTAGGCATTGGCCTTCTTTTCCAGTCCCTCCCAGACCTTCTCAGTCGAAATCCAGGGGCAGCAGACCACCAGGACTACAGTCTCAGGGTATGGACATATCTAAGCAATGGAGTGCTTCCACCTCTAAAATAGGGAGTAGTAAGCCACCATCCTATGGTAAAATCTCACAATGACTTATCCTTAACTTTTCCAAACCTTGCTCAAGTACTTACACCTTTAGGAGGAAAACCTGCCCTGCATGCAAAAAACTGGGAGTACATTACCCAGGACAGATGGGTCTTAAACATTGTTTCCCAGGGATACAGATTCCACTTCCACTCAATGCCAACCCCAAGTGGATGGCCAGACCTCCCCCCAAACCAGTGGGCAGAGGCCCAAAAGCAAGTACTTTCTCTTCTCAATATCTTAGGCCATATCATATCAACCTGTCCCAGCAGAGCAAAGGGGACAAGATTTTTATTCCAGACCGTTTCTGGTACCCAGAAAAGAAAACTCTTGGAACCCTATCCTGGATCTGTCTATTCTCAACACCTTTCTGGTGGTTCCAAAATTCAAAATGCTTGCTGTCTAACAGCTGCTTCCTATGCTAACCAAGGACTCCTGGCTAGCCACCCTAGACCTAAAAGTAGCTTATCTGCACATCCCCATAAGGGAATCGTGCAAGAAATATGTATGTTTCATAGCAGGCTCTATGCACTATCAGTTCTCTGCACTTCCCTTTTGCTTATCTACTGCGCCCAGGGTATTCACAAAATGCCAAGATCCAGCCATTGCATATTGCAGGCAGAGAAGAGATAAAATTTACCCATACTTAGACGATTGCCTGATCAGGCAGACAGTCAGGAATTTCTACTACAGCACCTGACATTTGTAAACAGACTTCTAACTTCACTGGGGTGCACCACCAACAAAAAGAAATCACGTCTGGCACCCAGCCAACAGATTGTATTCCTGGGAGCAAGCTTGAACACAGCTTCCCAGATGGCATTCCTCGCTTCAGAAAAACAAATTTATTTGACAAACTACTTCAGGTCTACTGGCCATCAAAATCCAGCTATCTGCAAGAAAAATACTGCAAGCCCTAGTATTCATGGCCTCTTGCATACTAGTAATTCCATATGCAAGACTGCATATGAAGAAACTTCAGTGGTGCTTAAAAAGTCTCTGGTGCCAACATTCACAGGACCTGGAAACGATGATTCCTATCATTCCTTGTCTAAGGACAGTGTTCCTTTGGTGGGCAGAGGCCTGCTACCACAGTGAGGGACTCCCTTTCACATGACCCCCTGCTGCCCAAACCCTAGCAACAGATGCATCAGCCTATGCATGAGGGCCTCACATGGCAGAACAATGCATTCAAGGCAAATGGAGCCCAAAGCAAATACACCTGCATATCAGTCAAAAAGAAATTTTAGCTGTACAGAATGCGCTGACAACCTTCAAAGGCCTTATTCTTCCAGGACAACTATTGGTAAATACGGACAAAATCACAGTTATGTGGTACATAAAAAAGCAGGGGGGAACCCATTCCTACCCACTCTGCAGATTAGCCATGGCTCTGTGGAACACAGCCTTGAGCAACCAAGTGCACCTACAAGCTCAATTCCTGCCAGGCAAAGTAAATTCACTGGCAGACGGCTTAAGCAGAAATCTAATGGACCCACATGAGTGGAAACTGGAACCCAACATATTCAAGCTTCTAAGGCACAGGTGGGGGCAAAAGAGGTGGACCTCTTTGCTTCCCCTCAGAACTATCAGTTGAGCAAGTATTGCTCCAGAGCTCCCCACAGCCAAGCATGGAAAGTGGATGCCATGACCTTTACATGGGAAACCTCTCAGTCTATGCCTTTCCCCCTCTGTCCCTCCTCTTGAAGGTTCTACTAAAGATCAAACAGGACAAGCTAAGGACAATCCTGATTGCACCAGACTGGCCACACCAGCACTGCTGCACTCTTTTGCACAGTCTGACAGTAATGCCACCATGCCACCTGCCTCAGACCCCTTCCTTGCTGTCCCAGCAGGAGGGCCAGATTTTGCACCCTCAGCTACAGACCCTGAACCTAGCAGCCTGGTTCACCCCCTGAACTCATCACCAGCAACCCTCAGTAAACAGGTCCTGGATGTTGTCCTTGAAGCAAGGAGGCCTAGTACTAGAAAATCCTATTTGGAAAAGTGGAAAACATACTGTTCTTGTAGCCAGTCTCAGGGTAGGGACACAACTGTGCCCAGCTTACCTCGTATACTAGATTACTTAACAGAAATGCTCCACAAAGGCCTATCCTTCTCTTCAGTTAAGATACATGCCTCTGCCATCTCAGCTTATTATAATGCTGAGCCACCCCTCTTCTCTCATCCTCTGGTCAAACAGTTCCTGAGAGGAGCAAAAAATGTAAACCCCCCCCAGGAGAGCTCCCACACCAGCCTGGGACCTTAACTTTGTATTGGAAAAGCACATGCTTCCTCCCTTTGAACCTTTTACTAAAGCAGAGTTAAAATTCCTCTCATGGAAAACAGCTTTACTTCTAGCCATCACTCCAGCAAGAAGAGTGTCTGAATTGCAGGTCCTTTTGGCCGTGGAACCCTTCAATATTAAGTTGTCTATCTCGCCTTCGTTCTTGCTGGTTGGGATCGGAGCTGATCCTCTGCTCCGACTCAGCCATCTTCTATAGCTCGAGAGCTGTTTACTGGCTCAAGGCTACCCCTTATCCCATGATGCCTAGCGCTAGTTACCCAGATCTCATTTGCTGCTTCAGCTGCGAGGTTTTGTTTTTCTGGCTCAGGCTCGTATAAAGTTTTTTTATAGAAATTTTTTACTAGAAATAGTCCTTTACCTAGGGGGGTTTGTTAGCTAACACAAGTATAAGACTAAAACTAAGTGTGTATTTGTGGCTTCCTTTCCTTCCCTTTAGAACTCGTTTAATTTAGAGAGCCCCCCCCCCCCTTATTCCTGTCAGGTTAGCCGTTTAAGTTAGAGGCTTTTCTTCTATCTTCTTTATAGGCTACCTGTTTGAGTTGGAGGCTTTCCTATTAAAAAAAAAAAAAAAAAAAAAAAAAAAAAAACTTTAGCTTTAGTCTGTAGTGTACTGCGTTTTTTCTCTTTGGACTGTATTTTGATTGGTTAGCTATTGTTGTATTTTTGTTACAAGATGTCCAAAGAATCCAAGGTGTCTGGGTTCAAGAAGTGTGACTCATGCTGCCAGAAAATGTCTCTGACAGATGGGCACACTTCTTGCGTCTATTGTTTAGGCGCTGTGCACCTGCAGGACTCTTGTTCTATCTGCCATGCATTTAGTCCAAAGAGTTCTGCAGGAGTGTAAGAATAAGCTTATTCTTAGGGGCCTTTTAAAGCCACAGGATTCACCGGCCAAGACTCAGCCTGTGAAATCCCCTAAATCTACCAAATTGTCGGCTTCAGGTTCGGAGCCGTCTTTGGATCAGACTCTACCTGCCACTTTGGTTCAGGCTGGAACCGATAAGACTATCTCCCCGTCGGCTCCATCAGAAACTTCGGAGCCTTCACGGAGCCACAAGAGGCTGAGGGTCCCCTTCTCTGGAATCGATACATTCGGCTTCTTGGTCTCCCCTGCTGCAAAGCGAGAGCAGTCACAGATCTTCTCACTCCTCTCGATCCTCTAGGTTCTTGGATCATGACGTGGAGAGAGTGGTCAGTAGGTTGCTAAAGTCGCAGGCACTTGCCAAGATGTTGTCCAGCCCTCAACAGGTGTCGGCTCTGTCCACTTCTATCGATGTTCCACCTCCGACTCCATTGAGCTCGGAGCTGGAGTTTGTTTGGATTCCACTAGTGGAACTGTTGGCTCCGATAACTTTATCTCCTTCGGTTCCGTCGTCTGCTCCGATTCCCTCTATTGTGCCGTCTGTCGAGGGATCTGGGTGCCGGGGCTCCCTCATCGGCTCCGAAGAGGCAAGTGGCATTGGACCCTTGTCCAACCCCTGTACTCCCTCTCAGAGCTTCGGCACAGGTGAGCTCGGCTCCTACATCGGCCTCAGAGCTGTCTCCCTTGGTGCCGAGAAGGATTCTGATTTCCTCTGAACTGGAGCCTTCTCTGCATTGTGGCAGGGACGCCTTCAATGTCATGAGGAGTGTGCTGGCCACTGAGTCAGCTCCACTATCGGCCCCATCGGCTCAGTCTCCTGTAGTGCCTGTGCAACCTCTGCTCCTCCTCCAGACCCCAAGCTTGGGGAACCAGTGCTCCAGGGCACCCCATTGGGTGTTTCCTCTTCTTCTGAGGCCTCCCCTGAACATTCAGAGGAGCCCACTCAAGTGCAAAAGGAAGCACATTGACTCCCCTGAGTCTGTCACTTTGGATACAGACTTAGATGATTTGGAAGGGTCCCCGAAATCCCACTCTGAAGATGTTTCCTTTTCGAACATCCTCGAAATGCTTAAGCAGAGGGGGAACTGGAATCCCCTAGCCCCTACCGAGGATGAGTCTATATTCCTGGATGCGTTCGGTTCCCGACCTTCCACCTCCTGGGTTTCTCCGCCTTTCGATCCACTTATGTCCGTGGTGGCTCGAAAGGCTTGGTCCTCCCTGGATACAGTGGAACCAACTCCAAGGAGACCTGGCAAGTTCATCACAGCACCCCATGATAAGCAGTTCCTTACCAAAGGTGTTCCTGTTGATGCCATGGTGGTAGCAGCAGCCACCAAAAAAGAGTTAGCGGAAACCTCTTTGTCTGCCCATCCTCCTAACAAGGAGTCTAGGACCATGGACAGATACGTGAAGTGAATGTTTGCTTCAGCGACCTTTTCTATGAGGTCACTGAACTACTTATGCCATTTTTGGCTTCAGAGGGATCTCCTTAAAGAGCTCGGAGATGCCCTTCATGATACATCAGCTGAGGGGGCTCAAGCTAAAGTGGCTTCCCAGCTGGCGACCTTTAATTCTGTAGTCAACTCTTCCATGAGGCTCATTTCTTATGCAGCCGATGGTGTGAGTAGAGCCACAGGTGCGGGCATGGCCATTAGGAGACATGCATGGATGCGGCTGTGTAACTTTGCGGATCCCTTTAGAGCATCATTCACCAACACCCCCTTTGGTTCCTTTCTTTTTGGACCACAGGTGAAAGACACTTTGACTAGGTGTGAGAAAGGAGGCAAAACTCTCTCTGCCGTGGGAGTCTGATGTCCTTCAAGGATGCATCTGCAGTCATCACATATGGGTTGTCCTGCCTCAGGCAGCCCTTCGGTCGTCCGGATTCCAAAGTCTGGGTCCGGCGTCGGCTGAAGTCGCCCTTTCCCCGACGTCAGAGCGCCTGGGGTATAAAAGCACCAGCCGACGCCATCTTCCTCAGTCTTTCTTGCCGCGTGGTGCCCGAAGCAGAAGCAGTTCACAAGTGCCGGTCGGCCAGCTCCTGTAATTCAGCTACCAAAGACTTCAAAAGCTAAGTACCCTGTTGGGGACTCTTTCTTGCCTCAGCCGATGTCAGATAAAATTAATAATTGCTTAACTTGTGGGAAACAAATACCTCATAAGGATTTCCACTCTTACTGCCTCCCCTGCCTAGGCCCAGACCACGACGTCTAGGCCTGTTCAGCCTGTGCTTCCTTCAACCGACGCACTCTTAGACGTCGGGCGGAGTTTGCAGAGGAATTTTTTGGGGCTAGTTTTGCTTACAATATGCCGTCGGAGACTCCGACTTCACATTTAACAAAGAAACGGAAGGACAAGGACCGACACGCGGGCCGCGGTTTCGGCTGAAACCACAGCCAGGCCTACCGCGAGTGTCTCGGTCTCGGCTGAAACCGAGTCCTTGGTACTTCCGACCACCGAAACCGCTCAACTGACAACCTCAGCCCCGGAGGCCCCTACTGAGTCGGTTATTGAATTTCCATCAGAAACCGGTGTCCTAGAACCTTCCGACACCATTCCTCTAGACAAAACTACACCAGCACGTGGTGCAGCCAGGCCTCCTGCATCCATGTCCATAAAGGCATTCTCAAGGGCTAAAGCTGCTAAACACGCAAAAGCTTTGCCTCCCAGGGTTATCCCTCAGGGACCCACTACAGGTTCACAGATTCTAAGTCTAGCAGAGGACCTTATTTCCTTAATTAGGGGCTCACAGCCTCATCCGGACAGGGGCTCTCAACCTCCTCCAGACAAAAGGCCCAGGGTTGAGCCCTCTGACCCCCACTCCTCAGATGAAGCCTCTGATGGCTCTACTCCCTTGGACTACCAGGAGGAGGCTTTTTCGGCCTACGAGGATTCTGATGCAGAGGAATCTATCCCCTCGGCCTCCCCTGCTGAAGAGCTGTCCTTCGGGGAGACACTTCACACTATGAGAGAGCATTTCCAATGGCAGGGCCAGGAATTCTCTGATTCCAGGAAGAGATTAAGGACTTTCTTGCATTTGCCTCAGCATAGACCTTTGGCTATTCCTCCTGTTTTGAATGTCATTGATGATGTGTACTCTGAGTCTAGCACAACCCCTGACACTCTTCCTCTGGCTCCTGTCAAACCTGATAGGTACCACGGGGTCCCTGACTCGCATCTTTTCCTTTACAAGGCCCACTCTGCTGACCCAGAAACTATTTCCCAGGGCCCTAAAGGGGTTGCAGCTGCCACTACTAAAAACCCACTCCCCTCTGAAAGGGAGTCCAGGGCTTTAGAGAGATGGGGTAAAAAAGTATATACTTCTGCTACTCTTTCTATGAGGGCATTAAATTGTCAATTTCATATGATAACAGTACCAAGAGTATTTGTTAGATGAATTGCATAAGAAACTGTCTTCGCCTGAACCCCTAGATCGCAAATCACTTCAGGATCTGGTACATAACTCCCAACAGGTTAGCAACCATTTCTTGCAGTGTGGTTATGATGCATTGGAAGCTTCATGTAGGTCAGCTATGACAGGTGCAGTCATACGTAGGCATGCTTGGCTGAAGGAACAATCTCTGCCAGACTGTATTAAAGCAAAGCTTCTGGATGCTCCACTGGAAAAGCAAAAGTTATTTGGTTCCACTGCTCAGGAGGTCTTAAAGAAATTTGAAGAAAAGGCAAAATCGGTGCAAACAGTCAAAGATTTTCTCCAAGTTCAACCACCAAGATTCAGCAGAAATTGGCCTTCCAAGAACTGGTCCTTTCCAGACACAGAGAGATTTCAGAGAGGCAAGAACAGGCGTGCCAGAGGTAGAGGGCAAGCTAGAGGCTCCTACAGAGGAAGTCAATGGCAGCCTCCCAACCAGAGAGGTAGTGCAGGACCTACAACTGCTGCATAAGGACAGGCTCAATGACTTTACTTTGACACCGCCAACCAGGGCTCAATTGGAAGCACCTTTGGGCGGAAAGCTTTCTTTATTCTCAGAAAATTGGCACAGTATTACAAGGGACAAATGGACACTACAAATAATAGACAAAGGATACAGGTTCCATTTTCACACATTACCCAAAAGAAAAGGCATGCCTAACCTGCCACCGAATCAAAGGGCAGAGTCTTTGAAACAAATCTCCAACTTAATGCAAGTGAAAGCTATAGAAAAGGTTCCTCTCTCAGAACAAGGCCAAGGATTTTATTCCAGACTATTCCTTGTTCCAAGAAAAGAAAAGCAATGGAGGCCTATTCTCGAATTGTCTGCACTGAATACTTATCTCATTGTGCCAAAATTCAAAATGCTGACTCTACAGCAACTCCTTCCCATGCTGGGCAAGGGGTCTTGGCTGGTAACTCTAGACCTCAAGGAGGCATACCTGCATGTCCCTATCAGACAAAGTTGCAGAAGACACCTCAGATTTCTTGCAGGTTCAGAGCATTATCAATTCTCAGCATTGCCCTTTGGCTTATCTACTGCGCCCAGAGTATTCACGAAATGCCTGGCATCAGTAATTGCACACTGCAGACTTCAGGGGATTCAAATATACCCATATCTGGACGACTGCCTTATACAAGCGGACAGTCAACAAACTTTGGTAAAACACTTGAATTATGCCATCCACCTACTTCAGGCCTTGGGATATACAGTCAACATTCACAAATCAAGACTTGCTCCATCCCAAAGAATAACTTTTCTGGGTGCGAATCTAGACACAATCACCCAAATGGCTTTCCTCACAGAAGAAAAACAAAGTCATCTACCGGATTACTTCAAAAATCTGACAAGACAAACTCAGCTGACTGCAAGGAAAATCCTGCAGGCCCTGGGTTACATGGCTTCTTGCATTCTTCTGATTCCACAAGCAAGGCTGCATATGAGGAAATTACAATGGTACCTAAGGGGTTTATGGACTCAGCACAGTCACAGCTTAGAAACTTTGATACCACTCATTCCATGCCTTCAAAAGGAATTTCTGTGGTGGGCTCAAGCAAGCCAGTCAAACAGGGGTCTGCCCTTCAGCAAACCAATAGCCAGCCAAACCATTACAACGGACGCTTCAGACCACGGATGGGGAGCCCACATGGAGGGCAGATGCATTCAAGGACTATGGTCACAAAAAGAACTACGCATACACATAAACCAAAAGGAAATGCCGGCAGTGATACATGCAATCGAGGCCTTCAAACTCTTTCTGCATCAAGGCCACCTGCTAATAAGGACAGACAACACCACAGTTATGTGGTACATAAACAAGCAAGGAGGCACCCATTCCTACCCTCTTTGCAGACTGGCAATGAATCTATGGGAACTTTCCTTGAATCTCAATATAGAGCTGCAATCCCAGTTTGTGCCAGGAAAGGACAATATACTGGCGGACAGCTTAAGCAGAAATATCATGGATGCACACGAATGGATGCTGCACCCAGACATCTTCCTTCAGATAACACAATCATGGGGTAGGCTGGACATAGATCTTTTTGCCTCCCCCCACAATCATCAGCTGAAGAAATTCTGCTCAAGGACATACCACCCACAAGCATGGAAAGTGGACGCCCTCTCTTTCAGCTGGAGAACTCTAACTGTGTATGCATTTCCACCTCTTCCATTAATGACCAAGGTCTTACTGAAGATCAGGACAGAGCAGCCAAACGTGATTCTGATAGCTCCGGACTGGCCAAGACAACACTGGTACCCACTGTTAAAGAACATGTCATGCACGAGACCATGGCCTCTTCCTCAATGGCCACTTCTCCTGACACAGCACAATTACAAAACTCTGCATTCCAACCTGAAAACCTTGCAACTAATAGCTTGGAAAATACCTTGACTCCTCCCCAGGATAAGCTATCCAAGAGAGTGAAGGATATCATCATGGAAGCTCGCCGGCCTTCCACAAGAAAGGCATATTCAGCAAAATGGAAAAGATTTCACACTTGGAGCACCACAAAGGGCCTAGATGCGACAGTGATGAACATGGCACATATCGTGGAATACGTGGCAGAAATGCTCCACAATGACCTTTCTTACTCTTCCATTAAAATTCATGCTTCAGCAATTTCAGCAGAGTACAATACTGATCCACGTGTCTTCTCTCATCTTCTCCTAAGACAGTTTCTAAGAGGAATTAAAAACATCAATCCTTCAAGGAAACCGCCAGTGCCTACTTGGGACCTTAACTTCGTGTTGGAAAAACTAACGCTGCCTCCCTTTGAACCAGCAGCATCTGCAGAACTACAGATCTGAAGTAGGAGATTCATTTGTCTGCAACCTGTGGGTTATGGATCCGATATCGGATCCGAACTGGCATGGTTTTCCAGCTATGGATCCAAGCTCTCAGCTCCTCCCATCACCCATAATGCCCTGCTCTACCCTCATGACCCCAGATCTCGTTTGCCGCGCATGGTGACTGGATTTGTTTCTCAAGCTCTCAAGCTAAGTGCTAGTTTTACTGTTAAATTTCAGAAGTTTAAAGTTTTTATTGATTTTTTTGTGTGAAAGTGTAGGTTTCCCCTTTGATATTTTTACTTTTTAGAGTTAATCTAAAAGTTATATCCCTCCCCTCGCTGTTGGCGTAGTGTGTGTGTGTTGGGCCTGTGAGTGTATTTTGGTTGTTTAGTTACTTTTAGTTTGGTAACTACTTTGTTAGATTGGGATGGCAGACCAACCCAAATCTATATTTTCTAAATGCTCCGAGTGTGGCCATAAGCTTTCCCCAGCTGATGGCCACACTCGGTGTGTTAGATGCTTGGGGGTTGAACACCTCACATCTGGATGTTCCATTTGTGCAGGGTTCAACCCCAGGGCAGTGAAGGAGCGGAGGTCCAAGCTTGTTTTGGCGGGCCTTTTACCGCCGGACTCGGCTCCGACCTCCGCTCCTTCGGGAGTAACCGTGCCTACGGTTATTCCTCTGGCACCCCTCCTCCTCCTGGGACTCAACCTCCCGTTTCTGGTTGGAGGAGAGGGATGCTAGAAAGGACCGGAGGGAGAAGCACCATAAGCGGCGGGCCGAGACCTCTGTTTCGGCCCCGCCAGCCAAGCGGGCTTCTCCCCCGGCTCCGTTGTTGGCTCCATTGTCGGCTCGGTCTCCTCCTTCTCGGCTCCGGTCTCCAGTGTGTTTTTCACCAGGACCTGAGGAGGAGGAGACCCGATCTCCGTCGAGGCTATCGAGGAGGCACTCCAGGCCTACCTCGGTAGCCTCGTCGAGATCCACGTATAGCCTTTCGGATGCTGATCTGGACCGGATGATGAGAAGGTTCATCCAGGCCCAGATGCAGATGGGAGTGCTCTTGCCTCCCCCCCGGGTTTCGGAGCAGCTGGAGCCGAGCAGCTTCGGAGCCGGGGGTGGGTCGGCGCCGATAGTACTTTGTACTTCGGATCCGACCCAGCCCTCGAGTGCATCGGATCCGACCTCTCGGAGCCTGGATCCGAGCCTCGGATACGGGGGGATCAGTGCTCCTTCGGCGCCGTCTGTGTCGGAGCGCACTGTCCCTTCGGATCCGAGCGCTTCGGCGCCGGCTCCGATCCACTCTTCGGATCCGAGGGGGAGCCGATTGTCAGATCCTTTGGTCGAGGTCGGCTCCCCTTCGGCGTTTGATGAAGTGGAGAGGGCCCTGTTGAGGGTCTCCGGACCCCCGGCACTTGTTTCGGCTCCGTCCCACGCTCCCTCTGCACTGGGCCAGGCTTCCACCATCCGGCCCTTGGGACAGCCCGCTTCTGTGCCCCAAGCTGCTCCAATGGAACAAGTTGCTGCTTGCGAGGAGTCCTCTGACAGCCCCCCAGAGGATGTTCCTCGCAAGCATTCGTGCAAAAGGAGGCACATTGACTCCCCCGAGTCTCTCACGGAAGACACGGACTTGGAGGAAGGGGAAGGCTCCCCACGGTTACCCCCCGAGGATGTCTCATTTGGAGACATCATGGAAATGCTCCGTATAAGGGGGGGGTGGTCTGCCCCCAAGTCTTCCTCGGACGAGTCCGTGTTCTTGGAGGCATTTGAAGCGGGCCCGTCTACCTCTTGGGTGTCCCCTCCTGCCGACCCCCTGGTGGACCTCATTACCACCAGGGCGTGGAAGGAACCGGACACCGTGGAGCCAATTCCTAAGAGGCCCGATAGGATCCTCAGTCCACCGTCCGACCGTTTCCATTGGAGTAAGGGGCCTCCGGTAGATGCCATGTTGACGGCGGCGGCCACCAAGAGGGAACTTGCTCAGGAGAGTCCCTCAGTCCATCCCCCGAGCAAGGAGTCTCGGATGATGGACCGCTTGGGGAAGTGGATGTTTAGTTCAGCGACCTTCTCGGTAAGGGCGCTGAACTACCTGGCACACGTCATTAGGATGCAGCGAGATCTCATTAAAGAATACGCTGCATCTCCCCCAGAGTCCATGTCGGAGGAGGACAGGGTGCTGCACTCCACCCGCATGGCCACTCTTAGGTCAGTTACTAATACCTCTATGCGGCTACTCTCCCATGCTACGGAAGGCGCTAGAGCAGGGAAGGCCTAGTCACTAGACGTCAGGCCTGGCTCCGTCACTGCGATTTTTCTGAGCCCTTCAAAGCGTCATTTGCGAACGCCCCCTTTGATGGTTCTGCTCTCTTTGGCAAAACCGTTCGCGAAACGTTGACCCAGAGCGAGAAGGACGGGAAGATGCCGTCTGCCGTCGGAATCCGCTTCTCTGCACCCCAGAGGCCCTACTCCAGGAACCAAAAGGGTCAGAAGAAGATGTGGTTCTGGAAGTCGCAGCAGTCCCAGCCTGCTCCGGACAACCAGTCCTTCCGTGGCAGAGGAGGACAGGGAGGACGCCGCCCTAGAGGCAGAGGGGCTCCCAGAAACTTCGGGTCCAGTGAACCTTTCTCTGAACGGCCCGCGCAGCAACCCTGAGGGGTTGCCCGGCTGCTCCACTCTGGAGGCAGTCGGGGGACGTTTTTCGGGGCACCTAGCGGCATGGGAGTCCATAACATCAGACCGCTGGGTTCTCCAAATCATATACAGAGGATACCGCATCCCTTTTCTTCACTTTCCAAAGTTGAAGTCCCTCCCAGACGTTCCACCCGGTCAACGGGAGGCCGTTTTGGCAGAAATTGGCCATCTGCTAAAGAAAAGAGCCATCCAGCCCGTCCCCCCAGACCAGATCGGATCAGGGTTCTACTCCAGGTTCTTTTTAGTGCCAAAGAAGACGGGGGAACTAAGACCAATTCTAGACCTTTCTCTCCTGAATCTGGCAGTCCCCAAAGAAAAATTCCGAATGGTCACTCTGCAATCTATTCTCCCCCTTCTGGGAGAAAATCACTGGATGTGCTCGATAGACCTCAAAGATGCGTACTACCACATCCTGATGGACAGGCGCTCCAGGAGGTTCCTCCGCTTCCGGCTGGGAGCCAGTCACTACCAGTTCCGGGTCCTTCCCTTTGGTCTCACCACAGCCCCCAGGGTGTTCACCAAAGTATTAGCAGTGGTAGTGGCCCACCTGAGGCTTCAGGGGATGCTGGTCTTTCCCTACCTGGACGACTGGCTTCTTACCGCCCCAACAAGGCATCTACTATTATTGGCGCGAGACTCCTTTCTCCATCTTGCTCCCTTTCTGGGCATTATGATAAATACAAAGAAATCCAACCTGGCGCCCACACAGCTCTTAGATTTTATAGGGGCCAGGCTAGACACAAGGAGTTTACGAGCCTTCCTCACTGGGGACAGAGTTCAAAATCTGCAGCTCCAGGTGCGGGCCATTCTCCACTCAAGTTCTGTTCCGGCGGAGTTGGTCCTGAGGGCTCTAGGGTCCATGGCGTCTGCTATAGCACTTCTTCCTCTTGCCAGGCTCAATATGCGCATCCTACAGTGGACTCTCTTAGTACAGTGGTCATACCTTGCTCTCCCTATGCATCATCCCATTGCGATCAGCAAGGCTTGCAAGCGGTCCCTCCTGTGGTGGCTTCACTCTCCAGATCTCCACGGGGGCCGCCCATTTTGTGCTCCCCCCCCCCCTCGCCACGGTGACCATGGACGCCTCCCGCCTCGGGTGGGGGGGGCATTTTGCGGGCCGGACCACCCAAGGCACGTGGAGCGATACAGAGACCTTACTGCATATCAACGTTCTAGAGATGAGAGCAGTGCTCTTAGCGTTGCTAGCACTTCAGGACTTTCTTCCCTTGGGAACAATTGCGATTCAATCGGACAACATGTCTGTGGTCTGGTACATCAACAAGCAAGGGGGAACAAGGTCTTACCCCCTTTGTCGAGAAGCCATGAGAGTTTGGGAATGGGCAATCTCCACCAACCGCTTTCTAATAGCAATGCACATTCCGGGTCGGTCCAACATCCTGGCGGACAAGCTCAGTCGCACCATTCTGACCCCTTACGAGTGGTCACTCAATTTTCAAGTAGCGGAACGCATATTCGCACGGTGGGGAACTTCTTCATGCGATCTTTTTGCCTCTCCCTCAAACACCAAGTGCGACAGTTTTTTCGCTCTGATACCCCCTCAAGGAGGTTCTCCAAGAGACGCTCTGGTGCATGCTTGGCCTCCCGGTCTTCTTTACGCTTATCCACCCTTGCCTCTGATGCTCCAAGTTCTTCAGAAAGCCTCTCGGGTGGGTTGCAGAATGATTCTCATTGCTCCGTTTTGGCCTCGACAGATCTGGTTCCCCTTTCTAAGGTCTCACTCGGTGAATCCTCCTTGGATTCTAGATCCCATTCCGGATCTGATATCCCATCCATCCTGCATACCTCCTCCGAATCTGGACAACCTGAAGCTGACCGCTTGGCTGCTCCAGTTCCACTCTTGATCAGGACTCCCGGTATTTCGTCACCTGTTAAGGCAATTCTGGTGGCAGCTCATAAACCGTCCACTAGGAAAGTCTAGCGCAGCAAGTGGAAACAGTTTTCTTTGTGGGCGGAGCGGCAAGGCCTGAATCCCTTCACGGTTCCTCTCCCCTTAGTGCTTGACTTTCTAACCACTCTTTTTAACGATGGTGCCAGCAGTTCCACAGTCAAAGTACAACTGGCGGCAATTTCTCATTATCACATTGGCCATGACTCTAATCCTCTTATGTCAGCCAAGTTGTGTAAAATTTTCCTTAAAGGTACTTTTCTTCTCAGGCCCCCTGTAAAACAAGCGGTTCCTCCTTGGGACCTCTCTTTGGTTCTCCAGGCCTTGACCGCCCCCCCTTTCGAACCAGCGGCTACGGTGGATCTCAAATTCTTGTCTTACAAGACAGCCTTTTTGGTAGCCATTACATCGGCCAAGAGAGTTTCAGAACTTCAAGCATTATCAGCTAAACCTCCTTACTTGGTATTTCATCCGGACCGTGTTTACCTCAGGACCAACCCGTCCTTTCTTCCTAAAGTTGCTTCTGAAGCAAACATTAATCAGTCCATTAACCTCCCTGTTTTCTTCCCTAAATATGAAAACAAAGGTGAATACAAGCTTCACTCATTAGATGTCCACAGGCAACTTAGATTTTATCTAAACAGAACGGCTGGTCATAGGCAATCCGACCAGTTGTTTATTTCCTTTGCTAAATTTAATTTGGGCAAGCCAATTTCTAAAGTTTCTCTGTCTCGCTGGATTTCACAGTGCATCTTATTGGCTTATCAAGCTTCAGGAAGGCCCGCACCGGAGGGTGTACATGCCCATACAACCCGGTCAGTATCTACCTCGGCAGCCTTCAAGGCTAGGATTCCACTAGATGATATTTGTGCAGCAGCCATGTGGGCTTCATCTCATACTTTTATCTCCCACTATAAGTTGGATCTTGCATCTAGGGGTAGAGCATCATTTGGCTCCGGTGCTCCGGAATATCCTTCCATGATGGCCGCCCAAGATTCAGGTAGCTGGGGACTCTGTCCCACAGGTTGCAGACAAATGAATCTCCTACTTCAGATTTAGAAGTTATGTACTCACCATAACGTTCCATCTGAGTAGGTGTATTCATTTGTCTGCAACCATCCGCCTCCTATCCCCCTGGCCTTTCAGTTTCCTGCATATTATCTGTTACCCTTTTCAGGGTGTTGTTGCTGTTGGCAAACTCGATCTGAGGTCATGAGGGTAGAGCAGGGCATTATGGGTGAGGGGAGGAGCTGAGAGCTTGGATCCATAGCTGGAAAACCATGCCGGTTCGGATCCGATATCGGATCCATAACCCACAGGTTGCAGACAAATGAATACACCTACTCAGATGGAACGTTATGGTGAGTACATAACTTCTAATTCCTGTCTTGGAAGACTGCCTTCCTTTTGGCCATAACCTCAGCAAGAAGAGTATCTGAGTTACAGGCCCTCATGGCAGTACAGCCATTTCTTATTTTTCATCAGGATAGAGTCTCTTTGAGAACCAATCCTTCATTTATGTCAAAGGTGGTATCCAGGGTCTCATTAAACCAAGCTATCCACCTGCCTACCTTCTTTCCAAATCCACAAAACAAAGGGGAAAAACTTCTGCACACCCTGGATATACACAGACAGTTGCGCTACTACCTGGACAGAACTAAAAGTTACAGAAAAACTGACCAGCTGTTTGTAGCATATGCTGCTGGTGCACAAGGAAAAGCAATTTCCAAACAGACAATTTCAAAATGGATAGGGAATTGCATTTGTTTTTGTTACTCCTTTCATGGAAAAAACTGTGCCAGCTAACATTAGACCTCATTCCACCAGAGCCACAGCCACCTCCACAGCCTTCTTAAGAGGGGTGGCTACCAAGGACATTTTAGAAGCTGCTACATGGAGCTCCATGCATACATTTTCCAAGCATTACAATTTACCTTTATATTCCAGATCCAGAGCAGGCTTTGCTACGGCAGTCCTGCAGGGCATTTTAGCTACACCATCCTTTACATAGATCCTCCACTCCAAGATTGGCTATGGTATTCTACCCATATGTGATGACTGCAGATGCATCCTTGAAGGACATAGTACAGTTTTGTACCTACCATAAATGTAGATGTCCGATAGGTATGCATCTGCAGTCAGGTTTACCCTCCTTCCTTCCCCTCTGTGGTATTCATTGGGTACTTATCCCTCTCATAGCTAGCTGGGGTTATCTATTATGGTGTATTTGTTTTATTTATATATATATATATATATATATATATATATATATATATATATATATATATATATATATATACATCTATATACACATATATATTTCCGTGCATGTTTGGAATTTATTGCATTTCTCCAAATTTAGCCTTCCTTAGAGGGCACCTGGCATCTGGGGCAAGAAAAACTGAGGAAGATGGCGTTGGCTGGCGCTTTTATACCCCAGGCTCTGGCGTCGGGAAAGGCGACTTCAGCGCGGACCCAGACTTTGGAATCCGGCCGACCGAAGGGCTGCCTGAGGCAGGACAACCCATATGTGATGACTGCAGATGCACACCTATCGGACATCTACATTTATGGTAGGTACAAAACTGTACTTTTTTCCACTCCTTCCAGACCATACCCCAAGGGTCAGAAGAGTGGTAAAATGTGGTTCCGAAAATCCCAGGGAGCCTCGCCTGACATGAGTAGCGATTTTTTCCTCCAGGGGCAGAGGGGGAAATAACAACAATAGATGCTGCCCTCGTGGCAGAGGGGGTCCACAGAACCAGGGCAACAGAGAATCTTTCCCTGAAAAGCCCTTTCAGCATCCCTGAAGGGCTGCCCGGCTGACTGCCTCTGGAGGCAGTCAGTGGAAGACTTTCACTGTACCCAAAAGCCTGGAAAAATTTAACGAAGACAAATGGGTATGGTCAATTATATATGGAGGTTACAAAATTCCCCTTCTCTCAACCCCCCCTACCATCGAGCAAATCCCTTCCAGATGTTCCACACAATCTGAGGGACCAAGCAGTCATAGAAGTTTCAAGACTGCTAGAAAAAGAGTCATCCAGGAAGTCCCGGCAGACCAACACGGATCCGGAACTTACTCAAGGTTCTTTTTGGTACCAAAAAAGACAGGGGACTGGAGACCGATTCTGGATCTCAGCAGACTAAACAAGTCTGTTCAAAGAACAAAGTTTCAGATGGTCATGCTACAGTTCATTCTACCCTTTCTGGGTCAGGACAATTGGATGTGCTCCATAGATCTTCAGGATGCGTACTACCACATCAAAATGGATAGGTGCTCCAGATTTCCTTCACTTCCGACTGGGAGCCAGTCATTACCAGTTCAGAGCTCTGCCCTTTGGTCTCACCACATCCCCCAGGGTGTTCACCAAATGTATGGCAGTGGTCACGGCTCACCAAAAACGTCGAGGATTCCAGGTGTTTCCATATCTAGAAGACTGGCTCCTCACTGCTACTACCAGGCATCAACTTCTGCAAGCCAGGGACTACACTATCACAATCTGCTTCCAGCTAGGCATTACAATAAACTTTGAAAAATCTGCCTTGTTGCCCTGTCAATCTATCATCTATATAGGAGCAGACTTGGACACAAAGAACATGTCCGCAAGGCTACCGCCGGAAAGGGTGTCTACAGTTCCCCAGCAGGTACAAATTCTAATGCAGAGCAAAAGGATCTAAGTCAGGTTAGTCCCTCAAACTCTGGGTTCCATGGCAGTGGCAATTCTTTTAATCCCACTGGCCTGCTTTCACATGAGGATCCTTCAGTGGCTTCTGTTCACACAGTGGTCTTTCCTACAGCTACCCATGTCTCACATGATCATGATTACAGAAGCATGCAAAAGGCACCTTTCCTGGTGGATGGTCTCCCCACTAGTGACTCAGGGCAGACCCTTCATTCAGCCCCCTCCGGTTGCCACGGTGACCACAGACACTTCCCTGATATGGTGGGGGGGGCATTATCAGGGCAGGACAGTCCAAGGCACCTGGCAGCCTCACGAGTACCACCTGCATATAAACGTCCTAGAAATGAGAGCCGTGCTCCTAGTGTCGCAAGCTCTTCAAGACTCTCTCCCTTCTGGGACCATTGCAATTCAAACGGACAACATGTCAGTGGTCTGATACATCAACAAGCAGGGCAGAACCAAGTCCTACCCCCTATGTTGAGAAGCACTGGCAGTGGGCAATTTCTTCTCAATAATTTCTGATTGTGACGCACATCCCTGGGAGGTCCAACATAATAGTGGACAGGCTCAGTCGAGCTATTCTCATGCCTCAGGAGTGGTCTCTGAATCAGGTAGTTGCGGATCTGATCTTCTGCAAATGGGGACAGCCTTGCTGCGATCTTTTTGCCACCCCCTTCAACAGCAAATGCAGCAACTACTTCTCCCTTCTTCCGCTTCCAGGTCACACACCCAGAGACGCTCTAGTCCACGATTGGCCTCAGGGACTTCTTTATGCCTTCCCTCCATTTCCCCTGATACCGAAACTCGTACAGAAAGCATCATCGTTGGGTTGCAAAATGATCCTCATTGTCCCCTACTGGCCTTGACAGATATGGTTTCCGTTCCTGCATCATTACTTCTCGATCAGCCCTGGACTCTGGATCCGATTCCAGACCTACTGATTCATCAATCAGGCGGGCTGCATCAATCCCTCCGGTCACTCCAGCTCACAGCTTGGTTGCTCCACTTCCAGCCTTAGCCAGGCTTCCCAGCATTTCCCTGGCTGTGCATGAGATTATTGTCTCCTCTCACAAGTCCACAACTAGAAAGACTTATGCTAGTAAATGGAAACATTTTTCTTGTTGGGCAGAGGCTAGGAACGTAGATCCTTTTTTAGCCCCAGTCCATGAAATTTTGGAGTTCCTAGCACAAACTTTTTCATTCTGGGTCCACTTCTGCTACAATCAGGGTTCAATTTGCGGCCATTTCTAACTTTCATGTTGGGTTGTCTAATTCAAACATTATGTCTCATAAGCTCTGTAAAGCCTTTTTAAGAGGGACTACTCTCCTTAGACCTCTAGTGAGAGATCCCCCTTCTCCTTGGGACCTTAATTTGGTGCTAACCTCCCTAATTATGCCCCACTTTGAAGCTGCAGCATCCTGCTCCATTAAGTTCCTATCTTGGAAAACACTTTTTCTGGTAGCTATTACTTCAGCCAGACGCGTCTCTGAACTTCAGGCAGTATGTGTTCATCCTCCATAAGGACAGATTGCTCTGAGGACTAATCCCTCATTCCTTACGAAAGTCTGCTCAGAGAACAATTTAAACCAATCTATAGACCTTCCTGTGTTTTTCTCTAACTACACCAACAAGGCAGAATACAAATTACACCAATTGGACGTTCATAGACAATTGCGTTTTTACTTGCATAGGACTAAGGATATAAGGAAGTTGGACCAACTATTCCTTTCCTACGCTCTAGGCAAACAAGGTCTCCCAGTTTCCAAAGTGACCTTATCCAGGTGGTTGTCTCACATTATTACTTTCATTTATCAATTGAGAAACAAAGAGTTGCCTATCAAATCAAAAGGCCATTCTACTAGGGCTTTGGCCACCTTGGTAGCCTTCCAATCTAGTTTGCCCATGGACTCTATCTGTGCAGCTGCTATGTGGGCAAATCCTCATACCTTTATTTCTCATTACAAGCTAGATATGGTCTCCACTAGCAGAGCGGACTTTGGTTCCACTGTTCTGAAGAGTCTGTTCCAATGAGCCGCCCAGGATTGTAGGTGCTAGGGACGCTGTCCCAATCAGCAAGAACGAAAGCGAGATAGACAACTTAACATAAAGAAGTTATGTACCTACCATAACGTTCCATGTTAGTTGTCTTCATCTCGCCTTCTTTCTTGTGTCCCACCCTCCGTCCCCCTGTCCTGTTGGATCGAGAGGAGTTTTGGTTTCACTGGCTGAGTGTTCTCTGGTTTGTTTCCTCTGACTTAGAGAGTATGACAGGTATGCTCAACCTGTTTGTTTAGACAGGTTGATTCTCTGGCTATGTCTGGGGTTAGCTGTTACAAATGAGATCTGGGTAGCTAGCGCTAGGCATTATGGGATAATGGGTAGCCTCGAGCCAGTAAACAGCACTTGAGCTATAGAAGATGACCGAGTCGGAGCCGAGGATCAGCTATGATCCCAACCAGTAAGAAAGTAGGCGAGATGAAGTCAACTAACATGGAACTTTATGGTAGGTACATAACTTCTTTTTATCTTCCATGCAGACAGGGTTTCCCTCAGGACTAACTCATCATTTATGCCCAAGGTGGTATCTAGTGTGGCTTTAAACCAATCCATTAATTTGCCAACTTTTTTCCCCTAATCCTCAGAATAAAGAGGAAAGGATCCTGCACTCCCTGGATGTACACAGGCAGCTTATGTTCTATCTAGACAGGACTAAGCCTTCCAGGGAAAACTGACCAGCTGCTAGTCAGCTTTGCTGCAGGGGCAGAGGGCAAGGCCATTTCAAAGCAAACAATTTCTAAATGGATAGCACACTGCATCCATTTCTGTTACTAACACCATGGGAAACCTACCCCACAGGGGTTCAGAACACATTCCACTAGGGCTACATCTGCCTCTACAGCCTTTCTCAGGGGAGTCCCTACCAGGGATATCCTGGAAGCTGCAACTTGGAGCACTGTACACACTTTCACCAAGCATTACCACTTACCTATCTTTTTTAAATCCAGAGCTGGATTTGCCACAGCAGTCTTATAGGGCCTGCTTACCAGCCCTAATGCTTCTTGACTGCCTCCACCTATCCTCAGCTTTGGTAATCAACCCAAATGTGATGACTGCAACACTGAAACATGAAGAACATAGTACAGTTGTGTACACTTACCATAAATGTAATGTTCGAGTGTATTCACTGTTGCAGTCCTGGTTACCCTCCCACCAGCCCCTTGACTTCTTTTTACTTCTACCTATCCTTTTTGTTTGGCATACCTTATATTATTGGTATTTGTTTTTGCTGGGGGTGTTCCACACCATGTAATTGCTTCCTGTTTAGTGGCTCCTGACATCTGGGGCAAGAAAAACTGATGTAATGGCATCGGCTGCATGTTTTATACCCCTGACGACCTGACGTCATGGAAGAAGCGACCGCATCTGACACAGAAATTCCAAGACTCTGGTATTCAAGCCGACTGAGGGTTACCTGCAGGCAGATAACCCTAATGTGATGACTGCAACAGGGAATACACTTGAACATCTACATTTATGGTAAGTGTACACAACTGTACTTTGCTACACTCATTAGACCCATGTCAGTCAGGCTGGTAGGAGAAAAGGAGGAAAACTGACAGTTCTTGGTCCTAAGAATAATCTTGGTCTGGCTATAACATTTGAAGAGGGAATACAGCAGGGGAAGACGTAAATAGGTTTAGGCTTGAAGATCACTGGTTTAGGTAATATTTGTGAGGCTAGAGAGCAAGCATCTGTAACAAGCAGTCCCTCTGCTCAGTAATATGTGATGCGCAAACAGGCACAAACTAGTTCAAACAGTTTTTTTTTAAAGGAGAAAAACAGGAAACAGCCAAAGTTCAAATCATCCAGTCAAATGCACAAACCAGAGCCCTGCAACAGGAAATCTAGCTAGATCACTCCAAACTGTACCTTCCTGCCACAAGGGGGCCTCTCCAGACAAAAGATTTAAGTAACTGTTTTTCAAGCTTCAAAGGTTACAAACAGTAGTAGATTCAGCACAAACCTGAACCTAGTCTATGCTAGTATTTTTCAAGTGCAGCAAACAAGTAAAATGAACAAAAGAAGGAGATGAAGAGTAATTACAGTTGTAAGAAGAATTCATTTAGCAGACAATCTAAAAATGCAGTAAAATACAGTTGCACAGTTTAAACAGATATGCAGCAAATATTGTTTCCCTTAATCAGAAAGTGCAGAAAACAGTTAAAATAAGCACTTATCATTTGTAGTTTCTCTTGGCAGGTATTGGAAAACTGTAGGGCAAGGGCAGAAAACCTAACTAACTGCAGTTGTGAGCAAAGTACACATACCAACTCCAAGGACAATGGTAAACTCCTTTACTGCCAAATATGGTAGCCTTTCAGTTGGCGTTAGTGACTTGTTTGAGCTATGAGTAAATTACATTCATAGGACATCCATTAATGCAAAGCAAAGCTTTCTTCCCCCAAATACCCTTAAATTTTAAATTCCCAAAAACATAATCAAGTAAAAACTTGAAAATAAAAAATGAAGCATCATACAGTGAGAGTCATAATTTTGTTCTAATGTGAAGAACTTTGATGGAAAATGATTAGCACCAGTACTGTGATGGAGGGACACTGACTGCAATCTAAATTCACTTCACAGATTTTATGGACCATCATTTCCTTGAATCACAAAATATTAAAGAACTCCTCTTTTTTGCTTGGAAAAGCTAAATATTAAGTCACCCTTTAGTTTCCCATATTTTAAAGAAAAACTATTCAGGATTCTGATCTAAGAAGGAAAGAACAGGTCCATAGGCTTTGCAGGCATTTAGTGCACAAGAAGTGGGAGGAAAGAAAAGCACAATGCACCAGATATTGTCAACTACAAATCTTTTAAAATGGGGAGAAAAAATGTACTGGTGTCTAAAGCTGTAAAAGTGAAGAAAAATGTGCCAAATCAACTTGTTTGTTTTGACTGTAATACCTGCTGGATGAACTTCAAGTATTCCCAAGTTCATGTAAGGTCTGGTTGCCTTGTATATAGGTTCATCAGGGATTCTTAGGCTGATGGCACAAGAACCTTTACAAGCCTAGCCAATCCTACCTAGGATATGACAATATTATATTTGAATTCCCCAGATATGGGATGGAGTAGTATCAGGGTAGTGGGTCTTTTGGGTGTTGGAGCCCTGAGTAATTTTACAGACTGTCTCTGTCTATAGCAGACATGAATAGTAACCAGGGAGTGAATTTTTGGTTCCCTATCCATTTATCCAAATTATTTTGAAGAGAGCAAAGGACTGGCCTTGTTTTATGAAGATGGGAAGTTTATTCCATAGATAAGGAAGTCTTTGGGATATGAATCTGTTTCTCCAGCAGTTTCTTTTTAGTCACAAATAAGGTTCAGGTCCATGAACACTTAACCCTTGTATAATTTTCTTGTGAATATGTAATGTTTTCATCAGGAATGCATCAGAAAATGCCTTGTTTGTCAAGCATAAGCCACCTCTCAAACGATATGAGCTTGAGTAAAGGGATAGGGCATTTAGTTGATCTGCATAAAACATGCGTGTTACACTTTGTATTATTTTAGTGAGAAACCTCTGGGGGCCCTCAAATTGGTGTAAAGTGCCTGGTTAGGTACATGCAGAAGGAAGTATTGTGTTAGATTTGTGGGCCTGATGAGGACCAAGTAGAATGGTACTTCATCCTCTTTGATTTTGATGCCATGTCTTTACTTATAAGTTGAGCCACACATAAGGATTTCCTCACTATGGTAGCTACTTGGTGATCAAAGTTTAGCTTACTATCTGTGTTTATAGGTCCCTTACCCCTGGGTCTACTTTTAGAGGTGTGCTATCAATATGATCATTTGCAGGGATTTACCGAAGGATATGATTATGCATTTTTTTGCATTTAATTTTAGACTATGGTTTTGGCACAAGTCATTTGTCATTTTTAGGCCTATTTGTATGATGTCAATATCTTTTGGGGATTCAGTGATTGCTCCCAGCTTCTAGTTGTTGGCAAATGTGGTGTGCCACAGGCCACTGACATTGGCCTTCACTCCACAGAAGTATATACCAAGAGGAAGGGTCCCACCACTGAGCCCTGTGTGGACATTGCTAGTAACAGGTTTCTTACCAGAAGTGGATTCACCAATCCAGACATGTGACCTGTTAGCGAGCCATTTGGTTATCCATCTGATGATGGAGGGATTTATGCCTAACTCTAAGTTTATTTATGATCCCTGAGTGGGAAATTGTCACGTTTTTTGACCGTGTCTGAATAAGTGGTGTGTACTATTTTACACTCATCCATGGCCCTGGTGGCTTTCTCAAAGTCCACCAGATTGAGCAGGCAGTGTCTCCCTTTGACAAAGCTGAGTTGGGTCTGGTCCAGTATTTAGAGAGTTCCTATGTTGTTGATCAGGTCCATGATTCTGTCCATGACCTTGCAGATAAGTCTGGTCAAGCTTATGGGTCTGTAGTTCCCTGGGTCAGTTTATGGGCCTCTCTTGTGCAGAGGGAATACTGTTGCAGTTCTCCATTCCTCTGGGACAAAGCCCATCCACATTTTGTCTTAAGCTATTTAAGAAGCATCCTGGAATGTTCAGACCCTTGAAGGTTGTGTTTTCGGCTTTAATGAGCATAGTAAGGACCTGTTCCCTCATAATAATTGGTAGGGTGATGGTTGTGAGTCTTTCTTTGGGTGCTGTAGGAGGTGGGGGAGGAGACGTTTAAACTGATCCTGTCAGCCAGCAGGTTTGCAAGTCTTTCAGGCTGTGTGTTGCCTTTCATGATTAACTCTGTACATTGCTGAGCATTTCCCCCAAGTACTGCAAACAACATTTAAAAAAAAGTTCTGTAGTTATCTTCCATCGGGGAGGTTATCTTTGCCTCAGTCTTTTTTTTTTTTTTGTCCAGCTGTCTAATTTGTTTACTCTGGTGAGTGTCTTTTTGCACTTCTTTGTTTGTTCCTTCTTGGTTTTGGAGAGGATTATTTTCCTTTTGTTGACTAGCCTGTTTATACTAGAGGTCCACTAATGTGGTTTATTTTTGACAGTTATTGTAGGTTTACTTGGACAGTTACTGCCTCCTCTGCGCTGCTGTGAATGTGGTTGTACAGTGCTTTTATATTCAACTCTGAGTAGGCCTCAGTGTCGTCCAGGTTCAGAGGGACTTGGAAGTTTAATAAGCTGCCACTTAGTTTGTGGAATTGGCCTTAGCAAAGCTCTCAACAGGTTTGGAGTTTGGTGGGGGTACTAGGTTAGTTTTACTACTAAAGGAGAGCATTTTGTGGTCAGCTCTTACCAGAATGGGAGGGAGCAGTATCCACCCATGTTTGTACCAGGTATAGGATATTTGTACCTCTACATGGGAAGCTAACCAATTGCTCCTGGGTGTTTGCATTGACTAAGTCCAAAAACCTCTGAGCAAGTGAATTATGGGTTGTGCGAGTCTCCCAGTTTATGTAGGGGTAGTTGAGGTCTCCCATAAGTATGGTGTTAGGCTGAATGTTAAGGGATTCCAGTAGGTTTAGGTAGGAGGTGTGCTTTTCTAGACTAGCATTAGGGGATCTGTAGCTAGCAAGGATATGGTAGGGGATCACACCTATGATTACTTGGGCAAAGAGCAGCCCAGGCAAGTCATGTTGTTGGACCAGTCTAGCAGTGTACTTGTCCTTTGTGAACACAGAGATAACTCCTCCCTTTGTTTTATTCTGAGCTGACTGGGATCGAAATGTATGAAAGGCATTGTAGCTATTCATAGCCGGGATGCATTCTTCTGAACCATGTTTCCATGAATGCACATACACTCCAGGGTGGGGAGTGCAGTTTTGTATTTAAACTCCTAGCACTGAGCAGCAGTACCTTTAGGTAGTTGAGTGATTTTTTTTTTTTTAAGGATGTAACAACTTTGCACAGCCTGAAAAGGCATTATGGGGATAAAGTTTTTGCCAGTATCTGAAAGCCAGGTGGTGACAAGTGCAAACCATTTCTGGTAAAGCATCGTGGTTTGTTGATCATGTCTCTCCAGGCTGACTGATATTGGATCCCCTTGTTGTGACATCAGAAACAAAGCCAGTTGTCAGTCAGTCATTTTTTTTTGCTGCTACTGTGGCATCTTCGTTGGTGAAGGTAGGATGCTACTCAAGGCTAGATTCATACCAGCCTAGGACACGCATTCAGAGAGCTACATGTCTCTCTTCATATAGGCCAGTGAGGTATGACTTGGGTCGTTTACTCTCTGCGAACCATGGCTTTTGCTGTAGCAGGCAACTGAGTAAATGTCAAGAAAATCCTACTAGGATAGCTGAACTTTATCTGAGGTTAATCAGTCTCTAATTTATGGCAGGTGTGTACCCAAGAAGACTGAATGTTGTAATTAAAACAAAAGGTGCTTCAGCAAAGTATCAGTTTAAGGGTGTGCCCACTTATGCAACCAGCTTATCCTACGTTTTTTATTTTTTTATATATTTTTTCCCCTAACAGATTTGTTTGTTTTTCAATTGAATTGTACAGGATGTAGGTCACATTAAAGATGGGAAAAGTTTTGAAATGATTTATTGTGGTCTAATTTTTTATATCACAAAAACCTGGCATTTTAACAGGAGTGTGTACATTTTATATATCTACTGTATATTTCGATCTATTCCATGGGTTTTCCACTCTTAATTCAGTCTCTGCAAGAGAATACTGTAGGATTCTGGGTCTCATGGCATTTGATTCTCTTGATGCATCAGCAAGACTCTACATGAGAAAGATAATTGTATCTGAAGTCGAGAAAGATAATCGTTTCTGAAGTCTTTTTGGTCCAAGAACAAGCACCCATTATCTTTTCAGATTCCTGTTGTGGGAATCATAATGGCAGAGACATCAAATATCAGAGAATCCAGGTCTCCCCTTCTCCTGTCCTACTCCAAAGCAGTCAGTCACCAGAGGTGCCTTTATCTTTGCCTGGATAGCAGTGTTAAAAGGGTTAAAAGTGCAGGGTGTCTGGGACAACAAACACTGACATAAGCAGATAAATGTTAATGTTTGCTCTTATCAAGACACTCAATTTAGAGTCACCATTGATCCCCAGGATTACTTCAAGTTGTTATGGGCATTATGTGGTACATAAACAAGCAAGGGGGACCTAGGTCTTACCCCAAATGCAGACTAGCCATGAAACTACGGGATAGAACTTTTACAGCACAGTATCACTGTATAGGCTTCCTACATTCTGGAAGAGCAAAATTGTGTGACAGACTAGCTGAGACAGAAAAAGACAGACTCTCACAAATGGATCAAATCTTGGAAGAAACCTGATCTAGTATCCGTCTGTCAGGGGAGTTAAGTAAACGTGTTTTCCTAATCACCAAACAATCTGCTGGCAAAATAGTGTTCCAGGGCTCCATGCATGAAGGCCTGGAATACAAATACCATTTCTTTACCTTGGACAGGAATGTTTCTGTATGCTTTTCCACCCTTTCCATTGATATCCAGGGTACTACGTAAGATTTGGATCCCCCCCCCCAATGTTATAGGGTAACTCTTTGTAAGGGTGATTCTTTCCTGGTCTAGACATCAGTGGTTCTTTGGAACTGGCCATGGAAAATTACCACAAGCTTCCTCACAGACTGTGGATATGCCCGCACAAGAACAGGAGTTTTTGATGCATCCTGACCTCAAAAACATTGGCTAACTGTCTGGATGACAGGGTCATAATACCTTTTAGGCACCTGTTTACTGAGGGCATACAGCATGTGCTAATAGAAACAAGGAAGCTTGCTACTAAAAAAAACATATATCAGATGGAAAAGGTTTTCTATTCAACGCCAACAACATGTTTATCACTCCCTTTTAAGGCTAGTGTTTCTCTGGTTTTGCAATATTTGTGAGTTACTTGTCCTAATGGTCAAGGTGTTTGCCTTACAAATACAAGGTGCGGGGTTTGAGTCTCACAAGGGATAATTGGCTAGGCTTAAAGTGGCTCACAAGGGCAGTTAGCTTAGTACTAATCTACGAACCTATGAACCTATAGGCCTGTCTTACTCCTCTGTCAGGATTCATTTTTCTGCCATTTCAGCATGTTTGCCCATGGATCCCCCTCTTTCAAGGGCTTCCCACATGAAAACGTTTTTCAAAGGGGTTTAGCATAAGAGTCCTCCAAGAAAACTGATGGCTTCTCTTTGGGATCTTAATTCTGTGCTAGAAGATAACACTTGCCTCATTTGAAACAATTATCTGAGGCTCTTAAGACAGTTATACTGGCTTCTTAGACCACTGCAAGAAGAGTATCTGAGTTGCAAGTGCTTATGGTCAGTCAGTTTTCTCATTTTCAGCAGATACAGGGTTTCCTTGAGAGTTAATTATTTTATGGCTAAGGTGGTATTAGAGTTTAAGTAGAACTATCTATGTTCTTGTGTTTGCTCATCTCCAAGTGAGGAAGGATACATCATACCTTGTATGTCCACAGACAGCTTTGGTACTGTCTTGATGGAACTAAATCTTTCAGAACTTCAGATCACTTGACTCATTTCTTGTGAAGGGGACAACCTGTGTCAAAGCAGACTATTTCCAAATGGATGTCCCTGACTATTACCTTTTGTTTCCACCACAGCAAAATTATTCCAGGCACGGTCAGGGTACACTTTACCCAGTCTTGACTTTATCTATATCTTTTTGGAAAGGGTTGGACTCTAGACGCAACAACTTGGAGTTCTCTACATTTACTAAGCACTACGAGGTAAAGTCCTTCTCAAGGTCTGTGTCAGGCTTTCCACTGACCATTCTCCAGAGCCTCCTGGTCTTCCTACCTCCCAGTCATTCTAAGTTATGGTAATATACCCTTATAGCTTAGGCTACTGCAGCAGTGATCAGTATGAAGAACATAGTACAGTTGTGTAAACTTACCATAACAGTAAGATGTTGGAATGATCACTGGTGCTTTGACACTCCCTCCATTCTTGCTTTTTGGTGTGTTTTTTGTGCCAACATGTGGACACATATTTTATTCCTGGCAATGTCCCTTCAGAGCTAAGCGTCCCACTGAGTTGGTATGAAAACTCTGAAGGGCTTGATGCTCAAACCAGTCTTTCAGTCACCTCTGCTCGAACTAACCAATTGTTTGGGTGCATGGAAGGTGTCCTGAAGTTTTTAAGCAGTCTGTTATGTCCTATGCAGGATGTAACCCACATAGTTCAGGCTGCTGTCATTTGAGCATCGTGCACTATATAGACTTAACAGAAAAGGCACCAGAAGGTTGCAAATTCTTAAAATTTGCTTGGCAGAGAATCTGAGCCAGGTGCCTTATTCATCAGAATTGTAGGCTGTGTTACAAATTTGGTTCAAATTGAAGGAAAAAGTCATGAACATAAGGTAACCCATCTATTTATTTTAGAAGACCTGCTTTGAATAAAAAAAAAATATATGAAAAAAGTTAAGTATTTGTCTGAAATCTGACCTTCAGTCAAGTCCAGCATTTCTGTTTCTTTGCTTTGATAAAAATATGGCAAAATATGTTTTCATTCTCACCTGTTGGAAAATGATTGTTTAATAGGAACTGTTTGATAAATCACAAATATGGTTTTGTTTACTTTTACTGAATAGAAGTCTGTTTTTGCATATTTATCCAAAATGAACAGCTGCATGATTTTTTTCCCTCAAATTGCTTAGAAATGTTTTTTTTTTAGTTTCATACTTGGATTATCCTTCCAGACAGAAAATTATGTAACTGTCAAAAGCAGTTTATGATTTGGAAAGTTTGTCAACAAAACCAAGAGACATGAAAAAACAAGCCGTCCACACCAGGTACTGAGCGTATTTCCAGTTTAATCAGAACACGTTCGTCTTACTAGTTTCAGACTTCTTCAGAATAAAAATAAAGTGCACAAACACAATATATACCCCATTCTCCACCCCTTCTTATTAAATCACATCAGTTAGACCCATTTGTTAAAAACACATCAATTTTCACATGAAGTTTCAACACATCCTAAAAAAAAATTACAATAATATGATCTACTACAAAATCACAATAAATGTTAATTATTATACATATTAACATAAAAGCTCATAAAAAATATGCTGCTTTTAATATTAAATAGGACCTTAATGACAACCAGGCCACAAGGGCAGTCCAGGCTTTTCATCAGAGTCCAGTTTTATTTGCCATTTTAACTCTTTGAATTCTAAAAATTAGTCACTTGGTCCACCCCTAGGTCCTACATCTACATGATCTATGGCACAAAATTTAAAAGCATGTGTTGAGTTCTCACTAATATGTCTATATAGGGCATTCTTTTCATTATGATGTTTAATTTCATAAATGTGTTCATAAATCCTAGCCCTAAATGCTCTTCGTTTTTCCCACATAATGACTACCACATGCCTAAAATACTGCAACATATACAACTCCTTTTGAATTACAAAAATATTTTTTAAGGGGTTTTATAGTGCCAAAGTTCACAATTGTAATCTTATCTTGGTGAATTACATATTGACACTGAGCACATCTCCCACATTTAAAACATCTTCCATTAGCCCTTCCAACATGCCTTTGAATGAGACCTCCTTTTTATATACAATGGCCGTTTTCTCCTAACAAGGATAGTAACTCAGGATCAGTTCTAAATATTCTCCAGTATTTTTTGACAATATTACAAATGTCATAGTAATTGGTACTGTAGGGTAATACCAAAGCTCTACCATGTTGTTGTTGTTTGTCTTTCGGCTTTTACTGGTTAGGGGTCGCCACAGTGGAACTCCGGTCCGCTAATGATTTGGCAGTAGGTTTTTATGGTGCTGAGTTGCCAGCTCGACGGCCAGCCTTCAACGAAGGCAAGCCCTTTCACGGATGTCTTTCGGAACATCACTAGACCGCGGGGAGGACATGCAGACTCCACACAGAAGGCACTCCCCACACTTCAACCGAGAAACGAACAGTCTCATTATTCCCTTGCCCAAGTATTTGCAAGGTAGTAGTGTTATCCAACAACACATTGTACACCCCTTCATTCCTTTTACTCTGCACTTCACACATTATGTTGGCCAACATCTCTTTTGGATAACCCCTTCTAGTTAACATTCCTTCCAAAACCTCACAATCCTGGAAAAAATCATCCAGTACAGAAACCATTCTGGCTAATCTTACAAATTGGCCTTTAACCAAGGCCCTCTTTTGATGTGTAGGATGCCATCTGTTCTAGTCATCCCACATGAAGAAGAGATTGACTGTTTTTTGACTAGTTAAAAATACAAACATGGACTGTAATACTGTTTCAACCCTGAGGGCGTGCTTCGAATTTGTGTTAGAAAATAACTTTGTGAGTTTTGAGGGGCATCTTTTTAAGCAGAGGCAGGGTGTAGCCATGGGTGCATGTTGTGCCTCTGTCTTTGCTAATATAGTGCTAGCCCAGTGGGAGGACACCTTTTAAAGATTGTTGGGTGCTTTATGGCCGATTTCTAGATGACGATTTCTAGATGACGTGGTGCTAAACAGTGAGGATAGATTGAACAAATTCTTTCAATATATTAATGAAACACAATTTTTGAGATTTACTATGTGTATGGACAGGGATGTACTTCATTATTTGGACGTCACTATTAAAAAGGATTACAACAATAAGGTGTTTACATCACATCTTTATAGGAAGCCTACTTATTCCAGTTCCTTACTGCACTGTAACAGTTGGCATCCTACAAATCAAAAGAGAGCCTTGGTTAAAGGCCAATTTGTAAGATTAGCCGGAATGGTTTCTGTACTGGAGGATTTATTTCCAGGAATATGAGGTTTTGGAAGGAATGTTAACCAGAAGGAGTTATCCAAAAGAGATGTTGGCCAACATATAATGTGTGAAGTGCAGAGAAAAAGGAATGAAGGGGTGTACAATGTGTTGTTGGATAACACTACTACATTGCAGATACTTGGGCAAGGGAATAATGAGTCATGGTAGAGCTTTGGTATTACCCTACAATATTGATTACTATGACATTTGTAAAATTGTCAAAAAATACTTGAGAATATTTAGAACTGATCCTGAATTACTATCCTTGTTAGGAGAAAAAACGGCCATTGTGTATAAAAAGGAGGTCTCGTTCAAGGGCATGTTGGAAAGCAACCATGTTGGAAGGGCTAATGGGGGATGTTTTAAATGTGGGAAATGTGCTCAATGTCAATATGTCATTTTCCAAGATACAATCACAATTGTGAACTTTGGCACTATAAAACCCCTTAAAAATATTTTTGTTATTCCAGAGGAGTTGTGTATGTTGCAGAGTATGTCAGGCATGTGGTAGTCGTCATGTAGGAAAAACTAAGAGCATTTAGGGCTAGGATTTATGAACACATTTATGAAATTAAACATCATAATGAAAAGAATGCGCTATATAGACATATTAGAGAGAACCAAACACATGCTTTTAAATTTTGTGCCATAGATAATGTAGATCTAGGACCTAGGGGTGGGCCAAGTGACACATTTTTAGAATTCAAAGAGTTAAAATGGCAAATAAAACTGAACTCTGATGAAAAACCTGGACTTAGTGACAGGCTGTCATTAAGGTCCTATTTAAAATTAAAAGCAGCATATTTTTTATGAGTTTTTATGTTAATATGTATAATAATTAACATTTATTGTGATTTTGTTGTAGATTATCTTATTATTGTAAATTTTTTTAGGATGTGTTGAAAATTCATGTGTTTTTAACAAATGGATGGAGCTGATGGGATTTAATAAAGAAAGGGGTGGAGAATGGGGTATATATTGTGTTTGTGCACTATTTTTATTCTGAAGAAGTCTGAAACTAGTACGATGAAATAATTCTGATTAAACTGGAAAATACATTCAGTACATGGTGTGACCGGCTTGTTTTTTCACTTCTCTTGGTTTTGTTGAGTTGCTGTGTGTTTACAATTATTTATTTATTTGGAAAGTTTGACTAGTCAGTAATTTTATTTTCCCAAAGTTTTGAAGTCCTGATTTTGGTATTATTTAAGTAATGTAAGATATTAATTTTAGCAGTTTTGTAAACTCGCAGGATTTAGAAATCGTTTAAATCTCAGGTGAATGGTCTGACAATGAGTTTAATCACAGTGGTAGGAATTTAAGGAAATAAAATGAGATTCAGTATGCAAAAATCTGTTCAAGTACAATCCAGAAGTATGGTACATTATGACATGAAGTATATATCAAGCTTAAGAATGACCGAAAACTTTGTGTGGAACATCTCTTCTAGCAGTGAAACTTAAGTGAACAAATCTGTAGAATCTAGATTTAAATCTACATTAAAATATCAGCCAGTATGAGATACTAAATTAAATCTAGATAAAAACTGAAAGGAGTTATCATATCTTTAAAAAAAACTGAGCAGTTTGAGAATGGGGCATACTCAGTTGCAGTAGGAAAATATAGATGTAAACCTTGAAGTTTTAACATAAGGGAGATGCCAGTGTGATTTTTATTGGCCTCTAATATTTCTGCAAGGAGTTAAAAAGTGGAAGTAACTGGCATGTGAAATAGAGAATACATATATGTAAAACATACATATGTAAAAGTACACTTTTTTTTTTTATTTGTTAGTGGGTGCTTCCAGGCTTTTTCAGTAGAGAATGGAATGGGGAAAGCATAAATAAAAAAAGAGGGCAGAGTCTAGCATAGGCAAACTGTTAAGATTACTCATTCCAGAGGTACAGAACGTAATGAAATATTCGTAATGATTCTTGATTTGAGTTTAGCAGACCCAGACTTTGGGAAGAAAAAAAAAAAAAAGAAACGATGGAGAATGAAGAAAGGGCTTTAACATGGTCACAGGTATTAGAGTTAGGTGCTGAAGTGTATGATAATATACCTCTTAAGGACATGCTGTGTTCCCGTGGTAGAAGTGAGTCAGGAAATAGTAAAAGGTAGAGTACACCAAAGTGTGCTGCAGCTGTAGAAAAAAGAAACCGGATTGGATAAGTGCAGAGGAGTTGCACAAATGTAGAAGCAGTTACAAGAAAACTGTTTATTGCAACAAAAAATCCAAGGGTGACAGTTTTTTTTTTTTTAACTAAAGACTAACAAACACTTTTTTATGGGATATGCTAATAGAGTTATATGGGGTTTGTGCCAGCAGATATATGATCATTGTGACAGCTGGAGTGAAACTTTTCATTATGTGACATTTGAAAACTTTGATTTAATATAGATTTTTTTTTATTGTGAAGGTAGCCGTAAAAGAAGAGACCTATGGTACAATTTGACATTTTGGGTAAGAATGATGTACAAACTTATTTCACTCCACTTCTGTGGTAGAAAATAGTGCATTGTGCATCTTATCAGATTTTAAAGGGAAAGTGAAATGCATATCATGTACTATAAAGACTGAAGAGATAATGGGTGGTGTGTGGCACAGAAAACCAACCAAAAATGTGTGAATCCTATTTGACTGCAACATTTTTTGGTACTTTCATTTACTAATCTGGCAAGTGGACCTTTTTGTACAATACATTTCACAATTTCTTGAAAGAGAAATATCAAGAGACAATGTCATTTTTGAACTGATTGTGAGTAAGTAAGAGGGGGACAAGAAAATAATGTAGAGAGCATTGAAAAATAGATTATAAATTAGGATGGAGTGCAGCTTTTATAATGGGGAGTAAACTGGAAACTGAGAATAATGTAAATCAAAACTAGGAGAATATGGGGGTTCTAGATAAAAGTGAAGTAAATGATGAACACACTTGTAAAGGTGATTTAGAACAACACAATAGATATGAAGTGCTATAAGTGGATGATCAGGATGTGGAAGGAATTTTTGTGATGGGAAGCAGGGTAAGGGACGGAAGACTAAAATTATATTGAAGAAAAAGGGTTCAAGTTGATGTAATAACCTTGACTATTAAAACTATTAAGATCACTGAAAAGAGGATAATTTTGAAATGGTGCAAGAACATTAAGCACAACATTATTTTTCTGCAGTGTGTTGGGTTTTAACTTAGAAGCAAAGGGAGCAGTTTAGGCAAATGGTGGATAATGACGCTGTAAGAACGGTAAGAATGAAACGTGCATAGGAATAACATTTTTGTTTACAGCAGCAGAGGTAACAATACTGAATATTGTGATTGGGAAGTCAGGGATAATGGAAGTGGACTTGAGCATTCTCTGTTGTGGTATGATGGTGCCACTTTGCGCTACCATGTACCATTTCATGAGCCTGTCTGAGGGGTGCTGTGCTGCTGCTGTTGGCTGGCCATCTTCACTGCTACAGTTTTTGGATAGTACATGGAATGGAACTGCATGACTGTTTTGGGGTCCTACTGGCAGTGGTTCTGGCACCAGTTCACCAGACCAACATAGCCACATTGTATAGAATACAACAAACAGAAAACATTCTTCATGCAGTAGTAGTGTCTTAAAGAGCACATTAGAAGTGCTCATGCAGTGGGAATGGGCTTTAAAGAATGGGGTTATGTAGTAGTGCTTCTCTGCAGATCCCATTGGTTTCCAAACTGGTGTCATTACCCAAGATGCAAGTGTGTATCCTGCGTTACCTGCAAAACACAATTGATAAGAGGCGCACCCCCCCCCCCCCCCTGTTTCTCCAATAGGTAAGTAAACCTGGCTCGCTATTTATATAATGTGCTATGTGGTATTGGGAAATCTATGGTGCACTTGCCATTTAAGTGTCCATGCATTGTCCTGTTTTGCAGGAATTGGAGGTGCAGTGAACTTGTGTGCCAAATGTGGGAATCGTAGACTTTTCCAGGATGCTAGGCTGAGACAGTGATACAAACAAGTACATCATACAATACCTGGCACTTGATGGAATGGTAGTCTATCCAGTTATGGTGCCTCTTCCCCCATGGTCCATGTGGACCCATAAAAGCCACAAGGGCAGTCCAGCACACTGAAAACCTCAGGAAAAGTAAGACAGCCCATAGAAAGTATGCATAGTGGTACCTCAATCCTATGGTGTTTCTAAGACATGAATGTGCTCATTCACCCTGGCTAGAATAATGTTGGAGAAAGGCTGAAGTTTCTGATATATTCAGTGTCCCCAGTCTAGGTCTAATTCCACCAAATCCACAATAATTTCCCTGCCACACAGATGCAGTCAAGAACCTCTCAAAATTTTAACTAGTTAACAGTTGCTGGTAAATGCCTCCAGTTCAGATGCTGAGTGCCATCATGTGCAAGTTGTAGTATTGCGGTACTGTGGCAAAAAAACATCTCATAGCATGAAATCATAAAACTTACAGCTTTAATAGGCGTTTTCACTGATTGCAAAATGACTAGAAATGGCATTGCTTGCCTGTTATATAACCTATGTGTGCAACACAAAATTCCCTAGCATTGTGCGACTCTGAATCGCAAAAGGTGTGAAAGGCCCCCTTAGCATATTGACAGCTCAACATTTATTTTAGAACACCACAACAAAAAACTGCACCTCCTCTATAAACCTTGAAGAGAATGGCAAGCATTAAAAACATTACAGAACAGAAAGGATTTAATAATAAAAACAGCAAATAAAGGAAACAAGATAGTAGTTATGAAAGTAATAGTGTTACAAAATGTGTATGGATCATTTGGAGATATTACAAAATGTGTATGGATCATTTGGAGATATTACAAAATGTGTATGGATCATTTGGAGATATTACAAAATGTGTATGGATCATTTGGAGAATGTTGAGGTGTATGAGAAATGTAATAGAAAAGAGTATGAACAAGCTTTAACTGATTATGAAAACATATTGGACAAAAGTGTAAGATTAGGCTATTTCACTGAAAAGGATGTAAAAGATAGACTGTTTAATAGAAACTGTGAACAAGCTATTTTTTTCTGCTTGTTTAAAATTCACAAAAGTTTAGAGAATTCCCCCTGGTAGGCCCATAATTCCGGCCTGCAAGTATTTTTTACATAATATTGGTTTGGTATTACATAAAGTATTGTTGCCTTATGTTCAGACATCTCCTGTATATGTACAAGATAGCTTTGACCTCCTGAAAAAAATTTCTCCTATAGTTTGGAATAGGAACAAGTATTGGTTAGTACTTGATGTCAAGAGTTTATATACAACTATTAAACATAAGGACGGAATAGAAGCCATCAAATATTTTTTAGGAGATTGTCCTTTTTCTAATTTCATTGCTGATATGGTAGATTCTTGTTTGAAAAATAATTATTTTTATTTTAATAATCAAATGTACAGGGAAAAACAAGGTACAGCCATGGGGGCAGCTTTTGCCCCCATGTATGCCGATCTTTTCATGTCTTTTTTTGAAATTACTTTCTTATTTAAGTTAGATTTCATGAAAAAATATGTTGACTTTTTTATTTTTGATATACAGATGATGATATGTGAGGGTGGATGGGAAGAAGTTGAACATTTTATATCTGACTTACACAAGAATTCATTTGGTTTGTCGTTTGATGGCCTATACAAAGGCACGAAAGTTATATATTTGGATCTTATTTTAGAAGGAAAGAAAAATGGGAATATTACAACAAATATATACAGAAAATTTGTTGATGGGAGGCAATACCTCAGTGCCACTAGTTGCCAGCCTCCCCATGTGTTGAAAGCTTTACCTTATGGAGAATGATTATGAATAGCTAGATTATGCAGTGAAAGGGACTTGTTAATACAGGAGATAAACCAAACCACAAATATGTTTCTGAGAAGGGGGTATGACCCGGGCAGTATACAAGAAGCCTAAAATAAAATATGGAGTAAATTGGAGGAAATAAATAGAAAGAGGGGAAATAGGGTATATTCAATAAATAAGAGAAATATTTTAGATAAAGAGCACACTGTGATCCAATATATTATGTGTCCATTTATAATGTTAAAAGTGAAGAAGTAGTAGAATTGATTGAATATTATTGGAAATATTTAGTGCAAGATACATTTCTGGCAAATATTCTACCAAAAAAATAAACTTTTGTTTCGTACACTAGAGGTAAAAATCTGAAGGACATGGTAGTGCGTGGCATGTTTAGCATGCCTACCATGGAAATGAGAAAAGCTTTGTCAGTTAGGGGGACTTTAAAATGTGGCAAATATAGTATATGTGCACACATTGATACATTTCCCATCATGAATAATGTTACATTTGAACCTAGGGGCACATTTTCTTGTGAAAGTAAAGGGGTGATATATGCTCTAAGTTGTCCATGTCACCTGTGTTATATAGGGGAGACTAAGAGAAAGTTCCGTGTTAGATTTATGAAGCATATGAGAGATATAAAAAATTGTAAGGAAGATAAAATTATTGCTTCACATTTTAAAATGCATCACAATAGTGATGTTAATTTGTTGCATGGCACTATTTTAGAGCAAATAGAGTGTATGGAAGTTAATGAAAATATATTAAAACTAAAGTTATTATATAAGGAAAATATTTATATTTTAAAATATAAGACATTGGTTCCTAAAGGCTTAAACAATGAATTGAATTGCAAGTGTTTGCTTTAAAACAGGAACCTATTTTTATTGTTTAATTGATTAATTGAATGTAATTAGTAATATAATATAAAAGACAAAGTATTTGTAGTCTTTTTTATTCCTTGAAGGCGGTAACACTGAGGCGCTAGAATAAACTATACTTGTTTTACTACATGTTTTTTTTTCTATATTTTAAGAAAGCAGTTGGATTTAAACTTCCATTTGGATCCAGGTCGTTTGTTCAACATTTATTTTATTTTGAAATTGTTAGGTAGAGCACTGATCTTATTGGATCCATACCAGTTTCAGCCCGGAGATTATGTATGTGTTTGCTTACATGTCCTCATTTAAATGCCATTATACACTCAAGCCTTATATGATTCTCTGTGACTTTTGGAGACTTGAAAATGTGTACGACAATGCTATATGAATTAGTATTTGCATATGTCAGCAACTAACATGTATGCACCACCAGTACTCTTTCACATGACATCATTTACTCTTTTTCTTCAAAAATACATTCTTTCATTTTCCTTCAGTACCATCCGTAAATTCCCTAGCACTGTCTGACAATTACAGTTTTAATACTCGTCAACACTTCTCTTCATCTACAGCTTACTGTACAAAAAAACTTGTGCCCTTTTAAAATCTCTCATCACCTTTTTTGTACTTCCCTCCCCCAGGTTAGGCAGAGTCCCTCATTGACTCTCTTCAAGAGGAATCTTGATGAGTGGATGGGAGATAGTAGGTTTACCCCGGGTATCACTTCTGTGTCACTGTTAGACAGAGGCACAGTATACTAACCTCGAAAAAGGGCATAGCAAAATTCATTTAAAATGGGTGGCGAAAGCCAAACACACTCTGGCTAGGCTTATAAATGCCCTAGGGCAGATAGCCTAGTATGAACCTTTGAACCTATACCTTTATCCCAGTCCAAAAAGAATGCTTAACATACAGCCCAGATCACCCCTGTTCAGCCTATAAAAGCATTTGGTCTTCCATCTGTCTCTTTCTGCTTTAGTTTGCCACAATCCAGCTACACTGTGTCTTTACTATTGCATTTCTCTTTCACCCACCTTTTGTACTGCTAGTCGCATAATACACTTCTACCCCTTTTTTCAACATATACTCTCCTATGATTCCTGAAAACTTTTCGTCACTGTTCTCCAGTCTACCACCACTGTGCATCTCCTGAAGGAGTGCAGCATCATTGTTTTCCCTTCTTAAATTGCCTGTACTCTTATCAGCCGAGTTATTTCACCACATTTCACTTTGATCCTTTTTGGTTGCCTCTAACAAATTTCCCCCACCCTTGCCCTGTGTAGCTGTCAGGCAGATGAGACATCATGTGACCTGGGGATTATTGCATGAAAGCGCAACCTTCTGTTTTGAAACCCTTGAATGTGCAGAACCAAGGATAGCTTTTACCCACTTTATAAAGCTCATTCTTCACTCATTCCTCATGAATCTTGCAACTGCCTTCTGTTTAATACTTCCCACTTCCTTCCTATACCCATAGGTACTATTCACTGTCTCTTACTCCTGCATTTGTACATCCCTTCTCACTTTACTCTTATTCTGTCATACTTCTTCCTTCATTTACTTTTGTTGCATACTTTGTTCCCCAGTTGTAACTGATGTACTAGGTGCATCTAATATGGACCTGCATTGTTTACATTTTCGTCACTTTAACATATTGCTTTGCATCATACCAGAACTAAAAGTGTCTTTTCTAACAGCATTTTTTTTAATTAACGCACCTCCTAAATACAAAGGTTGGTGTCGTACCCAAAGTGCTGCATTGCTGGTCTTACACCAGTTCGATTTAACAGTCACATAGTCTTTCAGCATCATTATTGAAACTTATGAGTCCGAAAGGGTGGCAACTCTGCATTTGCAGGTATGTGTGGGAAAATGTGGGCTTACTAAGTACTAAAGACTGGAAATGGGAATTATAAAAATATTTCCAAATCTTAACATCTAAGAAATGTGTTTCTTGTTGAGAAGTAGCATGAGAGGATTTCAGAAAAAGATGTAGTCTTACTCAAGTTGTCAAACAAGTCAGTTTCATCTCTCGATCCAGACCACAATGTAAAAATGTCATCCTAATATCTAAGAAGTAGGTCTCTCATAAACACTATTAAAAACAAATTGTTTTCCCACTTGCTGAGAACCAGGTTAGCATATAAAGAGGCTGATGCAGCACCTTTAGCTACACCTGTGTGCTTCCAAAAACATTCCCCTTCAAAAAAAATTATTCTTTAGAGTAAAATCCATAAAACCATGAATTAACCTTAGATCAGTATTTTCTGAAGACATAACAGTATCCATAAACTGTTCATTTCCTTTGTGTCACGAGGAATGACCGTATATAAACTTCTGTCAGCAGTAACAAATAAACAAGTAGGGAAAATGGGACATTGCTTATTTTAGCTTCGGTTAACAGCAGTAGCAAAGGGGTCATTAATAGATTGGCAGAAACAATTGGCCTTAAAGGTGGATCTTCTGTACAAGAATGCACTTTAGGGATCCAGAACATTGATGGGACAACTAGACATGGCTCAGACAAAAAAAAAATCATTGGTATCAAATCTAATAATTTTTTGCATAAGTAAACCATACAACACCAATCTAATGTGTATATAAGCTACATGAAATTGAAATAGATATTTAAGGAATAGAATTCATTGTCATTCAACAAATGTAACATTTTAGTCTAATTCATGATAAAACTCTTGCCACCTTTTTCTGGCTTCATAAATCTGTACATTTTGTTATTAATGTTCATGCTTCAAACTAGGTTTTACTTTGAAGTAAATTTTGAAAACAGTTTAATACAGTTTGTTCAAACGGCAAAACATTTGCCGTTCGAAACAACGAAAAGTAAAACTGAACACATTACGAATGGCCACATTGTCGACCCAAATGTCGACATTGTTGCCGAAACCGTCACGTGATAGCCGTATAGGAGCGGAAGTAAATCAGATTCCTATACGACATATCACGTTTTTGCAGGGTGGCAAGCCCCCCTGCCCCCCCACAACTACCGCTACTAATATATTCTAACTTCGAGATCACACTACATTGGGGATATGGATGAATTTCCATTCACCACTGTACCGCGATCTCCGTGCAGATAGTAGAATACAATGCGAATGCATTCGCATAAGTGTGTTTGACTATCCCATCCATTTAAATTTTGTGCACGACATTCTGGTTTTTGGCAGCGGTGCTGCCCACAGACTGTCGTTCTCACAAATGATAGTAAACCATTGAAAACATCTGTACTTCCCTTAAGGATTAAGTTGTTCAGGTAGAATTTGGTTTGCTGTATTCTTTAACAAAACAGTATCCATGCTTGTTGCAGTCGAGGCTTTGAGTTTATGGGGTCAACTAAGTTGTCTGTTTTCTGTTATCTTTACATGCATACTTTCAAATCAGTAACCGTATCAGAATCATTTATCTTAGCAGTGTGAGAGGAGACCGAAGAAAACTAGTCTCTGGGTATTGAAAGTTCTGTTGCCACTGGATGGATTGCTGTATGCCACCTGTCCAGGTGGAGAAAAGCCAGAAGGCAGTAAAGTGTTTTAGTTCTAGAAATTTTGGAACAGGGACTTCAGTTCACTACCCCTTATCTTATCCTCGTATCTTTTTGTTTCATCTCTTATCCATTTTTTTGTGGGGAGAAGTGGGTTTGCTTCAGGAGGGTCCTTTCTAAACAGGCATGACTACAACTCTGTCCTGTGCTAGCAGCACATGTCTATGGTGACCAAGTCTTTCACACATTTGTTTCTGTTGTCGGAGCTGTAGTACTAAGTTGGGATCCTTAAGGACAGATGTTTTAACATTTCTTAATTTATCACTGTCTTCTTCCCTATTCTCTTTGGGTTTTATAGCAGAATGGAGAATCAGGATGCAAGTTATATCAGTATGTGTATTTTTCATTTGTAGAGGCCACTACAGCATTGACTCGGGGTCCTTTGTGGAAATGCATGCAGGCTCCTACTTTGCATTTTCCTCATAAATCTCTACAGCTGTTGAAGAATTGGTGATCATATTTCTTCATTTTAACAAAGCAGCAATAGTAACACAGTATGAGGCTAAACACTAAAAATTAGTAACTGTGATTTGTATGCTGAAATATTTTTTCACCAATCAGAGACCACTTCTATTTGTATACATTCAAAAGGTATAATCACAGTTTCATAGTTATGTTCAATTCTTTTTGCTGTTTTAATTAACTTGTCCTGAGACTAGCTCCACTGTTCTGTCAGAGTAAATAGGTAGGAATGTAATATTTGTCTTGTTTACCTGTGCATTTGTCCATAGGTTAAAACAAGTTGGCTCAGTACTGTTTTCAAACGTTTCTTCTAAGCTCATATTAAGCTGAGAATTAAAATGTCTGGTATGCATTGGGCTTAGTTTGTATAAAAATAGAATTTATTGCAATATTCAAAACAGATTAAGACATTAATGAGTAGACATTAATCAAAAGTGTTGTATAATATTAAAAAGCAGAAAAATGACTTGTCAGAAAGGTCAATAACATTTATAAGAGCAAAGAAGTTCCCTCTTTGTTCCAAAAGTCATTTGTTGGTGGAATGTTTCCAAGTGTCTTTGATCCTTGAAGAGCAATGAGAAAAAAAAAAAAAAAAAAACGTTCTGATTTGTGTCCACTCTGTGGAAATTCAAGAAAACTGAAATGTCCTTACTATCAGTGATGGCTCCTGTTTAGACAAAAGTCTAGTTCAGTTGCGGGCAGACATGATTGGGTACCTTTCAGGGTAATTGTACTATATTTGTTACTGCAAATGGCGCTGCCTTTATGGATGGTCAGTGCTCTGAATTCTGCAAAATGAATTATTACAATTCTTAATTACAAGATAATTTATATATAGCCTCCAAGACGGACACTTTCAGAGTTTGCCTGTAGCTGTGCTGTTCAGATAACTACCCAAGTATATTTTGAGAAAGACTAGAATGCAAAGAATGGCTTAAAGGGAATAAAAAAACCCACACACGTTTGTGGTCCATTCTTCAGTTTGCTGTGCAATGACCCTTTTAGGATTTCCCTTTGGAGGTTAAAGACTGGAGGACTGACTGCACACATCTCTGCAGTATATAACCTTTAGGGAAAAAAGGAGGAAAGACTTTGGACCATTTTATTCTGTCTCTGCTGTGAATTACTTCCATCTCTTGACATATAATTAATTATCTTTGTGCCAGGCCTTTAGAATACAGATTGTTTCTGTCTGCCCAGGTTTATTGCTCCATTACAAATACATTTTGTTGAGAGAGTTAGAGAGTGAAGGGGTAGATTTGTAAACATTGTTTTTTCCACATCATGATTTTTTAATACCATTTTGGTCTCCTTGATGTTTAATGTTCCAGAAAAAGATAATTTTCAGTTTATATGTATAGCTTTGAAATAAATTCCTTATGTTGGCACCATTTGGTCTGCATTATTTGTGTTAAGAAGTAAGCAGATACTACTAGAGGAGATAGCCTGGGGGCCTTGGTCTGTTCTAGATAAACAAGTATTTTTAAATTACAGTAGATTCCCTCTTACCCAATCTCATTTTAACTGGACTCCGTTTTAACAGGTCATATTTTTGGTAAGAAGTGAATCAAATTTCTGCCATAGCTGTAGCAACAGACAATGGAGAACAACACTTCCACCTCTTCTAGGCACTTTAGAAAGTCTTGGCTTATTGTTTTAATTTTAGTTTTTCAATATTTTAACATTTTAAGATTAAAATTATAAGCTGAGACATTCTGAAGTGCCAAGTAAAGAGTGACTTATTTAGTGATTGCAAACTTCAGTGGATCTGCTGGTGGATGGGGGTGGGGGGTGGGGGGGTGGGGGGTGAGTTTTTTGAAGAGCAGGCCAAAAATACAAGACAAAGTTTCTGCTGCTGCGCCTTACCATAGCTGTTGACAGCTTCTCCATTGTGGTTGCCTGCTGCCGGTACCTTGCAGCTCTCTGCACATATCAAACAGAAATAAAAATGCAGTTGGACTAATGGAACTGAGCAATGTACTTAAATAAACAAAAAAAGTAAAAAACAATGCAAAGTCGTAGCAGACAGAGGTTAAAAAGTAATATATTTAGTAGAAAACAGGTAAGCTCTTTCATGATTTAAAACCACTTCATCAGACAAAGCCACAATACATAGGCTGCTTTTTATTTAAAAGTATGTGTTTATCAGAACACTTCATCTCACAAAGTCAATTAACATTTAAAGAGCAACATGTACATTAATGCTTGCAAGGTTGTACATATAAAATGGTTTTAAAGATACAGTATCGTTGATTCCAGGGGCTTTATCTGCTCTAAAATCGATTTCTGTTCCCATGCTCATTCTTAATTTTTGATGTTCCCTCCCCTGTCACCAACATTTACTAATTCCAAAGTAAAAAAATTAAACTCATGCTGTGGTCCTAATTCCTGTACATGTTTAGCCAAACCTCTTTGGCATTTCTAATGTGTCTGGCATGTTCCAGTACGCGCTCTCTTAGAGTACGGTTAGTCTTACCAATGTAGTAGGCTCCACAGCCACTACAGAAACAATAATAAATTAAATTCTTGGAGGAGCAATCTGAATAAATCTGAGTAAAAAGAAAATTCAGTAGAGCATTTCAATAACGGATGTATGAAATGTGTCCCAGAATATATAAATCTGCAAGCACTGCAGTGTCTACAGGGTAGGTACCATGCCTTTGAGAAATAAACATAGATGAAGTTTTATGTTTCTGATAAGAAAGTTGTCTCTTATGTGATAATATTTTGAAAAGAAAAACTGGATTTATTAGTGACCAGAACTCTCAAGTCATCACTTGCATACAAAATTTTCTAGTTCTTCTTGATAATATTGCAAATAGCACTTACCTTCACTAGATAAAGTCAAATGGAATCTAATACCTGTTTTAGATTGTATATCTCCAGTATAAGGAGTAAATATAGTTTCAGAAAAATAGGGCCTGACTTTACCCTCTATTTCTTGCATAACCAAGCCCATACAAAGATTAACATCACGCTCACTATAGCCCATCCTCATGAAATCATGTTTCAAATTGTCAAAAGCAACTTTCAGCTGTTGGTCATCACTGTGTAACCTCATAGTCCTAAGGAATTGTGATTCAAGGACATTTCTCAAGATATGCTGAGGGTGCATACTATTTTTGTGTAAATAAGAATCATGTTTTACTTCATTCTTATAAATACTAGTTCTAAACTTTCCAAGGTCTGTCTTACAAATGCTTACATCCAAAAACTCAATCTCATGCTTAGAATACTGAAAGGAGAATTTCAAAAAAGTAGTAATATGTAAATAACCAACAGACTAACAATAAATCTTCTGTTTCACCCCTTAACAAAAAAATATCATCAACAAAACGTTTGTACCAAAACACAAGAGAATAAAAAAATATTATTCAAAAATACAAAATCCTTTTCCCATTTAGCTAAAGCTAGGTTGGTGTAGCTATTGGCAGACACAGTGCCCATAGCCACGCCAATCTTTTGCAAAAAGAAGTCTCTAACAAACAAGAAGATGTGGTTTCCCAAAATAATTTAAAGATTACATATGAAATTAATGTTCTCATTCAAGTAAGAATCATGTTCATTCAAAAATGCTCTTACATTCTGTACTCCCCACTCGTTAGCAATGACAGTAAAAAGTGATCCTCTGTCCATAGTAACAAAATAATAGTCTTTAACAGAATCTAAACATTGAGTACCCTTAAACAAATTCACCAGAAAAGACGTGGTGTCCTTTAACACTGTATCTACTTTATCCAGGATCGGATGTAGAGTTTTCACTACGAAAATAGAAGTAGTTTCAGTAACCCACCCTTTGCTAGAAACTATCGGTCGCAAACTCTTGCGCACCTTGGGAAGTCCATATATGACTGGGAAGGTAGGATGTTCTGCAGAAAAATATTTCAACAGATCTTCAGTAATAACATGTGACATCAATAGGTCAAAAGTCAAAAAAAGCACTTTTTCAATAACAGCTTGAACTATTGGTTTACTGATGATCATAAGTCACCCTATCCTGCAATAAATCTTCCATGCGTTTAATATACATATCTTTGTCCAAGATCACAATTCCTCCCCCTTTATTGATGAGTCGAATCTCTGTAGATGTAGCTTCTTTTAGCTCAATTATTGCATCATACTCTACTGAGAAAGGCAGGTTTATGTCTGTTATAAAAAAAATTCCCTAATCTCATTCTCACATAGTGAAAGCTTCTACAGAGGAATGTGCTTTAGGTATAAAGACACTAGGTTTTCTGAAACAATTAATATTCCTGTTATTATCAGAACTAAACAGTACAGGCAAAGTCACATTCCCTGCAAACCTTTTCAGATTAAATAATACATCAGTTAAGTCTTACCTTTTTGATGGCACAAAAGTAAGTCCCTTGTTTAAAAGTGAAATCTGCGTATCTGTTAATGTAAAAGACAAAACACTAATAACTGGCTTCTCTCCGTATATAAGATAGATGAGGAATCTCCACCCTTGGGACCGAATTAAGTTCAAGTGGCAACTTCAGTCTCTATGGAGATGAAAATAACTACACCTTTATCTTCTATCAATGAACAGGCTTCACCTGAAGAGGAAATCCTGCTTCCAGCTCGCAGTTTCAGTCAAACGGCAGCTCCAGCTGTAATGCTGATGAGAGGAGTTGCATCGACTTCTGTTAAAAGTTTTTCTAGCTCAAAGCAGCTCCATTTTCCGCTGCTGGAACCTCTACCCATCAACACAATACAGAGGTCAAGGAGCCGAGGGAGAAGAGGACAAGTTTGGCATATACAAGCACAGAGAGCAGAGGAGTGTACAAGAACACACGCAGCAGCAGCTCACAGACAACCTAGTTATTAATATTTCATCTTTTCCATTAATAGATGCACAGATTTCACTTTTAAACAAGGGACTTTCTTTTGTGCCATCAAAAAGGTCAGATTTAATTGCTGTATTACTTAATTTGAAAATTTGCAAGGAATGTGACTTTGTAATGTTTGGTCCTGATAAAAGGAATAATTGTTTCAGAAAACCTAGTATCTTTATACCCAAGACACATTCCTCTGCAGAAGCTTTCACTAGAGTATGTGAGAATGAGATTAGGGAACTTTTTGATAACAGACATAAACTTGCCTTTTTTAATCTAAATTGAGAGTATGTATGTCTTTCGGCTTATCCCGGTTAGGGGTCGCCACAGCAGAACTCTGGTCCACTAATGATTGGCAGTTGATTTTTACGGTGCAGAGTTGCCCGCCCGATGCCCACCTTCAAAGAAGGCGCACCCATTCACGTACGCACCTATCTGCATGTCTTTGGACGTCATTAGCCACAGGGAGGACATGCAGACTCCACACAGAAGGTGCTTCAGCTGAGAATCGAACGGGAGAACCTCTTGATGTGAGGTGACAACACTAACTGCTGCACTAGCGCAGCCCCTATGATGGGTTAATGGAGTTAAACAAGCAACATCTATAGAGATTAGTCCCGCTGATGAAGAGGGAGGAATTGTGATCTTGGGTAAAGATATGTATATTAAATGCATGGAAGATTTATTGCATGATGGGGTGACTTTTATGATCATCAGTAAACCGATGGTTCAAACTGTTATTGAAAAAGTGCTTTTGTTTTACTTTGGACCTACTGATGTCACATGTTATTACTGAAGATCTGTTTAAATATTTTTCTGTAGAACATGCTACCATCCCAGTCATATATGGATGTCCCAAGGTGCGCAAGAGTTTGCAACCAATAGTTTCTAGCAGAGGGTGGGTTAGTGAAACTATTTCTATTTTCCTAGAGAAATCTCTACATCCAATCCTGGATAAAGTAGATGCAGTGTTAAAGAACACCAAGTCTTTTTTGGAGAATTTGTTTAAGGGTACTCAGTGTTTAGATTCTGGTAAACTATTATTTTGTTACTATGGACATAGGATCACATTTTACTGTCATTCACAGTGAGTGGAGAGTAGAGAATGTAAGGGTATTTTTGAATGAACATGAATCTTACTTGAATGAGAAGATTAATCTCATATGTAATCTTCTTTCAATTATTTTGGAAAACAACATGTTATTGACTTCTTTTTGTAAAAGATTGGCATAGCTATGGGCACTGCGTGTGCCACTAGCTGCACCAACCTAGCTTTACCTAAATGGGAAAAAAAGATTTTGTATTGTTGAACAATGATTTATATTCTCTTGTATTTTGGTACATTTTGTTAATGATATTTTTTGTTATGGAGTGCAACAGAAAATGTATTGTTAGTTTGTTGGTTATTTACATACTACTACTACTTTTTTGAAATTCTCCTTTCAGTATTCTAAGCACGAGATTGAGTTTTTGGATGTAAGCATTTGTAAGTCAGACCTTGGAAAGTTTAGAACTAGTGTTTATAAGAAAGAAGTAAAACAGAATTCTTATTTACACAAAAATAGTATGCACCCTCGGCATATCTCGAGAAATGTCCTTGAATCACAATTCTTTAGGACTATGAGGTTACACAGTGATGACCAACAGCTGAAAGTTGCTTTTGACAATCTGAAGCATGATTTCATGACGAGAGGCTATAGTGAGCGTGATGTTAATCTTTGTATGGGCTTGGTTATGCAAGAAAGAGAGGGTAAAGGCAGGCCCTATTTTTCAGAAACTATATCTACTCCTCCTTGTACTGAAGATGTTCAATTTAAAATGGATATTAGATTCCCTTTGACTTTATCTAGTGATGGTAGGTGCTGTTTGCAATATTATTAAGAAGAACTAGAACATTTTGTATGCAAGTGATGACTTGAGAGATCTGGTCAGTAATAAACCCTGTTTTTCTTTTAAAAATAACTTATCACTTAAGAGACAACTTTGTTATAAGAAACATAAAACTTTGTCTATGTTTATTTCTCAGAGGCATTGTACCTACCCCTGTAGACACTGCAGTGCTTGCAGATTTATGTATTCTGGGACATATTTCATACATCTATTATTGAAATGCTCTATTGAATTTTCTTTTTATTTAGATTGCTCTTCCATGAATTTTATTTATTGTTGTTTCTGTAGTGGCTGTGGAGCTTACTACATTGGTAAGACTAACCGTACTCTAAGAGAGCGCATATTGGAACCTGTCAGAGACATTAGAAATGCCAAAGAGACTAGTTGTTGTTGTTGTGTCTTTCGGCTTTTCCTGGTTAGGGGTCGCCACAGTGGAACTCAGGCCTGCTAATGATTGGCAGTAGATTTTTACATGCTGAGTTGCCAGCTCTGACGTACAACCTTCAACAAAGGTACGCCAAAGAGACTAGTGTTTTGGCTAAACATGTACAGGAATTAGGATCACAGTATGAGTTTACATTTTTTACTTTGGAATTAGTAGATATTGGTGAGGGGGGGGTGGGTGACATCAAAATTAAGACTGAAGCATGCAAACAGAAATGGATACTTTATTTTAGAGCAGATAAAACCCCTGGTATCAGCAATACTGTATCTTTAAAACCATTTTTATATGCACGACCATGCAAGCATTAATGTATATCTTGCTTTTTAAATGTTAATTGATTTTGTGAGATGAAGTGTTTTGATAAGCTGCTTTTTATTTAAAAGTATGTGTTTATGTATTGTGGTTTTGTCCGATGAAGCGATTTTAAATCGTGAACGCACTTATGTTTTCTATTAAATATATTATTTTTAACCTCTGCCTGCTGTGACTTTGCATTGTTTTTACTTTTTTTGTTTATTTTTAAGCTCTCTGCACTTCCCTTACAAGGATGCCTTTGCATGTATATGAGCTGCTGTTGATGTTGTTGATGGAGGTGGTGGTGGTATTTGTTAGAGGAACGGTCTCTGACACAGTCCTGATGGCACTCCTGGTTGTTATAGGGGCTCCTCGACCACTGTCCAAAGTTAAGTCCCTTACCAGTCAAGTAATTTTTGGCACTGAAATTGTCACTGCACTGTGAGGCAGGGGGCAGTGCCCTGAAAGGTGGAGAAAGGGACATTCTTACCTTCTCTGCCCTTTTCAGCTGCAGAGGAGACGTAAGAATCCATAGTTGCCATATCACTGTAAGAAATGCAAGAATCAAAGCTCATTCCTAAAAGCACAGGGGCTTCAGATGTTCATTTTTTGTTTAGAAAGGGAGGGCCATCAGCAGACCCCACACACTCTGAGCTGGCATTTTCTGCAGAAAGCGCTGTCATACATGGTTTGAGTTTGATTTACTGCTCTGTCTAGGTCTGTCCAATGTATCCCATCTCTTTCACTTTCTCTGGCTTAGAGATTTCAGATGGAAAGCACCATGCCCTTAAAGGTGACCATCTTGGGGTCTTGGATTATTCTAATCCATACTCACAATGCTGTTCTTTCTCCTCTTAATATGCAGATGAGCTGGTGTTGATGGGGATGGAGGCGGGTGGGTGGATGTTGGATGTACAGGAAAAAGTTATTGCACGTTAGAGTTTAATAAGCTTAGTAAGATACAAACAAAATAAATGTTAATGCACTCTGATAAAATAAGCTTTTCTTTTTTTCGTCAAGAGCTGCAAAGATGTGTTGCTGTTAGGTCAGTGGTGTTTATCAATTTTTTTTGGGAGGGTTGCAGTATACTATGCCAATACTTGGTTTCTTTACAAGTTTGTTTATCAATTTGTTCTCAGAATGTTTGACATTATGAAGAGCAGAAGTTTGCTATAAAATTCCAGTTTGTCTGTGTAGCCAATTCCTTTCTTTATAATATTCTTGTCTTGCTGCCTAGTTCTGGCCTTTTCGTCCTTCTATAGTTTCAGCACCCCAACACATGAACACATTTGCAATCATAACTCTCAAATTCTTAGCACAAGAAATCTGGGAAGACCCAAAAATAGGTGGACAAAGGCCGAAAAAAGAGGGGCATATTTTAAATATTGCTGTTATAAACTTAGAACATTGCTAAAATATTAGGCCTTGCGTTAACATACATTTTGTGGAGGATATAAAGCCTGAAACTCAAATGTCTGTCATTACTTAGTGATTGCTATCCTCAGTCCTCAGTGAGTTTTCCAGAAAACCACAAATGTTCTGTGGAATGGACCAAAAATATGAGGGAAAAAATCTTGACAGTTGAGAACTGTGTACACAAGGTCTCTCTTTCCCACTCTCCTTCAGTTTCTAGACCCCCTCTAGTTTCTTATCTCCTGATTTGTATTGCTGTCTGTCATCCTCTGCTTAACTGCTTCTGAACTGCATGCATTTCACTATAAGGTGTTTTAAACATGCCCCTACTATAGCAGTTAAGCATAGGAAATTATTTGTAAGAAATTATGCTTTTATGGCCTGAACATGGGCTGAAATATTGCTGGACAGTTTTTCTTTCAAAATGTTTAAATCACATAGGTTCATAGGTTCATAGGTTCATACTAGGCTATCTGCCCGAGGGCATTTACAAGCCTAGCCCATCGTTTTGTGGCTTACGTCACCCCTTTAGTATGGGGAACTATACCCATTATTTTGCTGTGCCTCTGTCGAGCAGTGACACTGAGGTAATCCCTGGGGTATATCTGCGATCTCCCATCCATTGGTCAAGATTTCTCTTGAACAAGGCCAGCGAGGTGCTCTGCCTCACATGTACCGGGATTTTGTTCCACAGCATAGGGAGTTTTTGTTCCACAGCATAGGGAGTTTTGTTCCACAGCATAGGGAGTAAAGGAAGTGAATTTATCCACTAATAAGTTGGCTTTTCCCCAGGAGATGAGTATGCAGTATTATTTTATATTAATTCAGTTCATTGCTGGATATAGGTTCATAGATTAGTACTAAGCTAACTGCCCTTGCGAGCCATTTTAAGCTTAGCCAATTATCCCTTGTGAGACTCAAACCCTGCACCTTGTGTTTGTAAGGCAAACACCTTAACTATTAGGCCATCCTCCCAAACCCATGTACATTTTGCTTCACTAAAATTACAGACAAACCCCTCTCCCTAAAAACGCATCTTTTCTTGTGTTTTAAATGCAAGTGCAAAGCTATAGAGTACATTTCAAGTGGGTTACTAACTGAATTTTTGGTAAGTACAATACAGGAGAAGTTATAGGTAAATGTAGCCTAAGAAACAACCAGAAGTTAGAATCAAACACTATACCTTTTATCTCTGAGGTAAAGACTTTAAGCATTTTGCCAACCTTCTCCCCCACGCTGACAAAAGAAGTTGTGCATGTGTACATGTAAGTCTAAGAACAAGGTATAGTAGAAACGTGCATTTGTTCAAATCAAAAATTCAGATCTGGGACTACACTTCACTCACATCCACAACAATTTTGCTTCAAAACAAGAATTGCAATTAAAATGGAAAATTACTTTTTTTTTTCAACTAAGTAAATGTTTAATAAATATTTTCACACAACATATATATATATATATATATATATATATATATATATATATACACATAATTTTTAAATCTGATTTACAAACCTATAAATGCTATTTTGTATGCTTTTCCTGATTAACTAGCCATTTGTTTATCCAGCCTAAGGTCTGGTCCCAGCGAGACCGGATAAGAGGGAGTGTATTGTACATGACTTTTCTTGCACTGCTTTTCAATGTCTTTGTTAAAGTGACACATATTAGGAGATTAGCAAGCTTAATTCACAACAGTGCATTCGGGCAGAACTAATAAATGCAGATAATACACAATAACATATCTCTCAACTGCACACATTTTGGAGGAGCATTCCTGTTTTTTAGCATACTTTTAGGTTTCCCTATTTTGGGGCTTGATTTACCCCTTCACACTATTTTCTGAATCCCCCTAATCTTGTGGCTTTTTTTAAACTTTTTATTATTTTTTTTTTTTTTTTAAATTAAAACAAATTTTAACATTTAACAAACATAACCAAATAACTATGTTCAAAGTCCATAACAAATTTTTATATTAAACCTGGCCATTAATATTTCTCTAATAAATCCCCAAGTTTTTGCCATGATAAATATCAATGTGTAACATTCAACATTTTCATTTTAACAGTTTGCAGTTCTTTGTTACATACAGTCTTAGGTAAGCAAACAAATTCAGTAAAAGAGAGGATATTCTTACTTTTCCAGTTCTTTGTAATCTTTCTGGCTATAACCAATATGGGCCAAAGGAGAGGCACTTTTGTTTTTGATATATAATCTGGTATTGGGGCATTAAATAAAATCAGGGTCTGTAAAAATGCAGTTATCAGACCATATTGCTTTAGCAAAACTTCTAAATTCTAGCCAAAAAGATTGTAACCATTTTACAATCTAAAACCATATGAAAACAATTTGTATCCAACACCTCATCAGATCTACAATTAATTCCTCTTGCTTTATAAATTAAAGCAACCTTGTAATGAATTAAAAAAAAAATCTATGCAAGTACTTCCAAGTATAGATTTCCAATAAAACGATGAAGTAGCTTTCTTGACAATCTTTAAAGATAATTTTTTATTCATATGTATAAAAGCTTCATTCATTTTTAATAATTACAGTATGACAAATCAAGAACTATGAATTCAGTTCTTAAAATATTATTTAGATAAATATGATTTATTAATCATACTACTGCTAAGCGTAAAGAAAAATTCTAAAATGTTTGGGATGTAATTTGTATTCTCATTTAGAAACATTTACGTTTATCATTTATAAACTCCAGAAATTTGTATGTTTATCCAAGTTATTTCTTATACTATGTCTAGTTAAAAGGTAATCAGCTGAATATATTTTATTACCATTTAAAAATTGATACCAAAGTTTTAAATTGTTTTCCTTAAGATCTAGCATTTTATTTACATCAACTGTTTCCAACCATCCAAAAGGAGAGATATCTATTCCAGAGGATTGTAGCCCCCCAAACATCTCCAACGCCCAGGTGAGAACTGCCCTCACTAAGGCAAAAAACACAGCATCCATGGGACCGGATGGTGTCCCCGGCTGTGTGCTTCATGAACTCAATGAGGAATTAAACCCACAGTTAGGACAGCTGTTTAATCTTAGCCTCACCTCAGGATACGTACCCAAGGAGTGGCGCACGCCGACTGTGGTCCCACTTCATAAGGGCGGTGCCTCCACAGACCCTGGAAATTACCGCCCCATTAGCTTGACAAGCCTTATCTGCAAAGCCATGGAGAGGATCATAATGGAACTCATAAATAAAGACATAGGGAACTTGCAGACTTTGGATCCAACCCAGTTTGGCTTTGTCAAAGGCAGATCCTGCCTCTTAAACTTGGTTGAATTTTTCGAGACAGTCACCAAGGCCATTGATGAGGGAAAGGCAGTCCATACAGCCTACCTCGACCTGGCAAAGGTCTTCGACACAATACCCCACTCAGGTATCATCGAAAACTCATCAGCTTGAATGTAAACCCATACATCACAAGATGGGTTGCAAACTGGCTAAGTGACAGAACCCACAGGGTCAGAGTTGCTGGAGCCATGTCAGACTCAAAGCCTGTCACAAGTGGTGTCCCACAGGGCTCAGTCCTGGGTCCACTCTTGTTCGGCATCTACTTTTCTGAAGTACAAGCAAACACAGGAGGGTTATGGCTGACAAAGTTTGCAGATGACTGCAAACTGGGCCATAGTCGCAAACACATCTCACCCAGATATCCTCCAGAAGGGCCTCACAGAAACGGCTAACTGGTGCCAGAGCCATGGCCTGAAGTTAAACGCCAAAAATGCATAGTCATACCCTTCGGGAAAAACAAGGTTACCCCTAGCTACCATATAGGTGGCAATCCACTGAGCACAGAAAAGTCATCAGGGATCTGGGGACCCAAGTTGACAGTAGCCTTCGCTTGACACTCATGTTGCTAAAGTAGTTAGGAAAACCTTCTATATCGCCCACCTGATCATGAAGGGATTCACATCTAGATCAAGGGAGGTCATCGTCCCCTGTACTCATCACTCATTAGACCTATGATTGAGTACAATGCCCGTTCGAATGTATCTGACCAGACACCTGCTGCAGCTTGAAAGGCCCCAAAAGTTCCTCACCAAAAGGATAAAGGGTCTCAAAAATATGTCTCATGCTGCCCGACTGAAAGAACTCCAGCTCTATTCAGTCTCATACCGCTTGCTCAGAGGTGACCTGTGCCTGACATATAAGGCCATGTCAAACCCAGATTTGATGAATATGCTTCACCTCAAAAAATCTAGATCCCTCAGAACCACAAGGGCGGGAGACTTAAACCTTGACACGGTTATAAATAGAAAGTGCTGGAGGGACAGATTCATTACCCAGAGACTCCCTATGCTGTGGAACAAAATCCCGGTACATGTGAGGCAGAGCACCTCGCTGGCCTTGTTCAAGAGGAATCTTGACCAATGGATGGGAGATCGCAGATATACCCCAGGGATTACTTCAGTGTCACTGCTTGACAGGGGCACAGAAAAATGATAGGCATAGTTTTTATTCAAACTAAAGGGGTGGCGAAAGCCACATAACTATGGGCTAGGCTTATAAATGCCCTTGGGCAGATAGCCTAGTATGAACCTATGAACCTATGAACCTATAGGAAATATTAGAATTAACTGTTTTTTGACAATATAATTAGATTTCATAAGTCTCTTAAAAGTATTTTTTGTATGACTGTTAAAAATAAAATATATATTTAACAAAAGGAATCTAATTAAAGGACCCAGTATATTTTATTAAAACAGTATTGAAAATTAGAATCTATTTCAAATCTGTTTGAAATTAAAATAGTTTCCAATTTGAAACATAAGAATTTAACCATTGAAATATTATTTTTATGGTAACAGACTTGGCATAGAATTCAATATTTGGAAAAATGATTCCACCTTCTTCCCAAGTTTTTACGTGCCAGTCAAAAGAAATTCTTGTTTTTTGTGTATACCACAAAAGTTTAAGTAGAGTTTAAATTCATTAAAATAATTTTTGATGGAAGATTATTAATGTCTGTACATAAGTAAAATTTTTGATAAAATTATCATTTTAATCGGTGCAAGTCTGTCTTCCATTGTAAAGCACAATTTATTCCAGTTATTAATTTAATCAGTATAGCAATTAAATATTTATAATGTACCAAAACTGAATCCTTCCAACTAAATGTGATAGTAATTCTCAGATACTTAATTTGCAAATTTTCCCAATTAAAATATTTTTTTAAAAAAACATTTATTAACAGCATTCTTGTTTTATTATGATTTAATCTTAAACATGAAATATTTTCTAAACAGTTAATTGAATTTATTACATGCTCCAATGAAGAATCAGTGTCACCACTGGTTAGCAATGTGTCATCAGGCAAAAGATGAATTTTGGAAGTGTAACTCTCATCTAAGGAAACTCCAATCATTGTGTTTGATCCAATAGAAGTAACAATAGTGTATATTGGCAGGGAAAATGAAAAGGGAGACAAAAGGCGTCCTTGCTTTTTTTAATATTTAAAGGAGTTAGATAAAAGGAACATATTTTTATCAAAAGATAATGAATTATTATACAATTTTGATATCTATAAATTCTAGAGAAAAATTATATTCTTTGAACACTTCAAACAAATATAACCAATTAACAGAATCAAAAACTTTGTCTAGACTTATAATTGAAAGTTCTTATTTTTGCTAGCATTATCTAGTAATGAAAAAAGTCTCTTGATATTATCTTGTATTCTTCTATCTAGAATAAAGCCCATCTGGTGTGATTTTTGAAGCTGTCTAGTTCTGGCAACAGTAAAGGAGGGCACATAACTTGCCACTCCCTTTTCCTGAAGGAAAAATAAATAACTTGCATGGTAAAATTTTGCCAAACAGTTAAAGTGCACACATTTTATGTGGTCCTTTTTATAATGTGCTTATAATTTTCTATTGTTTTCGTCGCTGTCTATTTTTCAAACATGTTTGAGTAGTATCTCACATTCCTACTGGAGGCAGCAAGACTTATGTGCTGTACCTGATATTAAATGTTCTAATTAATTTAAGGAAAGACAGGAATTGAGCAGTTTATGTAGTGTTGGATTGATAAGTTAAAAAAAAACACGGTATACAATGTTTGCAACTAAGATCATATTATTATGGTTTGTATAAATGTGCGTTTGCCCAAGTCATAAGTGATAATTCAATAAAGGTGTTAAAACATTATTCTAATTAGATGTCTAGATTTTTAGATGGATGTTCCTTTTTTTTCAAGGGCCTCTTTTCGTATTTTCAATATCTGCAGTGTGTTTGTGTGTGTCTGTGCGCGTGTATGTGTGTGTGTGTGTCTGTGTGTGTGTGTGTATGTGTGTGTGTGTGTGTGTTGCACCTTTAAGAAGCATTTTATGGTCTGCACATGCATATAAATAGCATGCATGTGCTAGCTTCAGTGCCATTTTGAGAGTGTAGCCAGAGAGTGAGCATGTATGAGTGTAATAGCTAGTTTGTTTTTAAGTTTATCTAAGTTAAAGTTAATAAGCCTCAATCCTGATGTGTTTGTACATAATAAAGCTGCTTGAACAGATTCCCAATGGCTCTTCTATTTTATCCTGACTGGACGAGCGACATGGTGTCAGAACCAGGATTCCAGAGACTGTTTTTCAGAGCTATGAGGTGCAGAGTTAACAGCGAAGGTAAACTAAGAGAATAGAGTACAACAAAGGGCCAGAAATTAACTAAAGATAATAAACTTGCACAAATGATTTATTTTATAAAAAATATAAAACGGAGCATTACAAGGGGATAAACCATGTTATTAAACAAGCAAGAGGCTCAAAAGATTTATTAATTAAGCAAACTGTTTTAAGATATTTGATAAAACAATCATCAGAAAAGCACATAAGGGGTTCGGAATGACTTCGGAATTGCAAAACGAGCATGTTTAAAGTAAAACCAACATGAAAAACATAATGGGCATGGAAAAAGATTAAACAAGCAAAATGAATGTAATAAGGGCAAAAAGTTCATATTAAGCATAAATAAAACAAGGCAACTGCATGATTTTTTGGCAAAGTAGTAAGTTTTGGCATAACTACTACTTTGCATTGTATTCAGGGCATAACTAGAGTTATTCGAAGTATCTCGGTGTGTAAAAGTACTTGCAGTGTGTGCTTATTGCTGTGCATTTATTCCGAAGAGTTTTTGTGCGCAAAGTGCAACTATTTCGTAAAATGGGCAGTCAAAATACAGTCATTTTGAAAAGTTTCTTGTGTTGTGTGTCTGTTCACAAAGTGCCGCCATTACAGTGTATTTATTTCACTGTAGAGAGTTCTTTAGCAAAGTACAGCCATTTTGAGAAAGTTTGTGTGTTGTGTATTGTTTATTCACAAGTGCATTTACTTTGAAATGTTTCTTATTTTGAGCTTCTGCCCAGTTTATTCGCACAGTGAAATTATTTTGAACTGTTTCTTACACTGATAAGAGGTGATTTATTAACAGTACAGTAATTTCAAGACTATTGTGCTTGAGAGACGTATTTTGCAAAGTTCAGTTATTCAGAGGCTTGTTGTGCTATTTGGCATAGTTACAAATACTGGCATAAATTTCTAATATGTGTGTGTGTGTGTGTGTGTGTGTGTGTGTGTGTGTGTGTGTGTGTGTGTGTGTGCATACTTGCAAAAGCCTTCACTGGTATGTGTTAATATGGTAGGCGGATTTCAAATGCCATCACCACTTGTATTTGATCAGAATATTGCAGAGAATTGGAGAATATTTGTGCAAGAGTATGATATTTTTATACAAGCAGCTTATTCTGACAAAGATGCATGTACCAGGGCATTCAGTTTGCTAAACCTAGCTGGGTCAGAGGCCATTGGAAAGAGAACGTTCATTTGTGTATGCACCAGCAGTATATGAGGGAGAAGGTGAAAAATGATCATACTGTTGTACAGGCTGAATCAAGGAAAGACCCAGCATGTTTAAAATGCAAATTCAGGGAAACGTGCAATCCCCAGAAAAATATTACATTGGAGAGGCATTTGTTTTACACAAGATCAAAAAACAGGGGAAACTTTAGCAGCTTACATTACTGACCTGAGAAACAAAGCTAAAACATGTAGGTTTGGTGACTTAAAAAATTAGTTAATAAAGGACAGGCTTGTGTGTGGTATTAATGGTGCTGCATTGAGAAAGATTTTGCTTCATGGCAGTGATTTAATGTTGAGCAAAGCTGATAAGATTTGTCAAATCCATGAAGTTATAGAAAGACAAACAAGTATGCTTGCAAGTGATAAGAGCATGGTTTCAGCAGGCTCCAGAGCGAATGTAGACAGCACGCAACATGTGGCTAGCAGAAGCAGGCCTAAAAACATGGCAGCTGCAACTCCTTCAGGTTTTCCTGGGAGATCCCTTAGTTTTCCAGCAAGTTCTAAGAAAAGGGCATGCTCAATGTAGTACAACAGCAAGTCCACCAAAAAAATCCAGATTTATTGTTAACTGTAGCAAATGTGGTGCCAAACATGAGTCTAAAAGAGAAAATGCTTAGCATTTGGTCAGCAAAGCCACAAATGTAAAAAATGGAACCATTTTCAGAAGTTTTGCAAATCAAGTAAACCTCACACAGTTTTAAAGAAAGGTCACTCAAAAAAACAAGTTGATCATATATAGAGCTGCAGTTCTACGTTCTACATAGATGGTGTCAGTAATTGGTGAAAAGGTTGATGCAGTAAATTTATTGGCAATTAAGTGTTTTGTACTCTCTGTATCAATGGGAAATCCACCAAGCTCAAAATAGACACTGGTTCAAAGTGTAATGTTTTGTCAGCAGACATATTTGTTGAGGTGAGAACTGGTAAACAACTCTGTGTGGCTAGTAGTGTGAAACTTGTTGCTTACTCAGTAGTGCTTTATTTTATTTGGCTAGGAACTGTTACAGCTTGTTCTATGTAGTCCGAAGACCTGTCCACTACTGGGTCTCAGTTTGAGAATGAATTTGCTTTCCTTTACCAAAGAAATTAATCATATAAGCACATATCCTAGTTCAATTTTACTGAAGCTGTTTTCTCAGAGTATGATGATGTTTTTGACAATTTAGGCAAACTTCCAGTTGTGTATTCTATGAAGTTAGACCCAGAGGTCATTCAAGTGGTCAGACCGGAAAGAAAAGTTCTGATACCTGTGCAGAATAAAGTTAAAGCTTACTTAGATAAAATGGTGCAGCAAGGTGTAATTTGTCCAGTCACAGAACCAACTGAATCGGTGTCGTCCATGGTAGCAGCCTGCAAAAAAGGCTCAGACAAAGTCAGAACATGCATTAATCCAAGCGATTTGAACAAAGCATTAAAGAGACCTCCTCATCCTATGCATACTGTCGAGGACGTCGCAGCCCTAATAATGAATGCCACTGTTTTTTCTGTCTTGGATGCAAAAAGTTTATTTTGGGAAGTGATGCTTGATTGCAAATCTTCACTGACTAATTTCAGTATCCCATTTGGAAGATATAGATTTTTCAGGATGCCATTTGGAATAAATTCTGCAAGTGAAGTCCTTCAGCATGCAATTGAGCAAATTTTTTTCAGGTTATCCTTGCGCCATAATAGTAGATTTATTGGTTGGAAGAAATGGTTAAGCAGAGCATGACAAACCTTAAAGTTCTAGACAAAGTGCTTGAAGTGAACTTAAAGATCAATCCTCTGTAGTGCAGATTCAGACTACCAGAAGTTACATATGTAGGTCATTTATTTACTAGCACTGGCTTGAGACCAGTCCCATCTGAACAAGCAGCCATTCTTGAGATGCCAGCACCAGATAATGTTCAAGCTCTGCAACGTTTTCTTGGTATGGTCAGCTGTTTAGGCAAGTTTATACCAGACTTCAGTGAGCTGACAGCATCTTTGAGAGAGGTGACACGACAAAATTGTTATATGGTCTTGGTTGGAACAGCACCAGAAGGCATTTGAAGATCTTAAGGAGGCAGTTGCTACCCCACCTACATTAAGATACTATGATGTCAATAAACCAGTAACTCTTTACTGTGATGCTTCAAAATTTGTTCTTGCTGCAGTTATTCTTCAAGAGAACAGACCAGTTGCCTATGCATCTAGATCTCTTACCCAAACTGAAATGCATTATGCTCAAAGAGAACGAACTTTTCGCAATAGTAATTGCATGTTCAGAGTTTCATGATTATATGTATGGTCAAGCTATTCAGATTAAAACTGATCGCCAACCTCTAATCACAGTTTTAAAACACTTATGCATTCAGCTCCAGCGAGATTACAACGAATGATGCTCAAATTGCAAAAGTACGACTTCAAAATGGTCTGCAAAAAAGACAGACTTCTTTATCTGGCTGATACCTTATCCAGATTGCCCAGAAATAAAGGAACAGCTTAATGCAGAAAAGTTTGATTTTGGTGTCATGGAAGTGCATAATTTCTCTACCACAAGACTTTGAGCTGAGAGATCATGCAAAGACTGATCCAGTTTTGCAGAAGCTCAACCACTACATTAATGTTGGATGTCCGTCAAAGCAAGCTAGTGTTCCACCTGAAGTGCAAATCTATTTTCCTTACAGAGATGAGATGTTGATGGAAGATGCCATTATTTTCAAAGGTCCTAAAATTGTTGTTCCTGCTTCCTTACAACATGAATATATCCAGATTTTGCATCATGGTTACCCAGGTTCTGAATCTACCAAAAGAAGGGCGACAGGACTAGTATTTTGGCCTTCTCTAGTAAAGGACATTGATAAAAGTACTTTCTTCTTCAGTGTGCGATAGTACTAAACCACATTTGCAAAAAGAACCACATCAGCTAATTCAAGTTTCTGAACTACCTTGGTCAACAATAGCCACTGATATATTAGAGTGGAACAATCAGCATTACTTAGTGTTGATAGACTCTTATTCAGACTGGTTTGAGATTGATTTACTGTATAGTCTAGCATCCACTGCTGTTATTACTAAGTTGAAACATCATTTCTCAGTCCATGGTAGTCCACACAAAGTTGTTTCTGACAATGGTTCCCAATTTACCAGTCGTTTCAGAAATTTGCAAAAGAATGGGACTTTATAAATGTTACTAGTAGTCCAAAATATCCACAGTCAAATGGACTAGCTGAACGTGCAGTACAGAGTGCAAAGCAATTACTGGAAAAGTCAAAGTGTGATAATAACTGATGTCCTTTTGAATTTGCTCAATCTCTGAAACCTACCCCATGAAGACATACTTGGCTCATCTGCTCAGAGACTTCTGTCTAGGCAAACCAGAACAACATTGCCTATCAGTTCCAGTTTAAGGCCTAACAACAGGAAGATTAGAGCCCAACTGTTCAGAAAGCGTTCTTTCCAGAAGTCCAGGTATGATAAATCGAGCAGATTTCTTCGTCCATTAAAAGGCGAGACAACGAGGATGAAAACGGTGAAAGGTTTCGACCAGAGTGATCAAGTAATGGGTATACGTGCCAAGCCAAGATGCTACTTCATAGTGGAGTATGGGAGAAATCGCAGACATCTTCTTCATGTACCAGAACTGAAATGTTCTTGTTATAAAACATGTCTTGACTTATTCGTGATGATGTTCCTGATGTCCCCAAAGTTGAACATTCAGCAGAGACCGTTCCAGTTGCTAGAGCTAATTCTAATTTGTATGTCACACAATTTGGTTGTATTTCCACACCTAGTGTAAACTTCACAGCAACCTGGACATAATTGTCTCTATATGTATTGTATAATTGCATAAGAAAGAATTATTTGTATCAATTGCATGTCAGTTAATGTCGTCAGTATTGTATGACTCATTTCTCAAAGAGGGAGGATGTAGAATAGGGTGTGTATTTTGCCTTTAAGAAGCATTTCAAGGTCAGCACTTGCATATAAATAGCAAGCATGTGCTAGCTTCAGTGCCATTTTGAGAGTGCAGCCAGAGAGTGAGCATGTATGAGTGTAATAGCTAGTTTGTTTATAAGTTTATCTAACTTAAAATCAATAAACCTCAATCCTGATGTGTTTGTACATAATAAAGCTGCTTGAACAGAACCCATGAATGCTCGTCTATTGTATCCTGACTGGACAAGTGACATGTAGGTTGCCTAGGCTTTGTAGATTAGTAGTAAGTTTTCTTTTCAACACTGCTGTAAAGGTTTTGGTGATAGCTGGCAATGTTACGAGTTGTGGATACGTTTCATTCATTTATGTTTCCTGCTTTTTGTATCAACTTCTTGGGAAGATACAAATTTTTGTTGGTATTGATAAACTTAGGATTTGAGTTTACAATCCATAATGTTTTTTCATTGCAAGTAGGGCAGTAGTCATTCTTGATTAGGAGAGTATATAGGACTGAATTTACTTTCATTTATGTCTGACTAACATGGACCTTGCTTCTGTAACACAAACTTTGCATAATGACCACTTTATGCTTCCCTTCGAGGTCACAGTACCATCCTGTGTTTACTAAGAAATGGGCATTACCTCCTCAGAAGTGGTAAGCTGTAGGGCAGGGTTGTCACATGTTTTAACTCGCTGCTTCAGTTGGCAAAGGTTGCCACTAAAGGTAGCAAGCCATCTGTGTATGCCCTTTCAGAAGAAGCAAACTGTTAAGTGGACAGATTGTAAATAAGGAAAAACTTACCTGAGATTATTGCAGAAATTCTCCATATTCCTCACTGTGACACCAAAGCCTTGTGGTACTTAGTGATTTTAACGAGTCAGTTATGAGTTGGTGGCAGTTACTAAGGAATTCCTCTGAATTATAAAAAGTTGGGTTTAATCTGCTTATTACCTCTGCAACCCTTGACTTAATATTGAATATATTTGGCTGTGTAGACCTCTGATTTGTTGATGGGGGAGATCTTGGTCTTACAACTTCCTGATCCACTTTGCTCTTGAACAGTCCCATCTCTGTCCCCTGATCTTGAACTGATAGTGTCATAACATTTCTAAGTTACTTTGCATTCACTTTTCTTGTGCATTACTTCGATTTCCATATGAGGACAGTGCAGGCAGTTTGCATGCTGTAGTGCTTGGCTGTTGTGATGATATGGGCAAGTGCCAGCATATTGGAGCTTTGTAAAGCATGATATGTCCCTTGAATATCAAACTGATTTATACAAGGTGCCCACCTATAAGACAATAAGGAACAATAAAAACTTTAACCCTGACATCTAAGTTCATGTGATTGGTCAGTCCTAAAACAGCTGCCACTGGAGGAAGCAGTAACATACTTTAATACTAAATTTGTAGACATTCTAGACTACCATGCGCCAACACATTCTATTAGAACATAAACATAAACTGCCCCATGGATCACGAAAGAAACTAGACAAAAAAATCCTACTTAGAAATAAAGTTTGGGCCAAATGGCATACCACAAAAAACCTGCAGATCAAATAAAATTTAGACAGCTAAGTAATGATGCACAAAAGCCATTTTGTTAGATAAAAAAAAAACTTTTGGTGGGTTTTCTGTAGTTGATAGTAAAATGAACCTCAAAAGTTCTGGGCATGCATCATAAACTCCTACACCCAGGACAATCCACTACTTCATCCCTCTCAGGCACTAACCACAATAGTCCCAAAGAAGTCACCGATACCTGTAACAGTTTCTTTACAGAGACCATCCAATCTCTAGCCAACCAGCTATCTCCTGATGGCTTGAGTACTACTACTTCTGTACCCAGCTCTCAACCCTATTTTCACCTTTAACCTGTTCCCACATCCCTTGTTCGTACCCTGATTAAGAAACTCAAACCTACCACCCTGTCAGCCAATCTCCTACCTGCAGAATATCTGCAGAAAGCTGCAGACGCCATAGCCTATCCCATCTCCATCCTGATTAATAGAACTATAACTGAAGGTTCCATCCCCTCTATTTGGAAGATATCTCGTATTATCCCTCTGCATAAAGGTGGCAACTCCAATGAATTATCAAATTATAGACCCATAGCTATATCATCACTGCCCCCCCGGCATAAATCATGGAGAAATGTGTACATAGACAACTGATAAACTATCTTATCCAAAATATCCTACTAGCCAACTCTCAACGTGGTTTTAGACCATTTCACAGCACCACCACTGCCCTCCTATCTTTCTCTGATACCATTAACAAAAATCTCAATGATAACGTTCTTTCCTCAGCCCTCTTTATTGATCTCTCTAAAGCCTTTGACATGGTAAAACATAATCTACTCATAAAAATACTCAGATCCTTTTCTCTAGATAAGCTGGCTATACAATGGTTCCAATCTTACTTAAATAATAGACAGCAGACTGTACTATGGGAAAACAACTTATCTACCCACCTCTCCATTACCCTTGATGTTCCACAAGGTTC
>NC_056731.1:1279636926-1279884426 GCF_019279795.1 Protopterus annectens | reverse complement strand
GTGGTACCACTTCACAAAGGCGGTGCCTCCACCGACCCTGGAAATTACCGCCTATTAGCTTGACAAGCCTTATCTGCAAAGCCATGGAGAGGATCATAATGGACCTCATAAATAAAGACATAGGGAATTTGCAGACGTTGGATCCAACCCAGTTTGGCTTTGTCAAAGGCAGATCATGCCTTTTAAACTTGGTTGACTTTTTCGAAACAGTCACCAAAGCCATTGATGAGGGAAAGGCTGTCCATACAGCCTACCTCGATCTGGCTAAGGCCTTTGATACAATACCCCATTCGGGTATCATTGAAAAACTCATCAGCTTAAATGTCAACCCATACATCACAAGATGGGTTGCAAACTGGCTGAGTGACAGAACCCACAGGGTCAGAGCTGCTGGTGCCATGTCAGATTCAAAGCCTGTCACAAGTGGTGTCCCACAGGGCTCAGTCCTGGGCCCACTCTTGTTTGGCATCTACTTTTCCGAAGTACAAGCAAACACAGGAGGGTTATGGCTGACAAAGTTTGCAGATGACTGCAAACTGGGCGCCATAGTAGAAAACACATCTGACACAGATATCCTTCAGAAGGGTCTCACAGAAACGGATAACTGGTGCCAGAGCCACGGCCTAAAGTTAAATGCCAAAAAATGCATAGTCATACCCTTCGGGAAAAACAAGGTTACCCCTAGCTACCAAATAGGTGGCAATCCACTGAGCACAGAAGAAGTTATCAGGGACCTGGGGACCCAGGTTGATAGTAGTCTGTCATTCGACACCCATGTAGCTAAAGTAGTTAGGAAGACCTTCTACATTGCCCACCTTATCATGAAGGGATTCTCATCTAGATCAAGGGAGGTCATAGTCTCCCTTTACTCATCACTCATCAGACCAATGATTGAGTACAATGCCCCATTCGAATGTATCTGACCCGACACTTGCAGCAGCTGGAGAGGCCACAAAAGTTCCTCACCAAAAGGATAAAGGGTCTCAAAATCTGTCCTATGCTGCCCGACTGAAAGAACTCCAGCTCTATTCAGTCGCCGCTTGCTCAGAGGTGACCTTTGCCTAACATACAAGGCCATGTCAAACCCAGATTTGATGAATATGCTTCACCTCAAAAATCTAGATCCATCAGAGCCACAAGGGCGGAGACTTAAACCTTGACACGGCTATTAATAGGACGTGCTGGAGGGATAGATTCATCACCCAAAGACTCCTCTGCTGTGGAACAAAATCCCGTACATGTGAGGCAGAGCACTCGCTGGCCTTGTTCAAGAGAAATCTTGACCAATGGATGGGAGATCGCAGATATACCCCAGGGATTACCTCAGTGTCACTGCTCGACAGAGGCACAGCAAAATAATGGGTATAGTTCCCCATACTAAAGGGGTGGCGTAAGCCACAAAACGATGGGCTAGGCTTGTAAATGCCCTCGGGCAGATAGCCTAGTATGAACCTATGAACCTATGAACCTATGAACAGTGACATACATACTTAGTACAGTAAAGAGTTTCATATACACGTGTGTGTGTGTGTGTGTGTGTGTGTGTGTGTGTGTGTGTGTGTGTGTGTGTGTGTGTGTGTGTGTATATATATATGGGTCTACTTCTAAACACCGACACGACGATTCCCCGACACAAAACTCACCGACGCCAAATAACCGACAACACACAAACCCGACAACGCAAAACACCGAACACCAAAACACCGACACACGGAACGTAAACAACACGCAACACTACATACCATACACACTAGCCCTGACCCAAGCCCTAACCCTAAGGTCCGACACTATCGCACACTTCACCTACCTGCACCCTAACCCTAACTCACTTACACACCCCTAGCCCAAGCTCCGACACTAACGCACACATCACCTACCTGCACCCTAACCCTAACTCACTTACACACCCCTAGCCCAAGCTCCGACACTAACGTACACATCACCTACCTGCACCCTAACCCTAACTCACTTACACACCCCTAGCCCAAGCTCCGACACTAACGCACACATCACCTACCTGCACCCTAACCCTAACTCACTTACCTGACCACTCCTACCTCCGTCACTGTCGCACACTTACCGGGTCGCGATCGCAGATTACCCTTGTCGGTCTTTCCACTGTCGGCGAATCACCCTGTCGGTATACGTACCTGTCCGTCATCTGGCGTCGGTGATTTCCGCGTCGGGGAATCGGCGTTTCGGTCTTTTGAATGGGACCCATATATATATATATATATATATATATATATATATATATATATATATATATATTTAGATATTTTTGGGGGGTGAGATTGGAGAAAGAGGGAGCAACAACTGGAGCTGAATTTATTACGTAGCAGATTTGCTATATCTTCTGACTGTGTGTAGGTGGCTGCATTTACAGTCAGTAAATTCCTTGCAATTAGGTTCAGCCATAATGACATATAATCAAAAAAGTCACAAAGCACAAACTGAAGCAGATAAACATATAAGCCAGAAGAAGTAGCTGAATTGAACCCACTCAGAGTATTGCAGGCTGCAAATCACCACACAGTTGTAGAATGCAGAATCCACTTTATTAACTTCAGACAAAAAATCCAAGGATGAGCGCTTTCGTCCAGAAAGATCTAGACTTCATCAGACAATTTACCCCACATAGTTACTTCTTTCTTATACAGTCCAAACCGGAAGTTCCACCCAGTTATAAACTAATCAATCATGTCATTAAAAGCACAATATTTACAGTCACTGAATATAAAAAGCAGACAAACTATACAAACTGAAAAAGTTCATGGAACACAACACCCTAAAAACACACTATATATAAACACTGCTTCATAAAAATGACAATTTACAATAAATATTTAAATATGTTGAATGAGTTAAAACAGTAAATATGTGTGATTAAATACTAAAAACTAGATAATAGTAGAAAATGTTAAGAGAAATAAATACACAATATAAATACTGTGGGTTCAATTCAGCTACTTCTTCTGGCTTTTGTGTTTATAATGACATATAATGCCTACTTCTACAGTGAATTGCAGGTACTATAATAGCACTTACATTAAAATAAAAAATAAAGGCAAGAATTTTATCCACAATATAAACCGCTGTGTACTGCCTTTGAGGTTTTAGACGTAGCTAAATCGGCTGGATCTCTGTGACGCATTTGACACTGGTCTTGGGTCCAGTGTGATCAATTAATTGCAGTCCTTCTGTCATCTGTCCTCCATGGTCCTTGACTGGTTTGCCTGTTATGTCTTTGTCCTACCCAGAAAGTGATTTCAGGCATAATTTTTTCTGACTTTTGTACCTTTTGAATTATGGCATACCAGAGAGTTTAGTCTCTGTTCTTTTAGTTTCTTTGCAGTTTACATTGTTTATGCTGCCCCTAGGGGATCTTATTTGAGGGAATGTTTGGCATGCCTTTGCTATGCTATATCTCTACCTTTTCTTCCCTTCTATATGCCACTGTAAGGGATTTGGAAGCCATTCATTTATGATAGTCTACTAATCTGTTAAAACCAAAAGCATGTAATCCTGAGGCCACGGCTGTGCACACAGTTAAGACATTTTTCAGCTTTGCCTTTTCCACATTTTATTCTTTATGGCAGTATTAGACTTAAATTTGTGCCAAAGTTACATGACCTTGGTGTTATCCTCGATGACTGTCCGATATTCAGGGAATGTGTGACAGTTATGATAAAGATATTTCTTTCATCTGGGGAAATTTTTCAGGACTAAGCATTTGATGCCTCAAGGGGATCTCTGCAGTGTCAGTTCAAGTTTTAACTTGTAATGCTCTTAAACTTCTTAACACTGAGATAGGTCAACTGTAGCTCATGAAAACTCTGCAGCTTGGCTGCTTATTGGTATATTACCACAATATTACACCCACATTGTAATGGTGGCAATGGCTTTCTAATGGTCATGGTATTTACCTGTACTTGCACAACTTTGGTCCCTCTTACCTTCTTCTTCTTTTGGCTTTTCCCGGTTAGAGGTCGCCACAACGGATCACCTGTCCACTCATAATTGGGAGTGGAGTTTTACAGTGTCGAGTTGCCAGCCCGGCACCCAGCCTTCCACAGAAGGCACACACACACGCGCACACACACCTAGGGCCAATTTAGAGTGTCCAATCCACCTACAGCATGTATTTGGGATGTGGGAGGAAACCAGAGCACCCAGAAGAAACCCAAGCGACCACAGGGAGGACATACAGACTCCACACAGAAGGCACCTCAGCTGAGGATCGAACCGGAGAATCTGTTGCTGTGAGGTGGCAACGCTAACCGCTGTACCACCGTGGCCGCCCTTCTTACCAAAAGGAACATATTCTCCCATACTGTTTGATGTGCTTTTTAGGGGATGCTGGTAGTTGCTAAAGAAAAGCTAGAAACCTCCATTATTCCTTCATTTGTTAGGTTCCAGGCCTTTGGAAATCTACTAGCTCTGCACCTTTTCTAGTATTCATAGGTTCATAGGTTGGTACTGGGCTATCGGCCCTAGAGCCTATACAAGCGTAGCCCTGGCTGTTTCTTCCCACACTGTTTACTTCCCTGGACCCCTGTCTAGCAGGACGACTGATTTGATCCCCGGGACGAATTTCCTTTCTCCCATCCAGTCGTCAAGGTTCCTTTGGAAGAGGGCTGGCATCAAGTGTGCACAATAGTCACCTTTATTCAAACTCGCTTTTAATGAATACCCTTCAAATTATTCACATGATTTAGTGTAATAACTTTATTGATTGCACTGTCATGTCATTGCTTGTTTATATGTATTGTTACTGTTGACTTGTTGTGGTACTTTTGTACTGTTCTCTAGAACTTCTATTATATTGTTCAGAACTGTAGTTTCTTGTTTACCTTTGTGTATTTACTTACTGTTCAAGTGCTTTAGATGTAAGTACTTGGTTTTTCTTTGCTTAACAATTTTTTTTTTGAAAATGTAAATGCATACTTTTCAGGCATGACCCAGGCCATCTTGTCTCAAACTACATTCATGTACAAATGTAAGAAATATTGTGAAGCCATGACGAAGTAGTACATTTGAAACATACATGAGAATTAATGAATACAATTATACGAGTAGTATATGAGAAATGTTTCACTTCACAGTTGTTTTCAGTCTTTGTACTACCAGTTGTTAATTAACTTGTAATGAGGTCTTCATTTAAACATAAGTTTCCATGGTTACAATGATCGGTGTATATATTTTACAGGAACAGTTATGTCACAGAAGCATACCCCTATTAAAATGGCATTCTTGCATTTAAGTACATCGTCTTTTGTATTTCAGCCTGGCTTGTCTTAGTAAGTACATCTGTTTTACAGGTAAATAGGGTTATTACTAAGCTTACAGCCAAGGAAGCTGTTGTGAAGCTCGGCCACATCACCCAGTACTTTTGGGAGACTTAACAGTATTCCCCATTAAGTAGGTTTTCTCCACATATCCCTGGTGACAATTTGTGATCACCCATCAAGTCATCCAGATTAGTTTTAAAAGATGGAAGGGAAGTACTCTGCTTGATAGTAGGAGCAGCCGAGTCTAGAAACTGATTTTTTTAGACGTTTTCTGAATTTTTGCAGATTGTATTTCCAATTTTTTTGTGGAGATCGTGCCCAGCTTCCTGGTAGATTTTTGAGAAGGGCCGCTTTTATATTTCAGGAATGTTTTTTTTTTTTTTTTTTTTTTTTTTTTTTTTAGTTCATGCTTTTATTGACCAGATTAGCCCCACTAGGTCTATAGTATCTTTTCTGGGGAAAATCCTAAGGCAGTATTTGTACTGATTAGTGAAAATTTGACTAGGACACTGGGGAGGTTCTCTTGTTTTTTTTTTTTTTTTGTGTTGATTTCCCTTCACATCAAACAATTCTTAAATCTAATGTGCAAACAGACTATACATGTGTAATAAATAACAAGAAATGAAGTATCAGTAAAATAAACCCCAGTAGTTTTCATCAAGTGCCATGGGATCTTTTATGTTTACCTGCGCCAACACCCACTTGGGCAGATGGGACCTTGGTTTAACATCTCATCTGAAGGACTGTACACTCAGGAATGCAGCTCCTCCTTCGAGCTGTAATGTCCTCATCAAATTACGAATCCAAGCATCTGGCTTGGAAAGAGAACCCAAGTTTTTTGATCGTCCATCATCAACGGTGATAATGCCGTCTGAACCACTGGCATTGACAAGTCTAGGAGGTAATGGTGGCAGTATACATTTCCAGTTTTGTACAGTGCTATTGGGTGCTTGTACTCGAGTGATAAATCTTGGAGGATTCTTTTTTGTTTTTTAACTGTATTAGAATTTTGAGCTGCTGGAAAGGCAATAATTGATAGAGGGTAATATGTCATTGGCAGGAGCACATTTATGACAAAACCTTGTCTTGCTTCCTTAGTAAGCAAGCGTGAGATTTTGTAGTCAAATTTTAACTCTGTTATTAACCTTTGAGATTGTTTGAAATCAGAGGGTTTTTTTTTTCCTTCGAGTGTCTTTGCCCACAGTGTAGTAAAATAGAATTTGAGATGTCATATGGGCTTATAGAAATTGCTTATCTTATTTTTGTTTTGTTTAATTTTACAACACTTAAGTATGTTGTACTGAGTGGGTTCCCAGTTCCCATTAAGCATTACTGTTTTGCACTATGTAGCATACTGGAATTACTGTCTGTCAGTGACTTAAGTATGTTTGACTAGATATATATTATTAGAACCGCGTCCCATGAAGGTGGCTGTGTAATTACTGTGACATGCTTTTTTCACCCTGTTGCTGTTAGAAGAGTGTATAATTTGTAATGTGCATTCTTACAAAAAGTTTTTTTTGCAGTAAAAAATACATATTCTTTGCGAACATACAGGATGATCAACATACTTGAGTCGATAGACTGCCCTGATGCCCCTTTTCTGGTCAATCAGGTTGAAGGCCAGCATGTTGGAGGCAATTTAAAAAACTGTCAGTCATTGAGTGGCAGGCTGCCACACATACTTGCCCATCAGAAACAATGCAGGGACCAGTCTGTAAAGCCCTTAGTAACAAGTAGCTAATGGAAACATTTAATACTGAATAACTGAATTCTAGTGCATCATTAAAAGAGCAGAACACATTGGTGACTTTGTATTGTAGTCTTTACAGTAAAGTAACACATATGGCTGAATAGTACAGACATGAAACAAGTTATCTGTTGATGGAAAAGCCAGTAGTGCTCATTAAGATCATCATTGATGCTCCTTCTCTATGAATATACTGCAGCAGGCACATGGCTGACCAGATTTCTATGGCAAACAGATGGCCCTTGTGGCACACTGTTACTGTTGCCCCTGAGAAATCAGCAACAAACTCTGCTGCAGAGGAATGCATATCCCATGCCATCTTCAATTTTTATATCCCGCTACTGAAGTAAATGATCTGTTTCATCTGAGTTTATCTGCTGCTTGCTGGCAGGGACTTGGAAGTGTTCTGCTTGCTGGCAGGGAATTGGAAGTGTTCTGCTTGCTGGCAGGGACTTGGAAGTGTTCTGCTTGCTGGCAGAGACTTGGAAGTGTGCTGCTTGCTGGCAGAGACTTGGAAGTGTGCTGCTTGCTGGCAGAGACTTGGAAGTGTGCTGCTTGCTGGCAGGGACTTGGAAGTGTTCTGCTTGCTCGCAGAGACTTGGAAGTGTGCTGCTTGCTGGCATGGACTTGGAAGTGTTCTGCTTGATGGCAGGGACTTGGAAGTGTTCTTCTTGCTGGCAGGGACTTGGAAGTGTTCTTCTTGCTGGCAGGGACTTGGAAGTGTTCTTCTTGCTGGCAGGGACTTGGAAGTGTTCTTCTTGCTGGCAGGGACTTGGAAGTGTTCTTCTTGCTGGCAGGGACTTGGAAGTGTTCTTCTTGCTGGCAGGGACTTGGAAGTGTTCTGCTTGCTGGCAGGGACTTGGAAATGTTCTGCTTGCTGGCAGGGACTTGGAAGTGTGCTGCTTGCTGGCAGGGACTTGGAAGTGTGCTGCTTGTCACATGCCTTTAGTTATGCTTATTGTACTATTGTTACTCATGCCTGTATTGAGAATTTGATAGTAACTGGAGTTTCTCACAAAATTAATGGCACCTAGAAAAAATATCTAACAAGATGGTCAGTGGGAAACGGACTTCCCCTAAAGGTTGCCATTGTTATCATTTACAGTGCCTCATTTGTGTTGGGGAAGAGGATGCTGTAACCAAGTGTAGAAACACTTTTTTTTTTTTTTTTTTTTTAAACAAAAACACCCTGCTGGGCATAGCTTAGTTGTATTCTGCCAAAGGACTTCTGCTTCTCTCACAGCTGGTATATATTCCACTAGATTGTGTTCCCCCTCAAGTCTTATGGCAAAGTACTGGGACAAAGTCCCAAAAGAAGCATTGTAAAAATTGAAATGTTGGGAAGATGGTATTTTGGGTGATCATGTGTGCAGAGCATGAAGCCTTAGAGACCCAGTCAGCCCCACTTTGGCATGGGGATCCTGGTCCAAGTGAGGCCTGGCTGTATCGGGCTAGGTTTCTACCTGTAGAGTTGTATGTTATGTTTCTGCTACATTGGAAGCAGACAGTGGTTGTTGCCTGAAGCCCACAGAGGGTAATGGTCTTTCTGAAAGCAACTCATTCGTTACTGTTACGAACTTTGCATTACATTATTTCCATCTGTTCATCTGCATTATATAAATTCTAATGCTCTTGATAATGTATCTTGTCCCTATGGTTTTATTACTGTCACTTCAGAATTTCAATGCTGTACTTCCCAAGTCATAATCTGGCTATTTATCTGTATTAGTTATTGAGAGCAACCATACCATTTGATTCACTCAGCTACTTTTCATGTCTGGGTTGAAATCTAGATCTGCCATTCAAACAATAAAATCCCTTTAGAACCACATCCGTTGCAAAAACATTTTTATCTTTATAGGATTTCATATTCAGTGACAATTTACACTGTTTCATAGACTATTTCTGTACTGTTTTCTTTTGTTTTTATTCTACATGTCTTACTCATAATATGATGCTTCCTAACTGCTGTCCCCAAATCCTCCTTAAGCACCAAAACCTTTGATCAGCAAAAAAAAAAAAAAAAAAAAAAACAAAACAATGGTCTTGCCCTTTGCATTGCCCTTGTTATGCTGAAATTGTACCAGTATCTCCTCCATGCCAATCACTCCTACCCCAAAATCTGTTCATTCTCCTCCCAATTACCTTTTTTATATTGTGCCATGTTATGTAAACCATCATCAAATGATGTTTTCTTCCTTTCCCTTTTTACAGCTCAGCCCAAGGAGCAGTACCACAGTTAATATATCAGGATTCATTCATTTAAAGAACAATTTATCATGCATGCAAACATAATTTGTATTCTGCATCACTCTATCTTGCCCTTACTTTGACCAAAAATGTCACTTCTGCCACACACCAGAATAATCAACAGGAGACGAGGCAGTCCTAATATATTTCTGTAATTGTACATATTACTAAATATTTTTATCCCTCTCTGTCTGTAAAGCACAATTGGTATAACTGTTATAATTATTCAAAATGCCCATCAACATCTTCCTCAGTGTAACAGAGTCTTTTCTTGTACACTCAAACGCTGCCTTTTTGCATTCATTGCCAGCCTCTGTCTTGCCCTGCTTTGCCCAAAACATCACACTGGCAGCCCATCAGAAAATCAACAGGGATTGGACCTTTTTTTAATCTGACATATTTTCGGATGCATCTTATGCCCTTATAAGTTGATCAAATCTACACATCTAATATGCTTCCACCAGATACATTAGTAATGTACTGTATGCAGTTGGCCTACATACCCCGTGGCATTCCCAGTAAGATTGAGCAATTCTAGCTGTACACTCTTAATTGTACACAAATAAAGGAAAATCATCTGTCATGAAGATACCACTCTTCTGCTAAACTTTGTGTCTTGCGTATGCTTGACGAGACATAAGTAATCCTGTACAAATGTCTTCTCACTATATCCCTGCTTCCAGCTTTCATTATATCTTTATCACACTGGATGCTATGCACTTAATAGTTTTCATACTTAAAATTAAATGCTAGTAAGATTAATCAGTCCTTTAAATAAAAATGAACCTTTTATGCTACGTAGCAGACTACTTATGTTGCTTCATCAGCCTATATACTTCATCCAGAACACAGGAACCAAGTACACAGTAGCAGAAAAAACACCAGGCCAGATGTCCACAGCAAAGCAAATGTATTGTCTCTAGCGCTTCAGCTTAGCCTTCAAGGAGTAAAACAGTATACACCAAATGCACCTTAAATGCACTTACAAATACTCCATTTTCATCATGTTAAGTTAAAAACCTCCAGTTGCTCTCTGTATTTAATCAATTTGGAATCAATGCATCAAATTTTGGTATACATAGACAGATTCTTTATATAATATTTTTACCAACACACTGTCATATTGGCCAATATGAAGTTGTACTAATATGGTACCTTGTGGGCCCCCAACATCACCATTATGAAAAGTCATGAAAAGTTTTAAAGTGCTCAGTAACAGGGCTTTCCTTTCTTCCTTTTTTAATATCTGTCACATGTTCTAAGAATCTAGTTTTACATGTTCTTTTACTTTCTCCGATATAGAACTTATTGCAAGGACACCTTAATGCATCTATAATTCCTTTTGTCTGACATCCATATTTACCTTGTACCAAAAACTCTTTGCCGTTAATCCTAGTAAAACTTCCTACCAAAAATTTACAACGAAAGCAGCAATCACAGGGTATAGTACCCATTTGTTCCACTCCCACTGATAGTGTAATTAGAGGGAGAACAGATTTTGTGCCAGCATATCCCTGATATTTCTCCCTCTCCTGTAAGGAATACCAGGATTTTTATACTGCACTTCTGTAAAGCCTTTTTAAATTTACCTTAAACCTATATACTTCGGATATACCAATTTGCTTTTATTATAACAGATAAGAGACCATGGAAACTGCCTCGTTATATTGCTATTCTAAGTCATTATTCTATAATATGGTTGATATATTTTACCATGTTATAGCTGTGACTCATATTTTCATAGTTTTTTCTCCAGTCTATCATCTGTATAACTCTCTTCCAAATTGTTACGCACTGGAATGGTTAATACTTCCTCATTTTCTACTTTTTCAATTTTATATTTTCACATTTTCTGTTCAATAGTCCATACGTTTGCCTGCATTACATTCATCATATAGTTTTAGAACTTCCTTTTTATTCAACTCTTTTATTTCAAAACATGTAATCTAAAGTGAAAGTACTCTGTAAGAAATGCAAACATTCAATGCACAAGCAATTCTGTCTTTAACATTCCTCAGATTTTCCTGAATAATTAACCGTTTTTGTATAAATACATGCTACTTTTGTATACTTGTATTTAAACCTTCATTTGTTTTTGCTCTATATAGCCTTGCTAAATGTAGGTACTAGTTTCAATTTCCCTACAAAAAAGGGAACTAGGACTGCAAGACTAAGCCTGTCTGTTGTATATTTATTCCGGATTTTGCATGTTCATATGGATAGTATTTTACCATATTCCAATTATAATTTTAAATTTACAGTCTTCTGTGTATAACCCTTACCACATACTTTAAATCTGAATAACTGTTCCTGCTCTAGTGGCATAGAGAGAGATAGCACTGACTACAGCCCAGTTCAGTTAGTGTCTTAGGCAACTGATGGAGTATCACGGAGGGGTGGGTGGCTGCAGGGACATTTCCTGTGATGAACCCTAGTTGAAGCTCAGGATGTCACAATGGTGGGCATAATCCATGGAGGGGAAAAGTTGGTTAGCATGGCTGAGCTGCGTTGGAGGCAGAATGATATGCCACATGTCCTCATTGCTCACCCTCCTCTCAGACATGCCACAACTCTGCTTTGGAATGGGAGAGTAATGGTGCAGGCCATTACTAAGTAAATATCCCCAGGTGAAAGGTTAAGGCTAGACCCTTAAGATGCCCTTAAGATGTGTACAAGCCACAGCTTATTGGAGCAAGTCTGGAGGAACAGGAGAAGTTGACAGAACTGCCAGTAGATGTGTGGGACTATTTGGAAAGGCTGTAGGATGCTGCAGGGGATAAAAAGTACTCCAGAAAAAAACTGAATAATAAACCAAGATGCAGGGACTTGTAGGAACTATTAATTAACAGTTCTGAAGTCCACAAGTAATAATTTTCATGAAAAATTGTACTGTTTTGACTGTATAACTTTGGCAAGATATTTTCAGAACCGAGTGATACTCTTTATAGCTGCAAAAACACCGCCAGCAAAATGGAAAGCATTGTTACGTGGGTTAACTTTAGCCCATTTCTTTGTTTACTGTGTAAGATGTTATGTAGCTATCATTGCATCCCAATTCATCGAGTAGAACTTTACAACTGCCTGCTTATTCCAGAGATTTTATGCACGTACACTTTTCTATTCTCATATTGGCTCTCTCCTCCATATATATCATCTGTTTCTCCAGTAGTTTCTTTGCCTTTTCACTCCATTCGAAATTGTGCAAGTCTCTTGAGCAACGCTGTTATCCCAACTGGTTTATCTAAATGGTCAATGGTTGACCATTCTGAAACACCTTCAAAATAGAAGGAAATGGTAATTAACCTTCATTTCCATCTATTTTATATACCATTTTCACTGAACCCAGTCACCTAAAGCAACTTTTCTGTTAATGTTGGAAACTCAATGGTTCAAAACGTTTTAAAAAAGTGCTGTGTGTGAAAATACTAGGTAAGTTCATACTGCAGGTTATTAAAAAACATTCCTAACTCTTTAATCATTTCCATTTGCTGAACGATTTGCAGGGCTAGTACTAAGAGTACACATTTCAGAATGTGCGTTGCCATGTGCAGCACTACTGAATTATTCATGGTGTGCTAGTTGTGTGACTGTTTAACCATTTTTGATTAATATTAGTAGATTAGCTGTGAGATAATAATCCTATTTTACCCACTCACGGGAGTGGATTATTGCTGTTATATGATGACATTATTTAGAAAGGGTAAGACTTTTTTGTTAAATAGCGTCATGGTGTAAAAGGACTTTAATGCTCTTCTGGTAGTCTGGGGCATCCAAGATGTGTCTTCTCCTGCACCTACTCAAAGAATACATTATTTGGGGAACAGGGCAAAAATATGAGACCAAATCAGGAATATTCTGTGAAAAGTATAATCCAAGGCAGCGAAGAGCAGCAAGAAACAGCGATGAAGCCAAAGTTAATCTCCACAAAAAGTTTATTCAAACACACGACATAAGTTTCTCCAAGTCCTTCTCTCAAACACACAACATAAATTTCTCTAAATCCTTCTCTCAAGCGCTTTCGCTCAGTGCAATACTTGAGAGAAGGATTTGGAGAAATTTATGTCGTGTGTTTGAGAGAAGGACTTGGAGAAATTTATGTTGTGTGTTTGAATAAACGTTTTGTGGAGATTACCTTTGGCTTCATCGCTGTTTCTTGCTGCTCTTCGCTGCCTTGGATTATACTTTTCACTTGGTCTTGGTTTCAAGTTATTTGCTGTGTTCAATGTTCTGTGAAATCTGAGACAGTAGAGAGGTGTATGTTTCTGTAAAACAATTTCAGAATTTTAAAGTGTAATTCTGTTTCAGAAACACGTACCCTTCAACTGTCTCAGATTTTACAGAACATTTCTGATTTTGTCTCATGTTTTTGCCCTGTTCCCTTGCAACATTTGACTTTTTGTAAATGAGTTTAGGATTACAGTCAGTAGATGCCAGACATAGTTTCATGCTTCATATTGTTCAGAAAATGGTGTGTTGATGAATGTTCAATTAACTTTTTATGTCAGTTAAAGTACAATTGATTTTCGGCCATTGTCTGCCACTGCCTTTAGGTATATCCGGAAACTGAGAGGTATGCAGCAACAGGGCCCTCTATTTTTAAATCTGCTGTGTTGTTGAGAGTAGGCTACTATTGTTAGGTAGTTCAGGCAATACAATTGACTGTGATCTTCCATTGCAAAATGCTCATGTCAATGATTTACTTTAAATGTGAAGGAAATCAGAGTTTCTGCAACAGTTTGGGCAGGTAAGATCTAGATTATTGGCAGTACAGTTGTTCATTCTGCTGGTAGTCCTATGACTCAAGTGTCCTTGCAAAATGTCCCACATATTTCTCCTGCTTTGTTCTGTGCCTTGATATGTGAACTGTATAGCTGCAGTATTAAGTATATCTCGTTAGAAAGCCAAGCTGCACAAAAAGAGTTTAACAGCTAGACTTTCTATTGAGATGTACTCAATTTTCAATGTGCATGTTGACTGGGCTGTCCAACAAGTGTGCATGTTTTTGACCACTCTCTCTTTATTGTACAGTTATATCAATTACATTTCTGAGTACATTTTTGTTGTACTGTATTGCTTAATAGTTTTTGTGTCCTGATGCATTATAGGTTCATAAGTAGGTACTAGGCTATCTGCCCGAGGGCATTTATAAGCCTAGCCAGAGTGTGTCTGCTTTCGCCGCCGCATTGATTAACTAACTTATTATTTATACTTTGATCTTTGGTTGTATAGTGATTTGGGACATAACTGAAAAGGACCTAGTATGAATCTATTCAGATATTAGTTTAATAAACTGGAAAGAAAATGAATTAATAGTGATTGTCTCATTTTTGTCTGTCAGAATTACCCTTGTCAGCCATCGATGGAATAAGCAGTAGAATTCAGATACTGAATCTGACCAAATGTTTAAAAATTAAAGTAGAAAATCAAAGAATATTTTACATAAACGTATTTATTTTACATTGGTTAACCGGGAGAGTCCTACTGGATACCGGTCCATTTTCAGCGGAGGCCCGGGGAGAAAAGCTCCAATTATATTCGTTTTTAACATTAAAAGCCATTACTTGTGACATTCATTACAGGCAGACTAACATTGTGAAACAGTGACACATATGCAACAGGTAAGACAGTGTAAACACTTTCATAATTATGAGGAGCAATACATGGAATGCATTACAGTAGCAACTAGACAAATGGATGAGCAGTTAGTAATGCTCCCTAAATATGCCGGAAAACATTTCCTGTCCTGTAGTAATATTAGGACTATAGGTAGGCTGAGAAGGTAGCATATTTTAGTGTGTTGTAGAGAGATTAACTATATACTAGAGTGTTATCCAGGGGTGAAACAGGAGCAAAGCCAAAATAAAAATTTTGTACAAGTTTCTTCACTGTTTTAGGCTTCAGTTTCATGCTTTATTATGCATTTTTCTTTCCAGCTTGCTCAGTTTATTATGCTTTATTTTCTTCTTGAGCCTATTTTTCATATTAGAGAAGTTTGAGGTGTAATTGTTTTTCATTTGAAATGCTTGTCTTTTCAATCACTTTGCCACTTGCCATTCAGTCTAAACCTTTTTCTCAGAGCCACAAGAGGCTCACCATGTGTGTCAGATTCAGCTGTACTCTGTGCTTTCCCTGTGAAGAGCTAGATTGGAATTTAACTGCTTTTGAAGTGTTTATCGGATGGTCATGTGCAACTGCCATCATGTAGTATGCATCTTGTATGTTTTCCTTCACAATACTTTAGATGAATGTCATAGGTTCACGTCACTGTGTTATCTTAGTTGCAAAGTTCTGGGTGGATTCATTAAATGCATGTCACTGCCATGTATTGTATCCTTTCCATAATACGCTTTGTGCATGTATTTCATGATTTTGCCTACCTTTTCCTTTATGTGCTATACATTGTTAAAAAAATAAAAAGCTACGAAAACATTTTTAAAAATGGACTGATTTTCATTCCACAGTGTAAAATAGCTTTGGTGTGAAGATCTGAGAATATAGATCGAGTGAAATCGGGATGAGTGCAGCAGATACACCATGACTACAGAAAAACAGCAGCAATGATGCCTTGCAACCTGGTGGTAAATCCGAAACGTGTCTTCCTGTTTATACTACTGTTTGGAGCAGTGAGTCTCTTACTTCTCATGTATCTACCTGATGGTGTTAAGAAGAATCACATAGGTAGGTCTATATGCAACTACATTTTTCTGTACTCTACTTTTGGATTACCTTGTTCATGTGCTGCATGCATTTGCAGAGAGTAAAGCATAGGATGGAGCTGTTTTGAAAAGGGAAAGTCAAAAAGAAAATTATTGATCCTTAGAATGCTCAGATTTTATACTATAATGAGGAAACTGATAAGCAAATACATTGCAAAAAGAAGTAAGTCTCATTTCTTTCACTACTGTTGTCATATGAAGCTACTTAAGTTCAAATAAAGATATCTAGTATAACTTCACTAGTAATTTAAACATGCATATCATGGGTGAGCATCTTAAAAAGTAAAAAAAAAAATCATATGACCCTAATGGATCCACATTAAAATGTTATACATTTTTTCAAGCAGTACTATTAAATATTGTGTATGGTGTTAGTAAGACAAATGTCATACCAGTATTTAAACAGATCAAAAATAGTTATGCTATTTAAAACAGGTATGGACTTGAGTGACACTACAAATTGTAAACCAATTGATTTTATGAACTTGGATAACAAAATATATGCAGCAGTCTTGCATACAGACTTAAGAATATCATTTCATTCAGGTGTTATCCATTTAAGACAAACAAGTGATCAAATAACTGTTAAGGTTTGTGTGGTTAAATCAAGCTCAGGGTAATAAGATGTTCACTTTAGCTGTTGATACTTCTACAGAACTTGATAGAATAAACAACCTTTTTTTATTTTCAGTTACTATATTTTGTTTCCCTAAAAAGTTCCTATAAATATCTTTTATACGAAAACTCATATACATTAAGTTACAAATGCATTTCTATCTGTCCCAAACCATATTAAAATTGGTGTTAGAAGGATGTGCCCTTTCACTATATTCATTCTTTATAGTGAGCCTTTATTTCTGTATCTTAAAGTACATTTAACATTAGAAGATGATGTAAGTATTTGCATGATGTGCCTAAATTCTGACTTAACAAGAAATATAAATCCAATAAAATTAGCTAGGAACATTTCAAATTACAAATTAAACCCCCAAAAAGTCAGTCCTCTTTCATATAAATGGAAAATGTGATTGTACTGACACACTCAAACTGCAAAGAATAAGTCATCTTTAAAATGCGGTAGTATACTCTTTATCAAAACTCTTCATTAAACTGTCCACTTGTGCTGGTAAATGGTGATCGGTACAGAAAGACTTAGAATGGTAGAGTAAAATTATTGTTTTATTTATTTGTTAACTAGGTTGATGGACTGATACAAAATCTTTTTTCAGCTACTAACTGAGCTAATGGGCTAAGGCATTAGCTATAATATAAGAAATACTCAAATGATAAAAAAAAATCTACATAATATTTATAAATATAGTGTTGAATTTTGAAGACTTGTACAGAATATCTACTGTAATACGTAGGTAGTGATGCATAGAAAGGATAAATTATAGTAGAAGCAGTTCAAGAAATGTAGCTTCAAAATACAAATAGACATTATACAAATTAGTCTATGTGAACAGCATAAGGAAGATGCAGACCTTTTGAGTTTTAGTTAGTTTATTCAAAATGAATAACTTCCCAAAATGTCTTTTTCATGTTGTAGTTACATATTATAATTAACCTGTTAAGTTATTTAATTCAATTGAAACTTGTCTTAGTTTATTTGGTCCCCGAAATCTGTAATACTTACAAGTTATAAACTCATTGCTCCTAAGAATCACAGAGGTATTAGCTCACCAGATCATAAGGTTTACTATCTTATTAAATCTAGTAGGTTGTTAGACTGTTGTACAGGAAAATAAAAATAAATAACCCATGGTAACTGAAATGGATAAACATTTATTTTATGTAGACACACACACACACACACACACACACACACACACACACACACACACACACACACACACACACACAGACACACAATCCATTAACTACTAAATTTATAAAGCAAGATATTCATTTACTTTATAGCTTATTTTTAAATTCCACTATAGCTTTTCACAAATGAATGAAACAGCTTTATATTGATGATATCTCTGTTCTTTTTCAACCAGATGATTTACATCCAAATTATTATTTAGGGAATAAAATGACTGATGTAAGACTTGGTTTCTAAAACTTGAAAGTACCCAATGGTTTAAGAATGGATATAGTGTTAGAAACCCTCCCTATGATAATATTATGTTAGACTTTGAAATTTAAGTTGTAGTATAATTTGAAATATTACAGTATAAATGAAAACAAAATAGTTATTACAAAATTTAACTGCAATTTCATTTTTAAAAAGTCTTAAAATATTTAGCTATATGAATACATATTCAATTTTTGGGTCAGCAGTAGATCAAGACCTTGTAGTTGAACTGTAAATATATCCTCCTCTCTTTATGAAAACATTTCATAATCTGTTTATGATAACTCATAATCCATCCTACTAGAAAAGCTATTTTACCCCTAAGCTGCACTTATTGTAATATGGATAGTGCAGGCATTTTACACACTTCTTGGATGTACTTGTGCAAGTATATTCAAGAAGGCAATACAACAAATTAAAGCTTTAGATATCCATGTTGTCATCCTTTGGAAGTTTGCCATTTTGCATATCCTTCAAAAGAATGTTGCACACTAAATATCAAAATCTTCATAACAGGTTCATAGATTAGTACTTGGTTAACTGCCCTTGTTGGCCATTTTAAGTCTAGCTAATTATCTCCTGTAAGAATCAAACCCTGCACCTTGTCTCTGTAAACAACGTAACCATTATGCCAACATCCCACTCAAAATTATAGGTTCATAGGTTGGTACTAGGCTATCGGCCCTACAAGCCAAGTAAGTTAAGATGGTTGTGGGAAATAATTAGGAAAGGATTAATTGATTAATAAGTTAACTAATAAGTATATAAGGATGTAAATTCATTGTCTTGCTTTGTCTGAAGAAGTTGGGGTATTTGACTCCTTCGAAAGCGCTCATTAAACAGATTTTTCATAAATTAAATGGACTGCTTGGCATTGCTACCTGCCTTTTTTTGTTTTACTCCGTTTGTATCATTTTGTGGGTTTGTCCTTTTGAAGAGGGCCAAAGAGGTGCTCTGCTTGACATGTATGGGCAGTCTATTCCAGAGTCTGGGGAGTCTCTGCATCAGGAACCTATCCATCCAGCATGTTTTGTTTATTGTGATGACAAGGTTTAGATCCCTGGAGCATGTGGCTCTGAGGGATTGGGATTTCTTTAAGTGTAGCATTCATGTATTCATAAATTCAGAGCTAATAAAATGGCAACCTTTCTTAATAGGTCATCCAAATTCTAACCAATTTCCTTCCCAAAGGTGAGAATCAAGCACCTTAACCATTATACCAAGCCCCAGTGTTCTTACATGGAGCAAAGGATCATTGAAACACGTATTTCTTCATTAAGACTGCAAAATACTACTAATTCTTGTATGTTAAACAATATGGATATTGTACCTTGCTCCTAGCATTACCCAGAAATATTTGCTAGATAATTGCTTTTGACTTTGCATTTTTACAAAAGTTATATCATCCCTCACTGTAGGTTCTTTTTCCTTTGGATGGAAAATGTGAGTTTATATAGGTATGTGTGCACATACACACAACACACACATACACATATGCACACATTAAATATTGCAGTTTTTCTTGTTAATTTTCTTTGTGTATGTGCATTTGGCAGTTTTTATATATATGTACCAATTAAAAAATCAGTAGAAATTTTTGGAGGAAAAAGATGGAGCTGTTTTGAAAGAAAGCTGTCGATTAGGGTCTCATAATCACAAACTGCTTTTTATTAACTAGATCCATGGATATCTCATGGAGCAGCAGTAAAGTTGTAAAATGTATTTGGTGGTTTGTTTTGCACATGTAATGCAACATGGAAAAACTGATGAATAGGAGAATGTTGGCGCTACAAGACAAATCAGTAGAGATTTGAGTTGTATGATTTTGAGGACAATTAATCCGGATAGGCAATTCTGCATTATTTGAGAAGGGAGATGCATTTAAAAATGCATACTGTTATCTGAAGATTTTTACCTGTACTAATGTCTCTGAAAAACAGTCTCTGTGTGTCTGTGTGTGTGTGTCACACATATGGATGTACTTTGAAATGTCAAAGCACAAAAACATTGAATGGAGAAACATCAATCCCAAAGGACTGAAACTCTAGAAAAATAAAAAAAAACTGATATTTTTGACAAGCGTAGTGGTAAATACTTTAATGGTAGTGAACCTGTGCATTAATATGAATTTAATGAATGCTACATCACACATTAGCTCTGAACTTCTTTATGCCAAGTCAGTATGTCATAGCAGTCTTGTTATAATCTTACCTGAAAGATGTCAGCTTCAGGCCAGAAATTACAGCAATAGTGAGTTTCTGTTTCTCTTTAGATACCAGGATTGCTTAGCTGTCAGAATATGCTCTCAGTTTTTCATGTAGCTCCCTAAAAGTATTCTGTATTAGTATATATTCTGAGCGTCTGTTGCAGGTTTGAATGACGCACATCTCCCAACTTGCTATAAGGAAAATTTTGCTGTGCAGTTTTGTTTTTGGGTTACTTTAATGGCCGTTTCTTTTGCTCTATTGTAAGTGACTCTCTGCTTCTTTTGGTTGTTTATCAATGGCAGTATCTGAAATGTAGATATTTGGAGTGAAAGTCCTTAGTAGCTGTTTGCCAAGTCTTTTACAAGGTTGAGGACATAGTATGTCTGGGTATCGTGTAAAATTCATACAGGCTACCAGCTTAGAGACAGAAGGCTTTGTCTTCATTCCTCACAGAAGAATGACTTGGATCACTACATCTGAAAAACAAATACTTGTTGGGATCTGTACAAATGGAAAAGGTTAAGAAGTTGATCTTAATGATAGTAGAAGAGATTAAGAAAGAGTTGAGTTTCTTGCAGATTTTGGGGATTTTCCATTTTCATTGCAGATACTAGCAGTACCGTAATTCCCACTGATGGGGAATTGAAATTAATCAGGCCACATATGTCCCAGAAGAGCTCTGGATGACTTCAGAGCCTAGGTTTAAATTTAAACAGGTATTTTTTTTTTTTGTGCAGGCAAAAAAAACAGATTTTGGTTTTCAAGATTATATTGGAAATGACAGAAACCAGGCTGCATGGTTCCTTGGGAAAGAACCTGAAAACTGTAATTTCTAGAAACCTGTCTAACCTCCAGCCTTCCTGACTGGAGATTTCTCCTTCAGTCTCTCATTTGCCTATGATATATTTTAAGGGTTGTCAGAATAGATTAATTTAGACTTCATTGAAAAATCACCGATAGTCATGTTAGTCCTAAGACCAGAAACGGGTCAGAATTTAGTTGTGAGCACTCCACTTGGTGGTGGCCCTCAAGACTGTAACAAAACATGGACGAGAGAAGACCTTAACTTTTTCCTTGTAATTAGGTTGAGTTTAGTTTTAAAGTACAGGATCTGTCCCTCGTTTTATTACTGTGATCACAGTATATCCTCTTTGCAGTCATCTGGTTCTAACCCCTTAATATAGTAATGTGTGACACCATTAGTATCAAAGAAAATTTCATCTGGACTGCTGTGAAGATTTCCTCTCCCAGGAGAGGCCTTTCTGAAATGTTTAACATCCTAAAGCCTATGAGTTCCCCTATTTTTGTAACATTCTAGGACTTGTGAAATAAAAATTTAAATTATCTGCACCCACAAGCTCATATATCTGCTGATTTGCTGTACAGGTTTAAGGAGAACTCTTACCTTTATCTTAATTTGATATTCTGCTACGTTGGCAGTTCCAGAATTTTCTGAGACATTGGCCAAAATACTCGAGATGAACAACAAAATAGTGTGACAGAGTATGTCATCTCACTAATCTGTTTGAGGCTACTATCTTTGCTTTGCTCTCCAGCTTCTGTTCTTCACCACTGACCTTCACGTTCTGGTTAATTTGAAGTTTAGTTATTATGACCAGATAACTTTTTTGTCATCCTTAAGACTTTATTATATTTACTTTGTATTAATTGAGGATTGCTGTCAACAAAATGAATAACCTTACACTTCCTTGTGTTACATTCTCCGATGCCACTTTTCTTCCAACCTTCAGTCTGTATAGAAGTAATCATTCATGTTCAGGCTTTCTCTCATCTGCCATCAATGGCCATAGCAACAGCCTTTGAACCTTTATTAAAAGACACTTTCTTTTTTTGTCCTTTTGTAGCTGTAATATTTCAGTTAACAAGACTAGGCTTAGCACTGAACTTCCTCTGCACCTATTGAATCCCACTGTTTACCTTTTTTTTTCTTAAATTATATAGATAGTGTCACTCAACCGCCATGTTGTGTTTTCTGTCAGTCAGAAAGTTACCTCTCCTCTGCAACATTTGGACTTTATGCCCATACCTTTTAATTTCCCTGTTAAATTTCTGAGAGTCATAGTGCTTGATTATGCTGTGAAGTAACAAAATGTACTGGTTTCCTTTTTCTGCTTAAATGAAGTAGTCCTTAAGCCGTAGTTAATAGACTGACAAAGCCACTGCTATGTAAGACCATGTTGTTGTCTGTTTAGGAGTGATGGCATCATCCTCACTGTCTTGAATATTCTGAGATCTTCCCTGGAAAAGAAGTGAGAATACCAGGCTTAATATTTATTGGGTCTGTTTTAGATGTACCTTTATACAAAGAAACTACCTGGGACTTGCCACTAATTTTTGCTGTGATAAAAACTAGAGTAAAGCCACACCCCTTGGACTGTGCCTAACACCAGCCATACCCACCCTTTTTCCTCCCACTTCCATGTCCATTTTTTGGCATAAGTGGGCAAATAACTGGGAGGTAGAATATCTTTGCCAGTCTTGGATTTGATTCCATCATGGTAGTGATTTTTTTTTAAGAAAAACAAGTCAGTCCAATGTGACTTTATAACAAATTCAGGCTTTCTGTTTGTGCTGCTAAACAGAATACCAATGTGTGTACGGTATGTTTTGACAAACTCAAACTTTCTGATTTCCAGATAGCAGTTTTAGAAAACAAAACTGATAGGTATTAACTCTAAACTGTCAGCAACACTTTTTTTTCTTCTGCATCAGATAGTGTTTAGTGGTAGAAGTGGACCACCCATTATTTTCGGCATGCCGTTTTTTTCATCCTTGTGCACTAGCTACCACATTCCTTATTCATTTTCTTGCCTACGATCATATATGCCACTTTATTCCCATCTTATCCCCACCAATCTCCTTATTTTATGGCTATATTACACTGATTGTGCTACCTAACCCCAAATGGTTCATTAAGGTGCTGTAATCAGTAAGGTCTTGTGAAGACAGATCCTGAAGAACCAGAGAGACCTTTTTTACATTGAAAAAACAACCAACTCCTTAGTAATTCCCAGTTCTGGCAACATTATACGTGGTATGGGTGACACTTAAATGTAGTACAGATTCATATTGGTACACACAGACGTTTTGTACGAGGTAAAGAACCATTTTTCATCCTTGTCTGCGTGGACATCTGGATGTTGGCATAGATGAGAACAGTGCAAGCAAGTAGAACTAATCTGGCTTCAGCCTTTGTCCCCCAATGTTATCTGTGCAGGTTATGATAGGCATGTTGGGAGTACCATTTTTATTCTGAAGTAGAAACAGTTGTTTTCCTATAGCTTATTAACTACAGTATACAAGATCATAAAGGCATACATTTATGTAGCTTCAGCTCTTGTATTATATATAGGTGAGCATGCCTGTGCTTGAAGGTTCCTGTGTATTCCTTAGAGACGAAATGCTTCACAATTGCCAGGTTAACCTGAGAGCTTGATTATCTATGTCCTCAATACAAACATACTTAAGCTTTGTAATATCCATCTCTATTTTTCTTGCTCTGATAGAGTTTCTTCTAGAACTCTGCAAATTTGAAGCTGTACACTTTTGTATGGCAAGAACACAAGTATATGTGCAAACATTCTGTCAAACAATACATTTTGAATCAGTGTGAAATGAGCAATTCCAGAACAGGCAGGATAAAAACATCCAGTATTAGAAGTAGATTTCTGCAGTAGTAAATTATATTACCTTTATATGAGTTCCTGCTACTGCGGTGGTAGTGCTGCGGTAGCGTTGTCGCCTCACAGTAAGATGGTGTCCCATTCGATTCTCAACTAGAGCGTCTTCTGTGTGGAGACATGCGTGAATGGGCGTACCTTTGTTGAAGGTTGTGCGGCAGGGCCGGCAACTCGGCACGTAAAAATCTACTGTCAATCATTAGAGGACCGGAGTTCCACTGTGGCGATCCCTAACCGGGAAAAGCCAAAAGACACAACAACAACCTTTATATGAGTTCCTATATTTACAGTTCTCTGTGTTCATTGTTTTAACAACTTTGAGTACATGGGTGGTTGAATGTCTGTTTGGAGCAGTCAGAATAAAAATGACAAGTTATTTCAGTGTAAGAAGAACTGATCTTTGCTCCATTTGTGCATGTTGGCAGGGTGAGTCAATTTAGTAAAAACAGAGACAGTATTTTTTTAAATTTCTTTTTCTTGTGGTGTGTAAAGCAAACCGAAGAAGATCCTCACTTAATTATCTGCTTGACTGCAGCTGACATCCTAGGGATTGGGAGAAACTCCAATACCCTGATCTGCTCTTAGCAGTTCTATTTTTATTTTTTGTTTTTGTAGCAGGAAAATTTTCCTTCTAATTTACTACATTACCTAACTCTTTATCAACAGGGCTAGGTGTGAGTGGCAGACCAGTGCCTCAAAAACACTTTGTGCATTTTTGCATGTTAGGCATGTTGGTCAGGTTTGAAGGATGGAAAGGAGAGACAGTTGAATGAGGTAAGAGCTAAAATGTTGATCACACAACCTCACAAGTTTCCATCAAAACTACTGAAGGAAGAAATTGTTTTTCACATAAAAGACTCTGTGGAAAGGAACTATTTAGTTGTGTGTGAAAGCTGCCAATTTTTCAGTGTAAATGGTGAAAGCTTAGTTGTAGGCAACGGTAAATGCACCAAATGTGTTACTGTGGAGGAAGACCAACAGAGTCTGACAGTAAAGTTTGGGAATGCTTTCTATATGTCAGAATGAACCCATCAGCTTGTATATTTGGATAGAGAAGCACAAATGAGCAAAGTGAACAAACTAGATCAGTAATGATTCAAACTGTGTCACAAGGAGAGATGTGTGAACAAAAAGGTAGTGGTACAACAGATATCCACATATTTTGCATCAAGTATGGGAGAAACCCAAATACCCTGGCATGATGATGAAGGCAAGACAACTGATACAAATATAGATAACCTTGTGGAATTTGAGTGTGATAAATGCTAATTAAAAAACAAACAGCAAGATCTGAATGGAAATTCAGCAGGTCTGCGTAGAGTATCATTGCACTTTTAACAATGCATTGCAGCATTGTTAAAGTGTGAATATAACAGTGCATTGCAGCATTGTTAAAGTGTGAAAATAACAGTGCATTGCAGCATTGTTAAAGTGTGAATATAACAGTGCATTGCAGCATTGTTAAAGTGTGAATATAACAGTGCATTGCTGCATTGTTAAAGTGTGAATATAGCAGTGCGTTGTGGCATTCTTAAAATGTGATGATAGCAATGCATTGCAGTATTTGGCAAGTTAATCGCTCCGATGCATCTTGCCATAGCCAAAAAAAATGTATTTGGCCCATTTTTTTTTTCAATAAAAAAACTTTGTAAACTTTTTACTGAAATCATGGTCCAAATAAATGTAGAGTTTTCCTCTGATATCATGTAAGGCAGTGGTCCATGCACAGCCTGTGTTCATTAAACTCTATGGACACATTTCACATTTTCCCTGGATTGACATCACTGAGGTTAAAGATCAGACTTATTCATTGGCATCAGCACAGCGAAAATGAGTATTTCTCCTTAAGGAAAACATGAAGTTCACTGATGGCATTTGCTTGACAGTACTCTTTAAAGGAATCTGTCTGATATTACTGAAGTGGTAGATGAAAACAGATGTAGGAAGTTTTGAGAAAGAAAAGAACATTTTGGGGTAGGGGTAATGAAGAAAGGTCAGAAAATATATATCAAAAAGAAACTGCAGGAAAAATAAGCTGGGCAAAGAACAGGAATCTTTTTTTAAAATATCCCCAAATGTCTATTGCAAGTCACTCATCCAAGGATATATGCCTGTAGTGACAGACAAGGGAACTAAGCATATACTAATTATTGGTGATTCCATGTTGGGAGATGTACTTGTATGCACATAACAGATAGGTTTCAAGTAACAGTAACTTGCATGAGGAGATGTAAAATGGAAGATATTAAAATTAGATATTTTAATCTTTTGAAACTAGGAAAATGCAAAAAGATTAGTTTTAAAGTTACTTTCCGAGACTTATTTGCCATCCCTTGTTTGAATCATACAAGACAAAAGAACAGCAGTTTTTCCAGCATTCTAATGAGATGATAATTGACAAAAGGGAAGTGCTATATTACAACATGGGAAATATGTTCCATAACTGTTTGGCACAGTAGTGTTCCCATAAACCTTAAAGGAAACAAATTGAATGAACATTTACTAAAAAAGTGATGGATTTTTTGGAGGAAAAATTTTGCAGAAAGACAAAAGAACAGAATGAAATGTTATACTTGCAGCTGTCATAGTTTAGCCAACATACTAGACCTCATTGGAGTTGTCTCATAGGGCAACTTTGATGTAATATTGATTACAGAAACTTTTAGGTAAGCCAAACCTCCAATAGTATTCTTTATTTACACTGATTTTGAGTGTCATAAGGTTCATAGGTTCATACTAGGCTATCTGTCCTAGGGCATTTATAAGCCTAGCCAAAATGTGTTTGGCTTTCGCCACCCATTTTAAATTTATTTTGCTATGCCCTTTTTCGAGGTTAGTATACTGTGCCTCTGTCTAACAGTGACACAGAAGTGATACCCGGGATAAACCTATGATCTTCCATCCACTCATCAAGATTCCACTTGAAGAGAGTCAATGAGGGACTTTGCCTAACCTGGACTGGGATTTTATTCCAGAGTGAAGGGAGCCTCTGGGTTTTGAATCTGTCCCTCCAGCATGTCCTATTTATTTCAGTGCTGAGGTTCAAGTCTCTCGAGCGCGTAGCTCGATGGGATTTGGATTTTCTGAGGTGCAGCATGTCCATTAATTCCGGGTTGGACATGGCTTTATACGTCAGGCACAGATCGCCTCTGAGCAGGCGGTATGCCACTGAGTAGAGCTGGAGTTTCTTTAACCGGGCAGCATATGGCATCTGTTTGAGCCCTTTGATCCTCTTGGTGAGGTACTTTTGGGGTCTTTCCAGTTGCTGCAGGTGTCTGGTTAGGTACATCCCAAAAGGGGCATTGTACTCAATTATGGGCCTGATGAGGGATGAGTAAAGAGGCACGATGACCTCCCCTGATCTAGATGTGAATCCCTTCATGATTAGGTGGGCTATATAAAATGTTTTTCTAACCACTTTGGCCATGTGGTTGTCAAATGAGGGATTGCTGTCAACTTGGGTCCCCAGGTCCCTAATTACTATTTCTGTACTTAATGGATTACCACCTATGTGGTAATTTGTGGGCACTTTGTTTTTGCCAAAGGGGATGACTATACACTTTTTGGCATTTAGCTTGAGGCCATGGCTCTGGCACCAGTTGTCTGTTTCTATGAGGCCCTTTTGGAGGATGCTTGTGTCGGCTGGAGAGTCGATTATGGCGCCCAGTTTGCAGTCATCTGCGAACTTGGTCAGCCACAGTCCTTCCGTGTTGGCCTGTACCTCCGAGAAATATATACCGAACAAGAGAGGTCCCAGGACTGAGCCTTGTGGGACACCAGTTGTAACTGGTTTGGAGTCTGACATGGCTCCAGCAATTCTAACCATGTGGGTTCTGTCCTTGAGCCAGTTTGCAATCCATCTAGTGACATAGGGGTTTATATTTAAGCTGGTGAGCTTATCTATAATGCCCGAGTGGGGTATTGTATCGAAGGCTTTTGCGAGGTCCAGGTAGGCTGTGTGGACCACCTTCCCTCGTCAATGGCCTTGGTGACTGTTTCAAAGAAATCAACCAGGTTTAAGAGGCAGGATCTGCCCTTAACAAAGCTGAACTGGGTAGGATCCAGTGTCTGTAGGCCCCCAATATCTTTATTTGTGAGGTCCATGATGATCCTTTCCATAGCTTTGCAGACCAAGCTAGTCAGGCTTATGGGGCGATAGTTTCCAGGATCCGTTGAGGCATCACCTTTATGGAGAGGGACCACTGTTGCTGTACGCCACTCTTTGGGCACATATCCTGTAGTAAGGCTGAGATTGAACAATAGTTTTATGTTTGGGTTTAGCTCTTCTTGGAGTTCATGTAGGCGCAGCCGGGACACTGTCTGGTCCCATTGATGCTGTGTTTTTGCTTTGGAGAGGCGGCTCTTACCTGAGCATCTGAGATGTCAGGGGGGCAGCACTCTGCTGGGATAGATATTTGCCCTTTTGGTGGGGAGGGGGGGAAGAAGTTTGCGCTGAACCTGTCAGCTAGGATGTTGGCAATGTCTGTGGGTTCGGTGTATTTTTTGTCATTTTGGACTAATTCTGAGCATGTCTGGGAATTACTACCCAGGTTCCTAACATAACTAAAGAAAGCCTTGTGATTATCCTTAGTGTCCTGTGCAATTTTTTTCTCAAAGCTGGCCTTAGATAATTTTATGAGTGCCCGTAGTTTTTTGCTAATACTGATCAGTGATGCCTTCCCTTTTTGGGATATTGCTCTATCATTTAGTAGCTTCCTCCTTCTATTGTATAGTTTGTTTATGGCTGGGGTCCACCAGACAGGACGTCTGCCTTTGGAGGATTGGGTCTGGGTTTTATTTGGGATCACATGACCCATGCATTCCTGAAGGTGTTCATAGAATGCGTTTATAAAGGATTCTGCGGTGGTCTGGGCCATATTTTCCACAGGCCCGGGGGCTTTGAAGGATTCCACCTCGGTTTTGAGGAGTGTGAAATTTGCTTTAGAGAAGTTTTTCACTGTGGTTTTCTGGGCAGGGGGTGGGGTCGGGATGTGAATATCCAGTGAGATTAGTTTATGGTCTGATCTTACCAGTGAGGGATACACTTCTGGTCTGGAGCATAGAGTCCCCATGTTGGTGATGATCAGGTCCAGTATGTTTTCCCCTCTTGTGGGAGTGGTAACAAGTTGTTCCATAGCATTTGAGTTTATAAATTCTAGGAACCTTTGGGCTAGGGTGTTGGAGCTAGAGTAATGCTCCCAGTCTATGTTTGGGTAGTTGAAGTCTCCCAATATAATGGTGTTTGGAGAGACCTTCATATTTTCCAGTGTTCTCAGAAAGGCCGAGTGGGGTTCCTGGGTTTGGGAGGGTGGTCTCTAGCAGGCTATAAACTGGAAGGCAGTTTTACCCACTGTTAGTTGCACATGGATAGTCTCTGATGATTCGTGCTTTGCCACCAACCTGGAGGTGTGGGTATCTTTGATGAATATCGATACTCCCCCTCCTTTTGTGGTTTGGTCCAAGTTTTGGGGCCGAAAAGCATGGTATGAGGCATAACCTGGTAGTGCTGGGGTGCTCTCGGGAGCCCTGAACCAGGTTTCTGTTACTGCACAGATATCGATGTTCTCCATGCTAAGGAGAGTGTCGAGTGCGTGCATCTTGAGGTTTAGACTTCTCGCGTTGAGTAGCATTACTCTTAGTTTCTTATCCCTTGTGATACCTATGGAGGTGGGTTTGTCTTTTGAGCCTTGCCTAAAAAAGGCACTATGGGGGTAGCAAGAGCCTTTGCCAATATCCGAAAGTCCAGGGTTGACAGGTGCAAGCCATCCCTAGCATCGTGGCTTGTCGAGCATATCATCCCAAGCTGACAGGCATTGGATCCCCTTTGAATGACACCAGTACTTAAGCCAGTTGTTGAAATTGATCATCTTGTCTTCATATTGTGGCATCATTCGTGGTGAGAGTAAGATGCTACTCAAGGTCAGGGTCATACCGGCCTGGGCTACATGCTCAGAGAGCTCCTTTATGTCTCTTTTCATGTAGTCCAGGGAGGTACGTCTCAGGTCATTCACACCAGCATGGACAATGACTGAGTCATATTTGTACTTGCCTTTGAGTGACCTGAGTGCTTGTGTTATGTGGCGGATCCTAGCGCCCGACAGGCTGCTCACCGTGACCCTCTCCTTGTTCACCCTGGTGAGCGGGACGTCAGTGTGCCTGACGATAGTCACCTATTACAAGTGTATCAGGTGTGTTGTTTAGTCATAAGGGCTGTGACTGTTCGGCACACTGGCTTTGTGAGATATGTGTTGCACGTGTTTTGTTTTGGGGTAACGGTTGCTTGGGTGTCTGCTTTGGAGGTCTCTGCTGCTTAGGCAGATCTTTATTTAGAGCCTCCGAGTATGTTTTTGTGTGATTATGTGTTTGGTTTGCTGTCGTGGTAGGTCTATGCGAGACTGGAATTGTAGTGAGTGTGGTTTCCTTCTCCTCCTGACTGGTTATGCCAGTACTGAGTTGAGAGAGCTTAGCCTCCAGTTTGGCTATATGGTTGCATCTCTCACATGTGTTGGAATTTGTTGGGAGGAGGAGAGGGTTGTCTGTGTACATGAGGCAGTTGTAACATTGCCTCAAGATTCCCAGATTCACCAGCTGGACTGGAGAGGAGATTGACAACTGACCTTTGGACATGCTAGAATAATATTGGGAATTCCTTAATAATTGAAAACAAGGGCCAGTGGGGGGAGTGAGGGTGTTGTGCTTTTAATTTTTAGTGCTGACTTATATAATTGCTTTAGCGCGCAGGTGCCAGGTAACTTAAGTGCAATGTGTTACAGGTAACTTAAATGCAAAAACAATAAACAGTAACATTCTTTCAAGTGAAACAAGGAAATAAGTACAGTAAGCAATGCAGATATCACTAGTGATCCACAGAAGCGCTGAGAAGCCGCGTATTAGGTGGAATCAGCGTTCCAGGGAAATAACAAGCAAACAAACAACAAGCATATAAACAAAGCTAGATTCAGCAGGCCTGGATCTAGTCTGTGCTACAGCAAACAAGGTGTACCAATTTCAGTAAGATACAGTTCAAATATTCAGGCACTATAAACCTTTAACCAGAAATTCCCAGCTCAGAAGGGCAGAGTCCAGCCTCTTCTCCCACAAGAGTGCAGACCACGAACCTTCTTAATGTAAAATAACTGGCCTGAAGCCCAAGTGCCTAAACCAGAACTAATACACTTTAAGAATAACAGACACTGGGCTATCAATCAGCAGTTCCCAACTTAGAAGGATGAAAGCTACCTGTCCTGCCACCACAGTGCACGCGACTAACCTTCCTAATGTGAAACAACTGGTCTGAAGCCCAAGTGCTTAATCCAAAAGACTTAGAATGATAGCTACACTTTAATCAAGTTACTACCAAGCAGTAATAAATACAATTGAATACTTTAGAGAATGCCTGGATTAGTGCTCAAGTTACACAAACAAAGCCAGATCCAGCAGGCCCGAATCCAGTCTATGCCACAGCAAACAAGGCGCACCAACTTCAGTAAGAAGCAGTTCAGATATGCATGCACTATAAGCCTTTAACCAGAAATTCCCAGCTCAGAAGGGCAGAGTCCAGCCTCTCATCCCACAAGAGTGCAGACCACGAACCCTCTTAATGTAAAATAACTGGCCTGAAAGCCCAAGTGCTTAAACCAGAATTAATACACTTTTAGAATAACAGACACTGAGCCCTCAATCAGCAGTTCCCAACCTAGAAGGATGTAAGCTACCTGTTCTGCCACTACAGTGCAGACCACAAACCCTCTCAGTGCAAAGCAACTGGTCCGAAGCCCAAGTGTTTAAACCAAAAGGCTTAGAATGAGTTACACCAAGCAGTAATAAATACAATTGAGTACTTTTAATATGATGCAAAAGTAAAATAAAGTAGGTAGAAACACAAGTACAGTAAAAGCAGATGAATTTTTTTTTTTTTCTGAACAAGTGCTGAGATCAAAGAAACAAGTTGAGTGCTGAAACTAGAAAACTGGCTAGTTATAAGAAAAAAAACTAAGCTAGAAGGCTTCCCTCCAACACAGAAGGGCTTGGGGGCTCAGAAGCCTACAAATAGTCTATACCACTTAACAGGAAAGGCAGGAAACAAGCTTAATTTTTTTTTTCTGTTTCCCAGATGCTCTCTTTGTACACAGTAGGAGTGCCTGAAATCAGAATATGATCTCACTGCACTCAGTTGAGTGAGCAAATGAGATGAGCCCAGAAGGAGTATCCAAACACAAATTTACAAGAGGGGTGGGCAGTTTCAAGGCCACTAAGATTAACACCAAGACAAAAACAGGGAGGGTGGGTGGTACTAACTGAAGAGCATAGTCAAAACTTCCAGTTCAGTTAATATTCCTGCAACACACAGTTAAAATCAATTTAAATCCTGTATTTTTTGAAAAAAAAGTGCAGATAAAGGTACTTAAATTCTCTTATACGTCCAGTTGAATACAGCAAGTTCTTAGTCGGCCAAAGCTGAGGTTTTTAAGCAGAAAATATTTCACACTGTACCACTTAAATAGGCAAGGACAGGAAATCAAAGAATGTGGCTACCCCCACACCTGTAATTACTAGCAAATAACAAAATTCAGCAAACACTGACTAACTTCCAGTTCAGTTAATATTCCTGCAACACACAGTTAAAATCAATTTAAATACTGTATTTTTTTGAAAAAAAAAGTGCAGATAAAGGTACTTAAATTCTCTTATACATGGTAAATTGTATGGTGTGATATCAAATTATGAAAAAAATATTGTGTTGGAAGGTCCATCAAAGAAAGGCAGAGAAATAATTGATGTCAATGTCAGGGTGAACATAAAACAATGTGTAGACCTGGTACTTCTTATAGATCCCAACACAGGACAAGAATGACCTGAACAATTTTCAAACTGCATAGAAGTTAACATAAAGGCAGCTTTCATTGCAGACTACCTTAATCTTCCTGATATTTCCTGGGAAATTTTAAGAACAAGTAACAGAGCATTTGGGAAATTATTGGTGCGAATTACTGACAAAATGAATTTAAAATTAATAAACCAAAAATGTCAAATGCTGTATTTTGTTGCCCGTACCACATCTTAAGAAATACTGACATGAAAATGATTACCAGGGTTGGAAAATTTAGACCACAGTAGCAAAGAATGGGACCTTTTCTTTCATAATTGTAAAGAACTGTCAGTAATGGTCCCAAACGATTCCTTGTATAAGGCAGATAACAAACAAGTTGCAGAAATGCTGGATAAGTGGGAGTTGAATAATAGATGGAAAATCAAGGCATTTCCAGTAATTGGTCAGTGTATTTAACTTGTTTTAGAAAAGAGGTTCCCTGTCAGCAAATAAAAAGTAAAGCAGACAACCAAGCTCTAGCTTAACGAATTCTTAGGAAAAACGAGTAAATATGAATGTGCAGCTGCCAAGAACTGATACCAAAAGAGGTTTTCTGCAAACACCTTAGACATATCCCAGAAAACCTAATTTACAGTCAGATAATCATGAATGTATGGATGAAGAAACCATTGTCAGCACTCTCTGTAGTTGTTTCTTTAACCGCTGTTTGTGGGGATCATCTGCAGTATCAGCAGTGATAATCAAAACTTCTACAAACAGAATGAAAACAAACTTAAAAAAGCTGCTAAAAGCCATACTTCTTGAGGAACGCAAAATGTATTTAAATGCTGAATAACAAAACATTTTTTGTCTAGCACAGTGGTTAGACTTCATCAGAAAGCAAACGAAAAAAAGCAGTGACAGTTAATTTTAAATTTATGAATAAACTCCCTGCCAAATGCTGCAAATTCGATTTTAGGAAATTGAGTGAGAAAAGATTTGAATATAAATACAACTTAACTAAGGATGAGAAGGATAACCTTGAAGTGTTGTTGGCAGCTAAGGTGAGGGTGATGAACCCAGATAAGAGAGGGGGGCTTGTAATTATGGATATTTCAGATTATGAGATGAAAATCAAAGAAATGTTATCATAAGATACATATGAAGTAGCATCAATCAATGAATATAACAGATCTAATCAATTTATTAAAAGCTTCTTGAACGAATTGTTCATTGAAGCAAGAATAGATATGCATACATTTAATTATTTGGTAGTGGAGTCACCGAGGGCACCCTGTATGTTCGGGGTGCCGAACATTCAGAAGAACATCAATGACCCCCCTTTCAGACCCATAGTGGATGGCAGGAGGTCATCCACTTATGCCTGCGCTAAATTTGTAGATCTAATAATGAAGAAATATGTAGCAAGGGAAAGATGGATCGAAGATTCTTGTTTTCTTTAGAGAAAGTTAATAGTGTCAACTTTCATGACGAATATAACTTCTTGACAGTAGATATATAGGAGTTACATACGAGTATACTGCACCAGCAAGGTATAGAATGGGCCACAGAAAGGTGCCCAAGAAGATGAAGTTTTGTTAGTACAAGAGTTACTGGATGTGATTTTGTCATACAGTTTCATACTTTTTGACCACCAGTTTTATATCCAAAAGAAAGGAGTAGCAATGGGCTCTCCTTTTGGATCGAGTTATGCTAACTTAGTGATGTCATTTTGGGAGAACACGTGTTCGGGAATGAGTCTCTAAAAAGCATCATTAAATTTTATGTGAGATTCATAGATGATAAACTGATAATATTTGAAGGTGATGAGCATGTAGTGGTTAATTTAATGGACACACTAAATAACTCTACAGATTTCTTGAAACTAACACACACATTTAACATGTCATCGATCTCATTTTTGGATGTTACTTTAAGTAAAAATGTCCAACAAGAAGTATATGAAGTGAAAATCTTCAGAAAGCCCACTTACTCAAATAAATGTCTTAATTTTTCAAGTGCACATCCAATGCACCAAAAAAAGTCAATCATTAAGGGCCAGTTGGTAAGAGCTGCACGAATGATTACTTCAGGCAAAAATTTCAAAGAAGAATGTTTGAACTTAAAAGAAATGTTCTTGAATAGAGCATATCCTAGTTCTTTAATAGAAGAACTTATAGAAGAAGTTACACTCAAAAGAAACAATGGGCATTTTAAACCCATTTTAAAACAGCAAACCACTAGGCCTAATAGTCAATTTACTACATGGTGCAGTTTAGAAACACAAGGGTTGATACATCAATCAAAAGAGGCGGAGTTCAATTTAGCCTGTGTACTTCTCTGGATTACCATTATTTAAGAGAAATTATAATAAAAAATTGGGCTATATTGAACGATGATCATACTCTTAGTTCAAAACTGGGAACAACACCTAAAATAGTTTGGAAAAGGGGCTTTAGCTTCAAAGAATTGTTGCAGAAACAGCAACCAGAACATCCTTGGATACTCAATAAGGGTATGATGCAGTGTGGTAATTGCTCCTATTGTCATGTCATGATATCAGGTGCTAAAATTGAGATCAATGGGTTCAAATTATATACCAAAGTTAAATTTAATTGCAACTCGAAAGGAGTTGTATACGTTGCAGTTTGCCAAGGATGCCCATCTTTTTATATAGGCAAGACCGAGCGCAGGTTAAAAGATAGGGTCTACGAGCACCTTAGAAGTATCAACCTACAAAAAGAAGATAATGCTTTGGCAAGGCATGTTCTCACTTATCCAAATCATAAGTTTTGTTTTAAAGTAATTGATCAAGTTAAGCAGGATGTGAGGGGAGGCCCCTTTGGTCTACTATTAGAAAAAATGGAGCTATTGTGGAAAATAAAATTTAATGCTTATACAAACCCAGGCTTAAATGAGAAGTGTTCTTTAATGTGCCTATTGAAACATAAGAGTTTGGATAGGTAACTTCATCACAATCTATGATGTTGGTATTAGAAAATTATTCAAACAGCTGGGAGGTTAAGGATTAGAACAAAAATTCCTTTATGGTTCAAAGTTCTTTCGTGAAAAAAATTTTTCTTATGTCCCTTTAAAGTTTAGATCACATAATCATTAGAGTTTTATGTGCGTTAGTTAATAGGTATTTTCATACATAATTTTAGTGATTTTAATATGTTGAGATGTCAACAAAAAATGATTGAATCTCAATGGTTTTAGTATTATATTTATAAATGCATTTATAAGATATTTCTTTAGATGTAAATTAATATTAGATATTTTACATGTTATATATTAACATTCTATTTATTTGAGTATTGTAATTTTTTTATTAGTATAATACTAATGGTTTTATACATGTCGGAATTACAGTTTAGTTATATTTGATTGGTATCATGATTTTTAGCGAAGTATGGTTGTTGCTGGGTTTGGATTTGCATAAGGCAATTGTAATCAGTTACATTTTACGATTTATTTTAACACAAGTTAGATTGCTCAAATCATTGTTCAAATAACATAATGTTTTTAATATGTTATGGGTTTATGTCTTTAAGAAGGAGTGGTGTTATCGCAGCATTTGGCGGGGAGTTTATATATAGATTTAAAATGAACTGTCACTACTTTTTTTCGTTTGCTTTCTGATGAAGTCTAATCATTGTGCTAGACGAAAAACGGTTGTTATTCAGCGTTTAAATAAATTTTGCGTTCCTCAAGAAATACGGCTTTTAGCGGCTTTTTCAAGTGTATAATCAAAACTTCCTCAAATAACTGCTCAGTCATTTCAGAGAAGGAAGTAAAAGAAAATCAGAGTAGACTATGCAACAGGACCAAGTAACTTGAATGGGTTCTTTATTATTAGTAAAACTGGAGATAAGCTAGTTCTATTTCCAAGATTTCTATATAACCAGTGCGTGTTGAGAGGCTATGCTCCAGAAGCATGTAAGGAGGCCACTATTGAGCCAATCCCCAAAAATACAAAAGCATTATTGACCAATTACCCTGACAAGTATAAGGGGAAAGGTGTACAAAATAATTTTCTCAGGAAATCTTGATATAGGTCTTTTAAAACAATATTACATCATGGATTCACAAATGTCTGATCATGCATATGAAAACTTCTACAATTCTAGCACAGTTCGAGATGGACTAATGACTAAATGTTATTTACCTTGATCTGTCAGAAGCATTTGACTTGCTCTCACTCAACTCATCTCTGAACAAATAGTGTATTAATGCAAATGGATCTATAACTGGACACTGAACTGGTTAATTGCAAGGAGGTATAGGGAGTGAACAGAGAACGCTTAGAGTAACAATCAGTAAAGGAGTTGTTTAAAGCTTTGTATTTGGTCCAATAATATTTAGTCTTTTTAACCACAAATGTTACCTTTTGGCTATGTAGGTTCATAGGCACAACTTAAATGGCTCATTGGTAACCAACGTAGAAGAACATGCAGTATTTGCAAAACTATTTGAACACCTTATATAAATAATCAGTACTCAAGATTAAACGCTGTGCTAGTAAGTGCACAAACATGCACTTGGAAAAGACCTGTGTAAATTCAATCATTGAGAATTGCATTTCACCATACAGTTATTGACGAGGTTAGGCTGAACAGCTGGAAGGATTATAGAAATCATTTATATGAGGAATATAGCAGACCCGAGGAACATCAGATCTGATGTTGTCTTTTTCATTCTTCTTCAACATGTGGGTACCAGATCCGACCTCCAGTCCGACTTGGCCACATACACTAGAATTTTGGATCCAACTCTTGAGTTCTTCCCTCTACCCATAATGTTCCAGTGGGGTAACAATACCTTAGATCTCATTTGCTGCCATCTCTCATGGATGCAGATCCTTCTCAAACAGCTACAGTTGGGTTCTTAAATTTAGTTGTGAGTAGCAAGTGTTTTAAAAACTCTTCTAACGTCTGCTATTTCTTCCTCTCCTAATTGTCAAGTTTTCAGGTTTTTCTACCATTAGACCATTAACTCCTTTTTCTACCATTTGGTAGTCTTTTCTGCTGTACCATTGCTTGTACTAGTCCTTATTTTTACTTTCTTCTACCAATTAGAGGGTATTCCATCTACTATTTCTGGTAGTTTGCTAATCTGAAAAAAAAAAAAAAACTCTGTGCCTTTCTCTTTCATTTTTGTTGCCTTGTTTTTATCAAGCTCTGGCCGAGAAACCAACTGGCTTTAAAAACTGGACTTCCTGTTGGCACAAGATTCCTAATTCTGATGCCCACAAGAGCCTTGGAGCAGCACACCTTAATAATGACTGTTTTGTGGTGCATTTAATTTTAGAGCACTTTCTGACAGGTATAACTAAGTTAGCCCTTAAGGGGATGCTGCCTTCCTCTTCATCTTCATTGGCTCAACCCACCAGTAAACCTACCAAATCTTCTTAGGAGACAAAGGAGTCTTGTAAAAGATCCCCTGCCCATTCTCCAAAGACTTCTATGTCAACCACAGCTTCTTTGGAGCCGCCACAAAAATTCAGAAAACATCAGATCCGACTTCTTTCTATCCTAAAAGAAAGCACTGTGGTAAAGAAACCTGAGGTCCAACTGTTATACTGACAGTCTCCTTGAACCTACTCATCTGGGTTCACAGTTGAACCAGTCTCTCCTCAACTCCATTCCTCATTTCACCAAATACATCTGAGATGAGAGTGTAGGCTACAGTCAACTTCATCCATCAGGTCCACAAGAAGGCTTTCTGAGGCTGACATGGATAAAATGAGGAAATTCCTCAGAGCTCAGATTCAGAAGGGGGTTATTCTGTCTCCAACTTCCATCAAATCCATGTGCCTTCCATGCACTTCCCATGTAGTGATCTTCTCCAATCCATGCCATGGTTTTGGAGCCATCTGATCCAAGAGCCCTGAGTGTGTCTGTCTGATCTGAAGACTGCTTAGCCTCCCTGACTAGTTCGTCTCCTGTTCCCTTGGATAGAGACAAGTCTTTTATCCAAACCTTTGGTATTGGATCTGGGAGGCTGGGTTACACTCCACCATTATTGGAGCCATCCTTGCAGTGGTGGATAGCTTGGGTCCAACTTCCTGCTCAAGGCATGGATCCAGGCAAAGTCAAGGCCTGGTTGGTTTGGAAGTTTCATCTCTGATGCAGCTAGCCATGGCTTCTCTGGGTCCATCTGCCTTCGAGGAAGTGGAGAGGGCTTTTTCTTGACTGAGAGATTCTATTGCTCTTTCATCCTTGGGCCCCCCCCCCTTCAGGTCCTAGCTCTGATCCTATCAGACCTACTCCTCGGAGACAGCTGCAATACTAACATCAAGACAGTCCCCATGGAGAAACTTCTTCCTCTCTCTTCAGATACCTCTCCAGATCATCCACCGAAGAGGTTCCCTGAAAGAGAATGTGCAAAAGGAGAAACGCAGCTTCCCCTGTGGAATCTCTCACTGAAGATACTGACTTTGATGAAATGGAAGGGTCTCTCAGATCTCCACCGGATGATGTCTCATTTAGAGACACCCTGTAAATTCCTAGAAAAAGGGTGGATGGTCTTCAGATACTCCCTCCCCAAAGGAGTCAGTTTTTCTGGAAGCTTTTGGTTTTGGCCCCTCTATGTGTTGGGTGGCTCCCCTGGTAAATGAGCTTATTTTAATCTGTGTCCGGATATGGAAGGAACCAGACTCTGAACCAGTGCCCAGATGCTCAGACAAAATTTTGGCACTGCCGAAGGACAGACCACTTTCTTGCAAATGAGTCCCTGTTGATGCTGTGTTTGTGGCAGCAGCCACAAAAGAAGGTGCTAGCATAGCAGAACTGTTTTTTCCATCCCACAGAATAGAGTCCAGGGCACTGGACAGGTTTGGAAAGCACATATTTGCTTTAGCAACCTTTGCCTTGAGGTCCCTGAATTATTTAGCACACTTCACAAAACTGCAGTGGGATTTGGCCAAGGAACTCTCCAAATTCCTCTCGAGCCCATGTCTGTGGGGACTGCAAGAGGTCATCTTCACAGCTGACCTCTGTGTTATCCATTTATATTGGGTTCATGAGGTTAATATCCCATGCTGAGGAGGGTACCTCATGGACTGCTCATTCAGGCTTGGCCATTAGGAGACGTGCATGGATGCAGTTATGCAACTGTGCAGAGCCTTTCAATTCTTGTTTCATCAGTGATCCCTTGGATGGAACATCTTTGTTTGACCGTTCTGTGAAATAAATGCTTTCCCAGAGTGAACAGGACCTAAGACCCTGTCTGGCATAGGGATACACTTTTCTACCCATCAACATTCTTTTTCCTGGGATCAAAGAGGAGGCAAGAAAATGTGGTTCCACAAGTCCCAATGATCTTTCCAAGATTTACATGGATACAACTCAACCAGAGGCAAAGGGGGGAGTTTGAATGGAAGACAATGTCTTCACTGCAGAGGAGGCCCACAAAACCAAGGTTTCCTAGATTCTAGATTATTTTTTTATTTTTGGATAGACCCTTTCAGAACTCCTGAAGGGTTGCCCGACTGCCCACTTCTGGAGGTTGTTGAAAGGTGGAGGGTGGGGCTTGTCTTTGCACACAGAGGCCTGGGCTTCTATAACAAAAGATTCTTAGGTGCTAAAAATAATATCCAGAGGTTTTCATACCATTTTTCCAGATCCCCCCTAAACAAAGACGAAAGCTTCCTGACATCCCACCCAGTCTGTGAGAAGCTCTAGCTCAGAAGATTCAAAAGCTGATAGACAAAAGGAAGTCTCACCAGACCATAGAGGATTTGGGGCTTACTCAAGGTTCTTTTTAGTGCCAAAGAAGACTGGACCCGAGTCCAATTTACCATCTAAGCATCTTGAACCAATTTGTGAAGAAGTCAAAGTTCCAGATGGTCATGGTTCAGTCCATTCTGCCCTTGTTAAAAAAGGATGATTGGATGTGCTCAATAGATAATCTTTAGGAAGTATACCATCACATCAAGATGAACAGACAATCCAGACGATTTCTGCGCTTTCAGCTGGAGCCGGTCACTATCAGTTCAGAGCCCTGCCCTTTGATCTCAAAACAACCCCCAGGGTGTTTACCAAGTGTATGACAGTGGTAGCATTTCCCCTGAGACAGCTGAGATTCTGAGTGCTTCCATATCTAGATGACTGGCTCCTCTCTGCCCTGACCAGACATCTCTTAGAGCAGTTCAGGGACTGTTTGCTCCACTTTTGTCAAAGACTAGACATTTCAGCTAATGCCTCATTAGTTCATGAAGCCCTGCTGAACACAGTAGATCAGATAACCTCCCTTCCTACACATCGTGTAGACACAATAAAGTTTCAGGTACAGCAAATTCTCTTTGCCCTTCTCCTCCAGCCAGACTTATTCTTCAGACTTTAGGCTGTATGGCAGTGGCCATAACCTAAGTTCCTATGGCCCATTTCTGTATGCGTGTTCTCCAATGGACTCTAGCTGTTCACTGGTCCGTTCTGCATCACCCTATGTCCTTCCCAGTCAAACTCATTTGAGTATGAATCCACCAATGAAGATGATTCTTGTAAGCATTAAGTTTTTTTAGCTGTCCCTTTATTCTGTCTTTTCCAGTAGCCATGATAATCATGGATGCCTCCTAGTTGGGGTGTGGGGGGGGGGGGCATTTCTTAGGATAGATGGTCCACAGCATATGGTTCCCCCAAGAGATCAGTTTGCACATCAGTGTTCCTAGAGATGAGAGCAGTTCTACTAGTGTTGCAGGCCTTTCAAGTTGTTTTCACTCTAGGGACAGTTGCGATACAAACTGACATGTCTGTGGTCTGGTACATCAGCAAATGGGGGAACCTGATCTTCTCCTCTTTGTCAAGAGGCAGTGAGAGTGTGGCATTGGGCGATCTCCTGCAGCTGCTTTCTTATGGCAACGCACATACCGAGGAAATCCAACACACACTAGCGGATAAAATCAGCAGGTGCATTTTGATGCCTCACTTGTGGTGTGTCAGTTAGTGGTGGAGAAGATTTTCCATTATTGGGACCAACCTTGCTGTGATCTCTTTGTATCTCCCCAACAACAAAAAGTGCAGCATGTTCTTTGCCATAATCCCCCCTCGGCGGAGTCATTGAGAGATGCGCTAGTCCATTTTGCCCTCCTTTCTCCTTTATGCTTGTCCTGCATAACCACTGATTCCATAATTCTTACAGAAAGCACTTCTGTTGAAGAGCTCAGGTATCCTCATTTTCCCCTTTTGGTCTTGTCAAGTATTGTTCCCCTTCCTTTGGTTTCATCTTCAGTATCTTCCATGGATACTGGACTCCATTCCAGACCTTCTCTCACATCCCTTGGGGATGAAGCATCGTGATATTCCAGGCCTTAAACTAGCGGCATGGTTTCTCCAATTCCATTAATAGCTAGACAACCCAGACTTTCCTTCTCAGTTCGACAAATACTTCTGTCTTCCTAGAAAGCTTCTGTAAGAAAGATATACAAGAGTAAATGTTAATGATTTTCAATTTGGGCTCTTCAGAAGGAAATTGACCCTTTCACTGTGCCTATATTTTTGGTTTTGTAATTTCTAAAATATATTTTTCAGGAAGGTGCTAGTTTTTCTATTATTAAAGTACAATTAGTCATATTTACTTTTTAATCAGGAGAAAAGAAAATGCTTCCTTAGCTGCTTCCAAATTGTGCAAGGCTTTAATAAACCGTACCTTCTTAGACCTCCAGTGAAAGATCCGTCACCTCCTTGGGATTTAACAGTCATACTTCAATGGTTGACCCAACATCCCTTCAAACTATCAGCAAAATCTGTTTTAAAATTCTTGTCTTGGAAAACGGCATTCCTAGTAGCTATTGCATGTGCAAGGTGAATTTCTGAACTCTAGACCCATATCTTCCAAATTTCCTTAACGTAGTTTTTCACAAAGACAGTTACTTTATGAACATATCCATCAATCCTCAGCATAGTAGCGTCTGAAACAAATATCAAACAATTCATTTGCCTGTCTTCTTCCCTAATATTTCAAATAAGGGAAAGTATGTGCTACATCTTTTAGATATACATAGACAACTATGTTTTTATCTGTACGGGACAAAAGATTTCAGGAACTCAGAACAGCTATTTGTTTCTCACCATAGACTGGGATCACCAGTCTCTAAAGTTACACTAGCCAAATGGATTACTGATTGCATTTATTTTGTATATACTCAAGACCTTTTCCTGTCAAAGCCTCCCAAAGCACATTCTACTAGATCTGTGGCAACTTTTTTGCCTTCTGGTCTAAAACATCCATTGATGACATTTGTGCAGCAGCTACTTGGTCTAATGCTCATAACTTTATTGCTGATTACAACCTAATTTGACCTCCAGAAGCAGAGCTGGTTTTGTTTCAGCAGTTCTGGAATATCCTTCTATGAGGGCTACCCAAGATTCCCGTAGCTAGGGACTCTGTCCCACATGTCGAGGAAGAATAGAGGGCATTGTCAGATATTAAAGTTATGTACTCACCATAACTATGCATCTGTGTTGTCCTTTTTCATTCTTCCTCAGCTATCCTCCATCCTTCCTCCTATCTTCTGGGATGACCTTGTGGATGTTCTGGAACATTTTGTTCCAGGCTTGAGCCCTAGCTTTGCTGTACTTTCCTTCATCCTGCTCTATCTTAGGCTCTATAAGGCAGCAAACTTGATCTGAGGCATTGTTAGCTGACTGAGGCATTGTGGGTAGAGGGAGGAGCTTGAGAATTGGATCCAAAAGTCTAGTGCATGCAGTAGAGTCAGATCTGGTACTCTCACAGTGAGAAAGAATGAAAATGGACAACACAGATGCATAGTTTTGGTGAGTATGTAACTCTAATGTAATGTATGTTAAACAACTTCAAACATTAAGATGGTTTGTTTTTAGCTGTAGCCTCCTAAGGGGAGACCTCGTAATGATAAAAAATGCAAATAACACTCATCTAGTGGAATTTGTGGGTGTCAGATTAGTGTCTCAGTCTTGTCACTTTATTTCACTTTTAAGAATTCTAACCCTATATTTCTTTTGGCTCTTTGTATACAGATACATACATCCATTCACAACCCCTTATCGGGCCGGGTTGTTATTTCAGTGGCCTAGATGATTGTCAGTGTTGGCTCTAGATGATTTGTCACTGTTGAAGTGACACACTGACCCTATGCTCAGAAATGAGGAAAAAAGGGGTGTGGGTAGATGAATGCATCTCTGGATACAAAGAGCAACAAGTATATAGTAAGCATTCCTTAAAATAAAAGAAGTGATTAGACTACTAAGTGTTACCTTTAGAGGGGATGCCTGTGGAATATTCTACCTTTTGAGATCTGGCAGGTGACTAACATCACAGTGATTGAGTTTAATAGAAGAATGGACAGGTTACAAGACATTTTGATTTTTTTTTTTTGCAACATAGGCTACCATACCAGCTAGCCTTGTATGAGCTTGTGTAACCCATGGGTCATTAAAACACTGAAGAAGTTATGAATGTCAGCTTAGAGTAAATTGACTAGGTACCCCTGGTTTTGCAGTGATGTTCCAATACCATATGAGATGTGTTTACCACCATGTATCTAAATCTCCAGAATTTAGTGTTTTGGAAATTGCCTTCCTTAAAAATTACACTGAGGTGTCTGTGAACTTGGCTAAAGTGTTTTGTTGTCTGTTATTTTTGTTAGTGCTCTCTAAGGTGATATCAGCACTTTGCTCCAGCATAAGCCTTAGTCTGTCTTTTTGTTAACAGGTACAGAAGATGCTTCTCTCGAACTTCCCATCCCTGATTAGGGTAGGCCGTTTTATATAGCGTCTATTGAATGTGAGTGTATGGACATTGCTGTCCATTTATCTACCCTTCTACCACACCTGCACTTTACTGCACTGCACAAAAAAATGCTTTTATTTTTAGCAATCCTTGTCCAACAGTCTCTAATATCAGATTTGAAACAATAGTGTAACATTTTTAAAGGTGTGAAATATTATGTGCCTTTGGATGTTATTGAAAGAAAGTGTACATTTTCTCTCTGCAGCTGTCACATTCGTTGTGTCATCCTGGTTAGGTAGTGTGTATATCCCATAAAGGTAGTTAGGGATTCTTGTCTATTAAACACGTTTATTCTTTAAAGGCAGCCATAACTTCTGTTTTATCTGAGAGAGAGAAAATCCACCATCCCCTCCAACCTGCACAGTGCTGTTTGTTATGAGGATGTTTTGAAAAGTACCCATCTTTTGTGTTAAGGAATCTGGTTTTAAGAAGAGTTAAAAGGCAAAGTGTAATATTTGAATAAAAGGAGCACCACCCCATTATACAATTCAGTTGTCCAGATTTTTGTCTCATATTTTTCTTTTCCTTAAAAAAAATATTTTTTCTAGCAAATCATTGAGGATTTAAGTCACTAAATAAGTTGCACATGTGTGTGACTTGTATTCAAATATTTGAGAGGCCAGCACATCAAGGAAAGGATACAGGAGTGGTAGGGTTTTATTAACACAGAGAGCAAATCATTTTAAAAGGTGATGCTTGAGACTTAAACTACAACCAGAATCTTTGAATTGTACAATGCAGCGTCTAAGAGTAATTGTATGTGTAGATGGAGATTTGTCACTTGGAGCAGGAGTCCCTTAAAGCTGTGCATTCATTGTGCAAGCATCTAATTCTACATGTTGTCATGGGTATGTCATGCTGCTAAACTTTGACAGGGGTACTCATTCAGACCATGCCCTTAGATTGCTTATAGATAGTGCTGTTAAAGTACATGATCCCTTTTTGTCTTACGAGAAGGGAGTGCTTACATAGGTTGCTCTATTTACTCTAACCCATCACCACTAGCATGTGTCTACTAAATAAACATGGATGATCTTTACATGGGTAGATGTCCCATCCTTATCACCAAACTTGCCACAGTATACCAAACTTACTAGTACAAGCACAGAACACCATATAACGCTTAAGACTTCTCCATGATTTTGTTACAAAAATAACCTTGTGTGCCTTAATCACAGCATATCTTTTGAAGCTTTCATTTTAGCAGAAGTGTAAAGCAGATTTTCAAGATTTGTCTGGATGTCTGGAGGTGAATGAGTTCTTAAAGAGGATATAATTTACTGAGTCTCTTTCAAATTTGCTTCAGTCATTTATTACCGTTTACATTTGAGCTGAAGGATGTTCTACCACTCTTTCACATAATTTATCTTGATCCAGTACAGAAGATAAGAAAGGAGAAATTAACCAGTGATGTTCATTTCTACAGATGTTTACTTACAGCTCAAATATTGTAGTTAATGATTTGTGGAGTACAAATGTTATGCATTTCCTTTTATAGAGTTTTATTTTTGTGCTTTGTGGAATATAAATGTTGCATAATCCTCTCTTGGAGTTTGCAAACTGTCTTACTGACATTGAAAATCTGTAGAAATACATGTAAAAGCATACAGACATCTTCTGTGTGGCAAAAGTTTTCATTCGAAATACCTCTTCAGATGCAGTATAACTGAACTGTAACAATTCCTTTACATGACTACACTTGCCACATAATCTGGATTTTCCTGTTCATTTTATATTGTTTTCCACTGTCTATTTAACAAAGTCCCAACATGTTTAAGCTCTCTTGATCACTTGTTTCTGCAAATCTAGGCTTGCTGTTTGCAATTCAGATAATAATCACATCTGCATAAATAACATATTGTCTCTTTTTAATTGTACCACACTTCTTAGACTTGGTAACTGCTTTTAGTTGTAGTGATGCCTGCAAACTCAGAAGCAAAGTTTCCTTGCTAGTTTGTTACTCAAAGGGTACCTGTCCTTGCTGACAGTGCATAATTTAACAACAGCTGCACGATTCATTCACTGTAATCATGGGCATTGCCATATATGGCTGCTTAAACATCAGTACTAGCATTATGGATTGTGGGCTAGTTGCCAGTCATTCATCAGTGCCAGATGCACAGATGCCAGTACTTTATTCAACTGACTGTCTCTCTCTCTCAGCCGTATGTTAGCTGTGTATCCTGTACCTTTATTATTACATCATTCACTGGAGCTATTCATCTAATGTCCTTCAGGCAAAAAACTTCTAGTAGGAGAAGGAACACCAGATACTGCTCCATCTGATATCGGTACTAATTATTGAAAAAAGTCAATAATCAAAAATAGATGTAATCATTCTCCTCCTCTGAGTACTTTGCAGCTAAAAAAAAAATAAAAGACCCCCCCCCCAACAAAAGGCACTAATCTGATCCATCTGCTGTGAAATCGAAAGGATACAGAAACGTTACACTGTCAATGTAGATCGAAGCCAGGATGTTTCCTCATAGACCAAGGCCGGGCAGTGACTATGTAGACTGAACACTTTTTTTGATGGTGGGGAAGGGGTGTAGCTGTCTGATTTTAATCTGTTCTGTAACTCTTCTTTGTAAGAACAGAAGGTCATTCATGTGAGTTTCAGAGTGTAGCACTGACTCTGAAAAAGGACTAAGTTCCTGAATTAGCCCCCACATCACACCTTCTCTGACAATTTTCATGATCTTTCTTCTAGTTCACCTGTGAACAAAGTGAAAAGTAGCCGCAGAGCAAAAGACCTTTGAGCAGAATATTCAGAACTCATAGCCGGCCTTAGGCCTAGGCCAACTAGGTGGCTGTCTAGGGTGCCGCTCTACTAGGGGCACTTTTCCAGTATTTATTTGGTGTAGGTAGACCAGGATGGGGGCAGCGGGTGGTGTGGTGGTGGTGGGGTGTCATGGAGCCCTTTTGCCTAGGGCACCAGTTGATCTAAGGCCGCTCCTGTGACCAGCCCTTGCAGAAAACCCTAAAGCAGACTACATTGTAGTCTTCTCAACCTAGAGCAGAGCTGGAAAACAGCAGCAGACAACAGATAGTGTGCATTATATGGCCAGAAAATGATTGACTTCTGTCCTTTTGTTAATTGGGGAATGAGAAAGGTTAGACAGGGTTCAGAATAACGCAGATCTTCCGGCAATACTAATGATACTAGTTAAAGTAATCATCAGAAGCAGGGACACTGATTTTCAGTTTTTCTGGGAAAATACCAGAAAATCCCCTGTTTTGTCTGAGGATTGAAAGATCATGGCATTTCACATTTTTGGCAATGGAGGCCAGAGAACTAATTGGCTACAGGATGCATTTCTGCTCATATTTATTGTTTATAATGCCAGCTTGCATTATTTAGTATTCTGTGCCTAAAATCTGTTTTAATTCAATGTATATTGATACAGGTGAAAGTAGTAATGAAATCTCTGTAATGACTGGAAATTACATTTAAAAATCACAGGTATAATTCCTGAAGTTCATCTCATGAAAACGAAATTTCATTTTTTTGAGAACTGAAAGTTAGTGTTCCCTGATCAGAAGACCAACACTGCATGCATGTCCATCAGCTAGAAATTTTAGAGAAGTGATTGATAAGATGTAATATCAAGGTGAAAAGTTAGTCTACAGTTTCTGTTGGGGTGAAATTTAGAAGTAAATGTTATACTGGGTGCATTACTTGAATGTAACAGCCAATAGTCAAAGGTCTGGGCAGTCCCAATTTCCATGGTATTTTAAGTAAGGATTAGTTTTAAATAACATTAATATGCTGCAGATAAGGATCCATATAGCTAAGTGGAAGTTTTGCTTTGGAATCCTGACCCATAATGTATCATGAATTCCACAGTTGTTCATTGTAAAACGTGAGTATTCAAAGCTTGTTAAAAAAATGTTACCAGTTCTCTGGTTTGTTCTCCATTTCTGTTATGATATTTAACAAAAATATGCTGTCATTTCTTATTGTTGGTGCAACTTACTGCCATGTAACTGTGAAATTTGGATTATTTTGTTTATTAAAAATAAAAATATAAATTGTGAAGATGTTTCTTTATTGATGATGAGCAAAAACAGCCAAAAATTGTCAGTAATGTGTATTTTTTTATTTATCCATGCATATGTGCCCTTAGTTCAGCTATGCAAGATAATTTAGAACCTATCGACCCAGACAGAGTCAAATGTTCTACGATGCAAAACCATTGGTAGTAGATTCAGTATTGTCAGACACAGACAGCATGCCTGATATTTGAACTCATTAGACCAAAGTAACACCTCCAGCCATTCCTCAAGGATCAGCCTAGAGACACCTTTAGGTGGCTAATATTGACTGTCTGATTTAAACTAAACACTGCTGAATGGGGCTATTATACAAGCTGTAGAAAGATTTCACCTTAAAATTTACATGATGGGCAACACAGCTGCATTATATTTTGCTTCTGTACTACAGCTAAAGAGAGATCAGATGATGTTCATATACAGTTCATTTTTGTTGTCATGATTTCTTCAGCTACTTCAACAACCAACCGACACAGGCAGAGCTGCTTAAGCCTCAGATTACAGCAAGATGAACAAAATGTTGTGGCAGTATGTTTCAGGCTTGTGTAGTTATTGACATATTGTAAATTGCTACAATAATTATAAAATTAATATTTACTATTTAGCCTGATGTATTATGGGAATACCACCGTGAAAAAGTGCTGTCAGTTCTTTTTGTAAATTTTATTGGGATGGAAAGCCTAAATAAACAATTATTAATGGAAAATTATGCTTCAAATACTGTACTGTTCTATAATAAAGATATTAATGCAATGGAGATTACCCTTCCTGTATTTTTGGTTTATTCAGACCTTAGGAAAGCCACAGATAGCATTTTTTACAGTTACATTATTTCCAGCTACTTGATGGTAGTTCTTATGCAGTTCAGTGGAGGAATAACTGGCTTAGTATTGCACATTCTGTGTTTACACAGGGCACATTTAGACCCTGTTAATGACTGGTGATACCACTGAATTCTTCTATTTTTTGTAATAAATTTGCAGATGGCACAAAGTTGGCAGTACCAATTAAAATACAACATGACCAGACAAATCTGTAGGTTCCGCTAGAAAAACTTACTGTTATTCTTTGTTGGAAATGAGAACAATAAATACTGCAGTGCTGTAAATAATGGCATTATAACCCCTGCTGATTATTACAAAGATTCTGCTGCATCTTTCATTTGACGCACATGTTCAAAAGATCTAGGGCCTCAGGTATTCTGTGATTAACAAAGCAAACTATTTCAAAGAGCATATGCTATTTTGGATCCTGTGTATGTCCTATTGGCAAGATCACATACTGAACATTCTAAACAAACGTCAAGAAACTGGAACACACTCAGTTTGCATTGATGTGAAAGATTAATGAAGTGAAAACACAGATACTCAAACCACTGACAAATTTTGAATTTTTCTATTACTGATTTATAAGGTTTATCAGAATGATGCTGCAGTATGAACACAAAAGATTGACTCAAACAACTGGCGTAGCTTCTGCTCTCATTCAAATGGGGGAGAGACTAGACAATATGTCAGTTTGTACCCATCTCCCCAAGGCATTTCTATATTGGTTAGAACCTTGTCCACCCATATATTGCCTTTTTAAGCAATGGCCATCTTTTTAAGCTTTCTGCTTAGAAAAACAGAATCCAGGTAACATGAAGGTATTGCTGCTCAACAGTAGCAGCCCCAAGAAAAATCTTCCTACAGGCATTGCTTAACCTGGAATGCATTGATATAGCAGTGTCATGGAGATGTGGTGCAAGTACATTTAGAGCATCTTATTAGTGCAAGGTTTCAATCCCTACCATTTGTTCAGGTCCACTATACTAAATAAAGGCACTATTGGTGGGGGTGTATCTTTATTCATAATAAATACAAACACTCTGGACCAGTTATTCTGCACCCAACTAGGAGTGGGTAAATCCTGGACTTGGTCTTTGCCAATATGAGATAGCTGTGTTCCTTACCAGTTCTTACTTTCTCCCTAGTCAAATCAGCCCAATAAGACCGTCACAGTCATCATAAAACTGAAGCAGGAAGCATCTACAGTTACCTCAGTATTTGGAGATTATGTGAAGACTAGTCAACTAAAACTGAATGCCTTTGCTAAATTCAACATCCTGTTCAATTTGATAACCCCACTGCGCATCTGCCCCCCCCCCCCCAAAATCTACAATGCCAAATTGAAAAACAAACCCCTATGGTAAATCCAAATCTAAACAGCTCTACAAAAAAAGAAAAAAATGTTTTTTAAATAATAAATGAAACGCTTTCAAGATGTCAAAAACACTTGCTAAACTTGACAAGAAAATCAGTTTCCTAATTAAATCAACCAAAGCTAGAGATGAGGTAAAAACAGCCACTTGGACAAAAGGCAACCATAAAGCCTCCTTTAACTGTGTTAGAAACCTCAGAAACAATGTCCAACATTGCACAGAGCTAGTAGTAAATTGTCAAGTACTTAAACCCTGAGGACATTGCCAGTCTACTAGATGATAAATTTAGTTCTGCCTTCACACTCCTCTCCCCACACATACCCACATCTACATCCCCCTCAGATCTCCTAGGAACAAGTCCTTAAAGCACTATCTAAGACCAAGCACTCTGCTTCTATTGGACCGATAACATACCAGGCTGCCTGCAGACCAGCTTGAAACGGGACCTGCCAACCCCCCTACACATTATTTAATAGCTGTCTTCAAAAAGACTTTGTGCCTGATGAATGCAGGACATCAGCATTCATCTCTCTGTGCAAAGATGGGGTGTTATTAGACTCTGGTAATTACAGACCTATAAGTCTGACCAGCCTTATCTGTAAGGCTATGGAGAGGTCATTGTGGTAATAATAAGCAAGGATGTAGCCAATTTGACTTTGTCTAGAGCAGATCCTGCCTGTTTAATCCTATCAACTTATTTGCAAAAATTCTGAATCAATGAGTAAGAGAATATCAGTCCTGTCTGCATGTGTAGACCTTACAAAGAGTTTCAGCACCATTGCACATTGCAATTATTGATAAAATCTCTCCACTAAATGTTTATGCCTGTGCAACTCATTGGATATCAAACTGACTCACAAATAGAACCCAGGAGGTTAGGGTAGCTGGCTGTACCACCTCCAAAGCATTTACTTCACGGAGGGCAAAGCTAATGTTTAAGGTTTGGGGCTGACCAAGTTTGCAGATGACTGTAAACTTCGTGTCATCTGAACAGTTTATGATTTATGATGACACTGTGATTCTTCAAGAACAAGAAGGCCTTTCCCAAACAAATAGCTGGTGTCATAACCATGGACTAAAAATAAATGCCAAAAAATATATAATAGTCTCCTTCAGAAAGTATGATGACTCTTGTAATTATCACATTGAAAACACACTCCTGAAAATCAATGCAGTAGTTGGTGACCTGGGAACCTATGTGGACAACAAAACTGTACTTGTATCCACTATTGCAATAAAGCTGTTTTTCATTGCACAGCTTATTAGTAAGAGCATATTTAGGATGTGGTCACTCCGCTGTATTCTGCACTTTCTAGGCTGGTCATTGGGTTTAATGCACCCTTCTTTATTTATCTACCCAAACAAAACACAACTTTATTGTCTTAGTGAGAAAGAGCTGTGGTCATTCAAGGGCGTAAGTCATAAAAACTGCACTGACCATCTCTAAGCCTTGTCCCCCCCCTCTCAGTTATCATACAGGCTACTGAGAGCAGATCTCTGCCTCATGTACAGAGCACCAGCAGACCCTATTCTGTTAGATCTACTGTGCAACCGCATGTCCAGTTCTGGCGTAAACACCTGCTCAAGAGATCTTAGTTTCTTCTACAACATAAATAGAAGATGTTGGAGGGATAGATGCATATCACAGGGAATACTATTTCTTTGGAATAGTCTTCCTCTCCACATAAAGCATAGTACTTCCCTTACTGTAGTCAAATGTAATCTGAAGGAGTAGATGTGAAACCACAAATTCACCCTTAGTGTAGCACCCTTGTCCCTTAAAAATCGAGGTAGCATATAAATGTTTTGCCAAGCTCTGGGTTATTCAGACTTAAATTACAAGGGCTAAAAACTTCATGGGAATTCAGAGATAGGCTTCTAAAGATCCTCATGGATCAATAGCTTAATAAGTACCTATGAATCTGTAAGGGGAGCTCTAAAAGAGACATTTAAGAAGCTGCAGTGTGATCTACTGGACACTATTTTCAGCTTCATCAAGAACAGCCATAACATTAACATATGCAACAGTAACTTCATTTTGCATTTTCCATGTTGTAAATATAAGCTTAAAGAGGAATAGTATTCAGTGAAATGCATTTCAAGCCCAGAGACTATGAAGATAATTTAGACACTGTTGCACGTAATAAGTTTTTAAACTGCTAATCTAATCTAGACTTAAATGTTAAGAAATTATTTACACACCTAATATCTACCATAAGCTATCAGCCCTAAAGTAAAAAAAAATGAAGACTTCAGTTTTAAACAAACACTAGGCAAATGAACTAGTAAGTTAGAGAATGACTAATAAAACCAACTCCCAACATTGCAGAAAACACTTATCCTTGATACATTGTACACTAAATTAAATTGACCCTTAATCTGTAAACTGTGTGGAGTAAAGTGATACATTTTCAAGTCGCATTGTATATGGTGATAATTCACATCCAAATATATGTTTAGTAAATGTTATTTAAACACACTGAAGCTTGGCCAGCTGTGAAATCCCCAGCGCATAAAAAGAAACCACAGTATTCAATCATAGGACAAATACCTGCAGAAAATAATTTTACCATAACAACTATGTCCCTTGATGAAAAGGTCCTGAAAATTTTCTTTATTAAACCATAACATTTCCTAAAAACACAATTCACATCAGAGTCAAAGGTCCTGCAAGTGTTCTTTATTAAACCATAACATTTCCTAAAAACACAACTCACATCAGAGTCAAAGGACAAATCAACAACTACAGCTAAATCCTTAACTTATTTAACTGAGAGGCAAATAGTTATACTGTAAGGATAACTATCATCAGTGTCACAAAAATGAATAATTCAGCATTTAAAGAATTTCATACCCTTATGTTCTACTCACATAGTTTACTTACTCAAATAATTTTGCAAGCTTTGATGGTCCACTATATTTGTTGTTATACCTCCAACCCTTTGTCACCAAATTTACTCAGACAAATTTGTTTAGATGTTTGACAATCAGGCTTAATGTTGGGAAAGATGGCATTTCCATCAGCAGCGCATTCAAGTTGCATGCTGCATGGTTAAAGTTCAGATGAAAGTGCTTATAATGTATTAGTAAAAATTTATACTAATGAAAAATAAAACTATAAAGACTTCATCAGATTCCTGTAGAAAACCCATTTGTCTAAATTTAAATAAAATATCACTTTACTATCCTAATCAGCCTTTTGCCATATATGTGGAATGGAAACTTAAGAATGTAGTAAAAGGTATTGTATATTAAAGACACTGCTGAGTGTATTAACGATGAATGAAATTAAAGTGATAGCAGATTTTTATTGTAACTGCAGACACTGATTCCCACTAACTTAGGTTCAATATCATGTAGAGAATACTTGTAACAAATCTGGTTTTACACAAAAAGAGACCGAGTTTACTGTGAGCCTGCTAGAGTTGCTGTTGGCGCACGTGGTTTTTTTTTTTTTGTATTTAGTAAGTGTTACCAACAGACCATGGGTGCAGCAATTGGGGCAGCGATGGCACCCAGCTGTGTACCCAACTGTGCCAATGTAATGCTTGAACAATGGGAAGAAATGTGTATATGTGATAGTAATCCCTTTCTTTTCGTAAAGATATAAAATGAACTCGTACAAAAATATATGGAAAGAAATAAGTCTGTTAAATGAGCTTAAAAGTTTCATAAATAAGACAAACTACATTTTTTAGATGTACATGCATTGTCACTAAAGTCAGTATAGTGTTCTTGGACATTTTGATTACTAAAGATATTGCAAATTAACGTGTTGTAACTGGAGTCGTGTGAAAAGAACTTGCAAGCAACAACTTTGGCGAAGGGCTAATATTTATTAGGGCAAGCCTACTAAAAGTACAGGAGTAAAGCTGAACAGCTGGATAAAAACATTTATTGAGAGTGGGCACCCAAATGAATTAATCAAAGGAATTGGAAATGAGCTGTATGAAGTTAGAAAAAAAATGTGTATATACCATACAACAACCAAATAGCTAAGATGTAGAAGAGGCTTCCCCAGAGACAGACGGATCTAAACTTGGTATGGTGCCTACATACAGTTTGGATGCTGTACAATAAGAAATATCAAAGAAAACCGGAATATTTTAAAAGGGTACCAAACAGCAAGTTCTGTAGTGGGAGGAAGAACCAGTATTTGTAAACAAGAGTAAGAGTTAGAAAAATAAAATAAAAACAATGGTAGGATTAAGGTGGCATTGGGGGCATATAGTTGTCAAAATTGCTCATACTGCAGATATATGACCAGTAGTCCATTTTTTGTAAAAATATGGAAATTTCATACCCTGCCCAAACTCATTGTACTTGTGAGATGGTAAATGTGGTATATGCAAAATGCAGTATGTCATGTCAGGCATTTTACATAGAACTACTAGGAAATTGATTAAAGATCATGCCATGGGTGGCCACGGTGGTGCAGCGGTTAGCGTTGCTGCCTCACAGCAAGAGGTTCTTCGGTTTGATCCTCGGCTGGGATGCCTTCTGTGCGGAGTCTGCATGTCCTCCCTGTGGTCGTGTGGGTTTCCTCCGGGTGCTCCGGTTTCCTCCCACATCCCAAAGACATGCAGTATGTGGACTGGACACACTAAATTGGCCCTAGGTGTGAGTGTGTGTGTGCCTTCTGTGGAAGGTTGGGTGCCGGGCTGGCAACTCGACACTGTAAAACTACACTGCCAATCATGAGCGGACAGGTGATCTGCTGTTGTGACCCCTAACCGGGAAAAAGCCGAAAGAAGAAGAAGTAACATTATTATGCCATAAAAAATGAACTTTAAAAGTGCTTTGTATGGGCATACTAGCAAATGTGAAAAAAATGGAGAAGTTGCAGAGAGCAAACTAGAGTCACTACCTAAGGATAAAAGTGAAAAATCTACTCTAGGCTGCCTTATGTAGCACAAACGAGCCTGGCAAGAATGCACGACCATCAACAATCTGGACAGCACTCTGTGAATAAATTCAACCTCAAGGGTGACTTTCCCTGTGACAGAGGGTGTAAGTGCAATGATCGTAAAGACCAATGACAGCTTCAAATCTGGTTGACCGATACTGGAGGGAGTCAGAATGCAATTTGTACCACATTTTCTCAGGAATGTCACAATAAACTCACATAATTATAACTCTGTTTATGGCAAGAAGTGTCATTACTACTTGCTGTAAAAGCCCAATATAATGTGCAGAAACACTGGTGATTGAGGATTAATGTAGAATGCACATACATAGGTATGATGTGTACAATATTTTTGACACAATTGAGTTATCACATGTCATAACACAGTTTGACATTATGCGTTCTAAAGTATGCATGTACCTAATTCATGTCTTACTCAGGTCATGTAGCTGCATGTCTCTGAGATGTGTTTACAAACACAATCAATGCCTTCCACATTGAAGTACAGTCCCATTACTAAGTAAATGAATGTAAATGAGTAAAGTAAATGTACTATAAATGAAGATAAATTTACTTATAATAGAGAGCACTTACTGGAAATCATGCAACTAAGCTTGCCATGCAGCTGGATGGGCGACCTGCTGTCTGCACAGTTTGTGGGGCCTACAACAAATTCTATACTGTTGGCTTGGCTGAAAGTGCCTTAAACAGGTAAAAAGAGCGCTTCCACAACACACTGGAAGACAAGATTAAGAGGAAAAGATGTGAAAGATCCAGGGAAAGGAGATAAAGGTCTGGAATCTCTGCCATACTGAAGGCAAATTCCTTCAGGCCTGCATTACCATCCTTACATCTAGCAAATCTGCACTTTCTGGAAAATAAGATGGACCGCATAAGGCTGGAAACAGCATCACAAAGCAAGGTGAGAAGTACTTGCTCTTATGTTTACAGAAACTTGGCTGCATAGCAACATTAATGACTGCATTTCAGCTGGAAGGGCTCACTCTTTTTCGTGCATAAACTGTGAGATTTCCCTTAGCCATTGCTCTGAAAACATAGTTCTTAGCAGTCAAGTGTAGACCTTTTTATCTGCCTAAAAAGTTCAGTGGTGTCAGCATCACAGGGGTGTATATCCATGGAGCATAAACACTAAAGAGGCACTGGCTATGGCTGTATAACCCAGTATGTGAGCTGCAGAATAAGAACCCAGATTTCGAACACAATTACAGGGGATTTCAACCAGCCAGATCTGAGGTCAGTATTACCTAACTACTACCAGCATGTGGGATTTGCAACAATGGGTAGCAACACCTTGGACGAGGTATACACCAATATCAAGATGGCATATAAAGCAGAGCAGTACCCGGACTTGGGCATCTCAGACCACCTCACAATCATGCTAATGCCAGCAAGCAAACCTGCTGAAGTCGGGGAAAAATCCACTTGAAGCAAATCAGGTTATTGCCAAATGGAGCAGTCACAGCACTCCAAGATTGCTTAGACAGTACAAACTGGAGCATGTTCAAAGAGACTGCAACAGCTGACCTACATGTTAACTTGGACAAATACACAAAAACTGTGATGGCATATATATCTAAATGCGCAGATGACATGACCATCAACAAACATCATCATAAGAGCCACCAAAAACCCTGGCTCACCAACAAAGTGTACGAGCTTCTGAACGAATGTGATGTGGCATTCAAATCAAAAGACAAGGAAGTTCTCAAGGACAAACCTGAAAAGAGGGATAAAGGAAGCAAAAAGGGCCTATGGAAAGAAAGTCCAGAATCACTTTACTGATATGAGATCCCAGGCACATGTGGCAGGCATAAAAGCCATAACTGAATAGAAACACCTGTCCTCCTAATGTGAGGACAACACAGAATTCCTGGATAGGCTGAACACCTTCTTCTGCAGGTTCAAGGAGAGGAACAGCTTCAATGCAGTGAAACTTGCTACAGACCCAGTTGACAAAGTGCCTAAACTCAATAGAGGTGAAGAGGACCCTACAGCAGGTGAACCCTAGGAAAGCTGCAGGACTGACAACATCATGGGAAAGATGTTGTGTTGAACAACTAAACACTGTACTCACAGATATATTTAACATCTCCCTCGGTCAAGCGGAGATGCCCAAATGCTTCAAAAACACAAATATTATTCCACTGCAGAAAAATTCCTCTCCCTCAAGCCTCGATGACTACAGGCCAGTAGCCCTCATGTCCACTGTTATGAAAAGCTTTGAAAGGTTAGTCAACAAACACCTGACAGCAAGTCTTCCACTGGCACTAGATCCACTTCAGTTTGCATATTGTGCCAATCACGCCATGGCAGATGCCATTTCAGTTGCACTGCTTCTCTCATTGGCACACCTTGAGAACAAGGACACGTATGTTAGAATGCGGTTTATTGACTTCAGTTCAGCATTCAATACTGTCAGCCTACAACAGATAATCAAAAAACTTGTTTATCTTGGTATAAATGCCCATATATGCAACTGGATCCTGGATTCTTGACAGAAAGACCTCAAAGGATATGTGTGGGCAGTAACTCTTCTGTGTTGATTGTGATGCTTTTCGGAGTACCTCAAGGCTGTGTGTTGAGTTTGCTATTGTTTACTGCACTAACCTGTGAATTGTAAAGCTAAATTCAACACCAACCACATCAGGTTTGCGGATGACACTACAGTCATGGGCCTCATCAGTAAAAGAGATGAAAAAGTATATAGGGAGGAAGTGAGCACACTGGTGTGCAAAGTACAACCTCTACCTTAATGTCAGCAAAACAAAGGAGATCATAATGTACCATAGGAAAATGCAACCAGCTCATTCTCCTCTGATTAATGGCAAGATGGATGAAAGAGTAAAGAGCACAGAAATTCCTGGGGGTTCACATTGCAGATGATCTAGCGTGGTCAGTTAGCACCAGTCATATAGTAAAGAAGGCTCATCAACATCTACAGTTCCTGCTGAGACTAAGGAAGGTGAGTCTACCCCTATCCTCTCTGCCTTCTCTAGGGATACTATAGAAAGTATCCTAACATGCAACTTTTTAGGCTGTCTCCAAACTTCCAGCACTACAGGAGTTATACACAGCACAATGTCACAACAGAGCTACAAAAGTCAAAAATCATACAAACCCTGCTGCTGAACTGTTCACATGCTTGTCGTCCGACAGAAGATACTGCAGCACGTGCGGTAAAACATCCAGGTTCAGAAACAACTTCTTCCTTCTTGGTGATAAGACTTTTGAAATCTGGCAGTAATCTCAGGGAAGCTGGACACTGACAATATGGGACAGCCAACTCTTTTGGTGCAAATTAATGAGAAGCAGGTCAGATTCTAAACATAAACAGTACATAGATGGCAGTGAATGTGCAATATTATACTAACTAGATCCTGTTATTCATGAGAAAATCATACAGTACAATAAGTACTTTTGCAATAAGAAATCATTCGGCTGATGAAGATTATAGATAAAATAAACTGTGATAATATGTAGTAGAATAACCTGTCTAATGTGAAATGTTGAATACATGTCTGTCGTACTTGTTATTGTATGTTTGCATATGTCTTTTCAATTCGAGCCTGATGCACCAATTTCGTTTAGACTTTACTTGTGTAGGCTAAATGACAAAGTTTACTTCAACTTTGAAGTAAAGTCACAGACATATTGGCATCACTTTAAGTATGTGTATACAGTCATTCTTAAATTAGTATACCTGTAATGCTGTTAAGTAAATCCTCGTGGCATTGACCGTTAATCAGCAAAGTTTAACATTTTATCTTTACTTTCTCTTGGGTTCAGTTCCCAGGTGGTACTACTCAATCTTAATAATGACTAAACTCCCAGCATGTCACAAGGTATTCTATTTTTCCTCAAACCATGATTATAACTAACAGCATAAAACATATCAGGGTTTAATATTGGAACATGTCTGAAGATTTTGAGCCTCGAGCATGGTGGAGTCATTGATAAATGTGTTTGCAAGCCATTGCTGTGCATCCAGCTGTGTAAATGCAGCTGGCAAGGCTGTGTGTCTTTGTGCACAAGCTGTTACACACGAGGTCTGAAATGGACACAAATTCAGACAAATATTTCTGTCTTGACTGCTGCAGACATGGCTGGCAAAGATAAAAATGGTGTGCCATTTAGAGCACAATGGTAGGGTGTTGGAGTCAAGGATTTTTGTGGCACTCCTCGTAAGGTGCTACAGCTGGTTGTACTGTAGGGGGAATATACCTGATCTCAGTATAAGGCTGAGGCTTGGAATAGCTTGGCCAAGGTAATCTGCAGTACAACTGGCATCCCACACCCTTGGGGAGCAATGTTGTCACCACTACAGTGATGTGAAGTGCAAGAGGGATCTCTTTATCTGATGGGAAGATGAATTTAGGGCTGCGAACACCCCTCAGTTGTGTAAGTATACTGACCCATAATCTGTCTGTTCTATGGTATTATCTAGCCAGCCAATGCAGATATTCATTATGCTTTCATATATACATTTTTCTACTTCACAGCTGCTGCAGACATTGCAGAAAACCATGAGGCACATCAGGAGAGCCTAACTCACCACAGAGAGGCACAGTGTAAGTATGCATCTGTTCTGATTGCAAGGCATAGATATTTTTTCAGTCCATCACTGTATATCATCTTGAGCAGACATATCTTAAATTTAATATCAGTCCTACATGTCTGCTCCAATAGCTTTTTGTTATTGCATTAAGAAATGAGTACATCATATAGCAGAGTTTTTGGCATGATGATATTTTTAAGATATTTTAAATTCGGTGATGCATGATAATTCACTATTTGTAAATGTAGTTAATACCTTACAAAGCAGATATCTGACATGGCACAGTGAAATGCATGATTTTGGTTACTCATAACATACCATTGTCATTGATTTGAGGACACATTCATGCCTTCCCATCACATGTAGATGTGGCTAAGGTGTAGTTATATATTTCTCATTGTTTTATGTATTAAAATAATTAAGTACTGTGGCATGTCATTGATCTAATTCTTATTTTTGCCCCCCCCCCCATTTAAAAAAGCACTGCTGAAAACAAAATGACCATCATCACGAAGAGGTAGACCAACCACTGGGGTTCGGCTTACCATACATCCACAGATGACTGTGGTGGCACCATGACATGCAGCACAGAGACCCATCACAACCTGTCAGTTTTGCCTGCACAGCTCCTGCTCCACTTGTTTCACTTAGCTCTACCCAGGCTGCTGGTACAGTGGTACCCTCCGGGAGCAGTAGTAGTGGAGGTGGTAATTTTGTCACCTGACAGGTGCTAACAAGGCTGGTGGAGGATATAATTGAGAGGAGCCTTGGTGGAGACAGTGATGACAGTTCTAAGGGTGAGGACTAGATTCTCACTGTTCTCAAGTTGGCTGGGAATGTGCATCCGAACTCCCCTACCTATCCCCAATCATGAAACTTTTGAATCTTCACCATCCCTGTCTTGTATTTCCTGTTTGTCAACACCTGCTGCCTAACCTTTTGTATGTACTGGATGCTCTCATTTCTAAACACCTTCCCCTGCATTCCCTCTCTGAAAAAAAAGGGAACCTGTCCAACAAAGAAACTGTCCCATACATAGTTCTCCGCAACACCAATGTGTCATCATGAGACACTTGATTTGGTCAAACTGGCTATACAGCATTATTCTGTTGTCTCCCATCCCTAGTGTGGCGACTCTCCAAAGTCATGACATTGTGTGTACAATACTACATGTATGTTGTGCTTGGGGGGGGGGGGTTAGTCACAGGTAAAGCTTCAATGTCAAATGTGCTATGCCCACATCCACTGAGGAAGGAGCTCCCTCTCTGCATGTTATCCCACTTTTAAACAAACAATATTTGTGCTACACAACTGTTGAGGTCATCCTGTCAAAAATGCACTCTCTCTCCTCAAGAGTGAGACGTCTCTTGTGGCACTTACGGCTAATGCTGTGCTCTCTAGAATGTGTAACTTATAGGAGAGAGGTTCAGTTCTCACCTTGGGGATATTCTGTGTGTAGCTGCAATATTCGATACATATAGCTTCCTTAACAGGCACACTATATCAACTTCAGTCAGGGGAAAGATCTAACCGGGTGAGTATTCCACCATCTCTTTATTCTTACAACAAACATTACTTCTGTAACAAAGTGATGAGGTCATCTTGTCAAAAAGTGCACTCTGTCCCCATAAAAGTTAGACTTCTCCTGTGCTGCTTTTATTCAATACTGTGTTCTCTAGACTGATTAATTACTAACTGATTAGGTACATGGTTCGAATCTGAGAGTGGTAAACAGTATGTGTCCGATTCTAGTGTCATAGAAATAAACCTTCAGCAAAAGATGTTCTGTATCTACTTCCACTCAGGAGAAAACTTCAACTTTCAACACAGCTCCCTCTGCAATTTAGCCCACTTTTAATTCAAACTTCCTATCTGTAACACACTGATTAGGTCATCTTGACAAAAGTACACTTTCTCCCCTTTAAGATCAGACTTTTCTTGTGGCACTTGTAGGTGTTGCTGTGCTCTCTAGATTGTATAACTAGATAGCTAGGAGGTTCATATCCCACAGTGGGGAACTTGTGTGTGTGTGTGTCTTCAATGTCATATGTATAGCTTACTGAACAATCGTGGTGTATTAACTTCTACTCAGCAGAAACGTTCAGTGTGAGAGAAGATGCCCACATCCCCTTATCCCACTTTTTATAACATCTCTCTATCCCATTAATGAGCTCAGCATGTCAAACCGCATACTGTGCCTTGCATCTCAGTTCTCCTGTGGTGCTTGCAGCTAATTCTGTGTTGTATAGACTGTGTAAATAGGTAGGGGGTTCAAATACAACATTTGATAAATAATGTCAGTATGTGTGTACTGTCATGCACAGTTCTCTCTGGCAACAGCCCTTATGTAATATTCTACTTGGACAATGTATTTTGACTAGCAGAGGGATTACTTCATAGATTTGAATTACCCCTCAAGCAGTAAGCATTTTCGGAAATGCAATGCTTACATCATGCTATCAAAAAAGAAGCACATCAAAGCGATCATATGAGTTACCTTGTAGTACTATCTGATACCATGCTCTCTACAGTGCATAAGTACAGAAAGAGAAGGTTTGAATTCACCAGTGATGGATTACTGTTAGTGGTATTTGTTGTGCTGTTTAAAGAAGGCTTGTAATGCATGTAGTATATGTAGTCGTGTAGCTTTTCTGTGCACTTTAACCACCTTCATACATTTTTAGAAGAACATCAGTGTATGAAAGAATGGTGATGTCATCCATTCAAATGTGCACTGTCACAATTGTAAAACATCTCGTGTGGCAGTTGTCATTCAGTCAGTGTTCTGTACCTTGTGGTCCTAAGTAGACTATTCAAATCCAACCATTATGCCTTAGACACACTTATGTCACTGTCTGTGAATGTGGAGGTAGATAACAGTGCTGTCAGCCAGCTGTCTGCTGTGCGGGGAGTCCTGTTACAGTGATTCTGCTCCTTTTTTGCACAGAAATGCTTTCTTTGATAATGATGACCTTGATCTCATGCAATGACATTTTTGTCCCATGTAAGCTACCAAGGCTTTCCCTGTGGTATGAGGACATGAGACTATGTTCTATACAATTGTGCTTTGATAAGGCATGTGTTCAGATCTGCAATTATCCACACATTATGCCTGATTGCCATTCTCCTGTCACAGTGACAACTCTGTTATGGATCTCGCGTGTCTGGGTGTACCTTGCAGGAGATAATATTGTGTGAGAAACACATTTTATAGCAAAACTGTTTTAAAAAAATGACAGGCAGACCTCTCCCTTACCGCAGTAAAATGTCACGACCTCAGAGACAAATATCTCACACTTCTAGCACCAATGGCACCATGGCATATTAATTTTGTCAAATATCATCTAGCTTCTGTCCTCGTGTAGTCAGTTGTCCAACGCCCACATTGGCTGACTCAAAACAGTGCATGTGCTCCTGCTGTTGTGCATGAATGACATCCACAGATGTTATAATGTAAACATTTACAGTCCTTTAATCGCATATATATTGCAATACAATCATGTAATGTAATGGCTTAACATAGGTGGAGTCTGACAGCTTTGTTAAAGTTTCCACTGTGGAGCATATGATTCATACATGTTTATAGTTAATGGGCTTACATAGCTTGTTTCCAGCCAGGGGTAACGTTTTGTGAATGTATTGACATTACACAAATAATGCTGCAGTAAGGTATTAATTTTTATTATTAGTGCAAATAATATATTTGTGTGTTTTTGCATGCTATTATGGCAGTGTTCGCTGTAATATCTTGTGAACGTGCCTAGTATAATCTTGTATTACATCTGCCTCATTTGCAAAAGGAGACCATGAAGTATTGCATGTCATCAGATCTGTGTTGTCCTTTGTGTATTTTGATTGCTATTATATTGCTGTTTACTAAGCACATTTTATAAAAAAAAAATGCTTGTCTAAGACGTGTCAATGTAATATACCCCCCATCTATAGATGTCTAATGACAAATGTTAAAACATATCCGTTGGGAATGTGCATGACACAGCTGATGCATACCTCTCAGCCTCTTAGTGTAAGAAATTTGGACAAAGCCTGACAAAATGGGGACAAAGGTCCATAAATAGGGACATATTTTAAATATTGCTCTTATAAACTTGGAAACTTGCTAGCGTAACAGGGTTTATTTTAACATAACATTTTCTGAAGGATTTAAAGTCAAACTCAAATGTATGTCAATTAGTGACTTCAGTCTTGAGATCATACCAGTGATTTGCCAGAAAACTGCAAATTTTATGAGGAACAAACCAAAATATGAGCCAAAATTCTGGACATTCTGTGAAAATCTGGACAGCTGAGAGTTATGAGCTGATGTATAGCTCATGCTTCATTTATACTGGATGGAGTGGAGAATACAGCATTAGTCAGTTATCACACATACACCCTGTATATACATGCCATTTTTGATAACTGCACAGTATGTTTCTGCTTTTCTTGCTAACTATTATCAGGTTGGCATGTTATCAACATTAATATCACATTTACTCCTCTGTCTTACATTGTTGCATTGTGTCCCCTTACATCCATTGTTAATATGTCCATTTATAAGTTATTTACATGGGTAAGCTGTTGCAAACAGGATTGTTTGTTATTGCCATCGATATGAACATATTGAAAAATGTTTTTCTGGCCTCATCACATTTGAAGGCATTTAACTGAGTAAATTTTTTCCATTTACCTGCCCCTGATAATTATTCCTGCACTTCTTACATTGTATTCTGTGTAAATTATCCCAGTTGCATGTCGCCTGCATCTACATGCGTAGAAGCCACTTGCCTTTTCTTCATATAAGCTGTCTGTGCTTGTTTGCATAATATGTTTGCCTACAGGTAAGTATTTTTGTTTACAGTGTGTGCTCTTGCTTCCAGCAACGTTTCATGGCCACCAACACTGTTGCTGGCCACAAAATGGTGCTTGAAATTGTGCAAGTCCAATGAGCTATATGTGTAGTCAGAGAGCACTGCTGCTCAGCATGTTAACACACAGCAATCATGTAGGCTTCACAAGAAACATACATGATTGTTTATGAATCCCAGGACATGTTTTTCGTAGTCCTTCTATGGTAGTGCATGATGAACTGGTCTTAATTTATTCTAACTGATTGTTCATGTCCTAATGATGCTGAAAGCTTTTATATTGATACTTATGCAATTGTATTTGTGTTTCTGTTTGTGAGTATGCACTTTATCCCTCCCGAGGACATCCTCTGAAAAAAGGCATGGGCTCAGTTCTACTACTTGACTAATAAATTTGAGGAAAATAAAAATAAGTAAGAAATAAGCTTTCATGCCAAACCCTAGGGCAATATATTAAGACTGTTTAACAAATGTCTTTATCTTCATACCCTTTTAAGGGGAATGTCTTCCTTTCACAGAATGTCACTGAGAATGAATAAACGTTTGGCTGATGCTGAACAGAATAGTGCTACACAACTACATTGACTGCCTTTAACCATGTGGCCGTACTGATACACCCAAAACAGCCGTCGTTTTGAAAAAGCTCAAATGCTTCATTGGAGCTCACTTAACTTTTCACTGTACCCTTTAAAGTAGTGAGGTCTGTCAGTGCATAGTTCCATATAAGATGTCACCATAAGGATGGACTCTTATTAGTTTACTGGCAGTAATTAGGGTAAGAATGCAAGGGACAAAAACAAAGAGAAAAATAACATGATTTGTGAAAGAAATATCTTGACTAAAGAACAGTCGCAACAAATTTACTTGTTTTTATGTATAATATTAAAACCAAAGAAATTATTGATATGCTGGAGTACTATTGGAAATTTTTGATACCAGGTAACTTCCTGGCAAAGATATTACCAAGATGTCCTTCGTGGTCATATGTCCGGGGGAGAAATATAAAAGACATGTTGATTCATGGGTTATTCACTTTACCAGATGTAACATTAGTGAAAGCCCCAACACAGACGGGGACTTTTAAATGTGGAAGATGTCAGATTTGTTTACATATTGTTAGAAGTTTTGAAAAGGTGAGTAATGTTCCATTCACAAGTAGAGATAGATACATGTGAATCTAAAGGAGTACTATACATTTTGAGCTGTCCATGTAATATGTTTTATGTGGGAGAAACTAAAAGAATGTTCCGTACAAGATTTATGAAACATATTAGGGATATAAAAAACTGCAAACAGGAAAAGGTGATGCGATCTTGTAGCCCAGATAGGTATGACCCTAGCCCTGAGTAGCATTCTGCCATCACCAAGAATGATGCTGCAGTACAAGGACAAAATGATTGACTTCAACAATTGGCTAAGCTTCATTCTAAAGGGATCCAGTATCTGCCTGCCTGGGATGACATGGTCGACAGACCACGATGCTTTGCCAGAGATAGCCTGCACCTGTCACCCCTAGGATTCCGGATATTGGCTAAGGTTCTTGCCGCCCCTATAGTGCCTTTTTAGGCAAGGTTCAAATGACAAATTCACCACCGTAACATGAACAGGCAAGCAAAAACTGAGGGTGATGCTACTCAATGCTAGAAGTCTAAATCTCAAAATGCACTCACTCGAGGCACTCCTTAAAATGGAGAACATCGATATCTGTGCAGTGACTGAGACCTGGTCCAAGGCTCCAGAGAGCACGCCTGCACTACCAGGCTATAACTCATACCATACTTTTCAGCCATGTAATCTGGACCGCAACACCAAAGGTGGAGGTGTGTCCATATTCATTAAGGATATCCACACCTCCAGGCTAGTTGCTCAGCATAATGCAGCCAAGGTTATCCAAGTGCAACTAACTCTGGGTAAAACTGCAATCCAAATTGTAGCTTGCTACAGATCACCCACCATGCCCCAGGATTCCCACTTCTCTTTTCTTGTACTGGAAAATATTAGGGTTCAACCAAACACCCTAATAATGGATGATTTCAACTACTCCACCATTAACTGGGAAAACTACTCGTGTACCAACTCCTTCGCTCAACGCTTTCTGGAATCCATAAACTCCAATGCCCTGGATCAACTTATCCACACCTCCACAAGGGGCAACAATATCCTTAGATCTAGTAATTACCAACATGAGTGACTGGTGTTCCACACCTGAAGTCAATGCCTCATTGGTCCGATCTGACCATAAGCTAATTACCCTAGATATCCACATCCTGCCCCCACCCCCATTAAGGAAACCATGATAAAAAATTTCTCCAAAGCCAACTTCATGCTTCTTAAGACAGAAGTGGTGAACTTCATGACAACCATGCCGATGGACAATGCAGTTACAACTACTGAATCCTACACAGTTGCACACTTACATGAGTGTATGGATCGTGCTATCCCAAACAGAACCAAGACGCTATCCTCCAAAAAAAAAGGAAGATAATCTGGTGGTCCCCTGCCATAAACAAACTGTACAACAGAAGGAAAAAACTGTTGCAAAAGAGAGTAAAATCCCCTGAGTGGAGGAGCTCCCTGGTCAGCCTCAGTAAGAAGCTGCGATCCCTGATAAAATCCTCCAAAGCTAGTTACGAAAACAAAATCGCCACTGATTCTAAAGACAACCACAACGCATTGTATAGCTATGTCAAGAATCTCAATGGCAACACTCAGATCTGCTCTGAGTTACAGCACAATGGCACTAAATATACAGACCCAACTGATATTGCCAACATCCTGGCAGATAGGTTCAGTGCTAACTTTACCCCCCTATCACCCCCTAAAGAGCCCATCTCTATACCGGAAGAATGCAAAGTTCCTGTAATCACGGCTGCTCAGGTAAAAACCACACTCTCCAAAGCCAAAACACAGCATCCATGGGACCAGACAACATCCCAGGCTGCGTTCTTCACAAATTACAGAACAAACTGGCACCACACCTAAGTACCATGTTCAATCATAGCCTCACCTCAGGCTTTGTGCCTGCTGAATGGCACACAGCGACAGTTAATCCCACTCCACAAGGGGGGAGCCACCACGGACCCCGGGAACTACCGCCCCATTAGCCTGATGAGCCTGGTCTGCAAGGCCATGGAATGTATTATCATGGAATTTATAAGCAAAGACATTGGTAATCTCCAAACTCTGGACCCCACCCAGTTCGGGTTTGTAAAAGGCAGATCATGTCTCCTAAACCTGATAGACTTCTTTGAAGCAGTCATCAAAGCCATTGAAAAGGGTAAGGTGGTTCAGACAGCCTATCTAGATCTTGCCAAGGCTTTTGACACCATCCCCCACTCTGGAATTATAGATAAACTCACTAAACTAGGTATAAATCCCTATGTCATAAGATGGGTTATCAACTGGCTCACTGACAGAACCCACACTATGAAAGTAGCAGACTCCAAATCCAACTTCAGACCAGTGACAAGTGGAGTACCACAGGGTTCAGTCCTGGGTCCTCTCCTGTTTGGTATCTACTTCTCTGAAGTACAGGCTAACACAGAAGGTCTTTGGTTAACAAAGTTCTTAGATGACTGCAAACTAAGAGCCATAATCGAAACTCCTACGATATGGACATCCTACAAAAGGGCCTCACTGAGACTGATGCCTGGTGTCAAAGCCATTGCCTCAAGCTCCGTGCCAAAAAGTGCATTGTCACCCCCTTTGGTAAAAACTCTGTACCCATGAATTACAACGTAGGTGGTAGTATATTTAACACCAAAAGTGTTATAAGAGACCTTGGGACACAGGTGAACAGTAGTCTCTCCTTTGATAATCACATTGCCAGAGTAGTCAGGAAATCCTTCTACGTGGCACACCTCATCACAAAAGGTTTCTCATCCAGAAAAAAAGAGGTCATTGTTCCCCTCTACTCATCACTCATTAGACCAATTATAGATTACAACACCCCTTTTGGTACCTCACAAGCCACAGAAATACCTCAAAAAGTGTATTACCGGCCTCAAACAGATGCCCTATGCAGACCATCTCAAAAAACTCCAGCTTTACTCCGTCGCATATCGCCTAGTCAGAGGTGATCTCTGCCTAACACAAACCTATGTCAAACCCAGAGCTGTTGGACATGCTCCACTTAAAGAAATCCCAATCCAGCCGAGCTACACGCTCTAGGGACCTAAACCTTGTCACCACAATAAACAGAACATGCCGGAGGGATAGATTCCTGTCCCAGAGACTTCCCATACTCTGGAATAAACTACCTATCTGTATCAAACCAAGCTCCTCATTAGCACTCTTCAAGGAAAATCTTGATGATTGGATGGGAAATAGGAAATTCACCCCGGGGATCACCTCTGTGGCTCTGCTCGACAGTGGCACAGGAAAATAATTTTCTTGGGTGGCAAAAGCCACGGTACCCCTTTGGCTGGGCTTGTATAGGCCCCAGGGCCGATAACCTAGTACCTTCCTATGAACCTATGATTGCTACTCATTTTATGTTGATGCATAATAGTGATTTTTCACTACTGAAAGGAAGTGTTTTAGAAAAAAGTAATTGTTTTTATAGTAGTGATGATGTTTTGAAAAAGAAACTTTATATAAAGACTGTATTTATATTCTGAAATTTAATACATTGGTTCCTATAGGTTTTAATAGTGAACTAAATTGGAGAAGTGTACTTTAAGATAATTGTGTTCGAATGAATGAATTATGTGTTAATTAGTGTTTTTGATGAGTATAAATGACATTCTTATGGTGAATGTGTTATTCCAAGAAGGTGTTTTTCACCGAGACACAAGAATAAAGAAAGGATAATTACTAAGCCTTTCGTGGTTGTATATTTCTACAAGTTGCATCAGCTTTATCTACAATGCAATAGAACACCTCATATTTATAAGGATAAAGGCAGTCTACAAAACCTGGACCCAAGCCTGTTTGGGTTTAAGACAGTTTGTGCCTCCTGAACTGTACAGGCTTTTTTGATCATGTCACTGATGAGTTAGACTCTGGCAGATCAGGTTACACTACTCACTTGGACATGGTCAAGTCCTTTGATACCATCTCACATTCTAGGATTATCAACAGTATAATCAAACTAAATGTAAACCCATATGTTAACATGCTGGGTAGCAAACTGGCTAACTGACGGCACCCATTCTTTTAATGTGAGAGGCACTGTATTTCTGAAAAGAATAGTTAATGGCTGTATCTCACAGGGAGTGGTCCTAGGATCACTTCTGTTTGGTATTTATTTCTTTGATGTCAAAGATGATATCAAGGGCCTGTAGCTGACAAAGTCTGCAGAAGACTGTAAATTTGCAGCTGTCATTAACTCCCTATCTAATTTCCAAATTCTTCAAAGGGGACAAACCCATACACAAGTGATGCCTATACTACTGCCTAAAATTAAATGCCAAGAGATGCAGCATTATGCCCCTAGGTAAAACTTGTCACCCGTGCACATACCACATAAGTGACATGCATTTGAAAGATGACTCCTCTACTGTTAGGAAATCATTTTGCCTTTCCGCATTAATCACCAGGAATATTTTTTTCCAGATCTAAAGAAATTATCATCCCTTTCTACTTCTCCCTCATTAGACCCATAATAGAGGATAATGCCCCCCTTTTATATACCTGTTTAAGCATTTGACCCAGCTTGAGAGACTACAGAATTTCTTCACAAAGATAATCCGAGGCATGCCTTCCTTTAGCTAATCAGACTGCCTGAAAGTACTTGTTTCCTACTGACACTTGAGGGGTTACAGCTGTCTAGCTTACATAAGCTCTATGGCGCTATCCTGTATGATCTCCTTAACACCCACAAAACTTATAGCAGTCAACATCCACTCAATATATTTCATCTTCCATAGAAACATAAATAGGACCTGCTGGTGTGACAGATATTAGAGAATCCCTCTTTTATAGAATGGATTTCCTTGGTTGTGAAGCAAAGCAGCTGTCTAACGCTCTTTAAGCATAACCTGAGTGAATGGATGTTGAATCATAAATACACTTTAGCCCCCCCTTAAGCCATCACTGAAAGGGATTGAAATCAGCCATATCAATGGGTGCTTACAGTTTGGACCACTGTGACTTATTAATTGTCCTCTGGATCAACACCCTAGTATTGACTCATAGACCTATGAACAGAGTTTGTTTAAAATACATTAAAATGTATCCCGTCTGCATGGCAGGATTGACAAAGTGAATAAGTAAAGTTTCTGTTTCTGACTTCTGATGAGCTAAAATATATACATTCATTAACACTGAGTTAATCAGTCCATTTTATTTTTATTTTCCAAAACTGTAACAGCTGTACACAGCATAAAATATAATGCATAAACTGTAGAACACCCATTGAAGTGTTCAGGGTATCATAAAGCAGTGCTAAGGTTACTCTCTTGATGAATAGATGTCCCCTGATAGCCTGTGTGATGACCCCACTTAAACTTGGGGCAGTGACTAAGGAACCCCAATCCTCATCACTGTCTCCAGTAAGGAAATGTCACTGAAAGCAGAAATAGAAGTACACAATTTCCCTTACACTGGGAACAGGGTCCAAACCTGGGACTGGACTATTTGCTGCACTCCAGGTCCCCAAATGAGTCTTCACAGTAACCATTGCAGAGTGCTGTGCCCCAGTACTAGATATTTGACACACTCACTCTTAAATATTTGATATTCACACTTAACAGACACTCTTGGGAAATACTGGCATATATTTTCCTTCTATGTCCTGTTTCCCAGATTGCAGGGTAACGGCTGCCACCAGTCAAATAACACAATACCCTTCAAAAGGGGTGTTAGATTATATTGGGTAAAATGAATATTGATATAAAGGGTAGCATGTAATCCAAGCACTAATGCTTTTCAGAGAGTATTCACAATAAGCATAAACACTCTCAGGTTACTAAAGGTACTTTCTTAATAGCCAACCACAATAAAAGGTAGTAAAATATTTAATGAATAAAATGATGTAAAACATATATACACTGAATAACCGATTCAAGTAAACCACACAGTTTTACACACAGGAATGATGAAAATAGCATTGTAGGATAGATTTCACACTGATTGTAGAAAAACGCTAACTTTCTAACTGTATATCCCTAACTATCCAAAGATTAACTGTTTCTGTATAATCTAGTTAAGTCAGCAAGGCAAGATGATACTCTTACTTCTGCCAGGCAAGATTAAGAATTTATACCCACTCTTCAAGCTGTTGTCTGGTCCTCAGCGACTGGAATGGCAACTCCTACTATTTCTGCTGACCAGCTCTGGAAAACTGAGTGATAACTACTGATCTGGAAAAAAAACAACTGACTACTGAACAGCACCTGAACAACTGACTGCTGAACTTTAACTGACTCAGAACCTGCTTTTATAGCAGATTTTTTTTAAGTAACAGAAAGCTATTATGAGAATTCTACTCCATTATATCAGACTTTAGAAAATAAACAAAATGGCTGCTGTGGAGATTCTATGCCTTTTAGTTGTGGCACACAGTGACATCACATCTAGGTTAGCTGACTGGCATAACCTACATTCAGAATTCTTTTTAAAAAAAAATGTACATTTGGTCAGCCAGAACACTGATTCAAACCACTTACATAAATCAAAGTAATAATAAAAAAATAAATTATTTATAAAATTATAGCAAGTCATGCTGGCATGTATAAGAGAGTAATTTACAATTATTTACAAGTATTTACAAAACATCAGCCAGTCATGCTACCACAAATAACAATATATAATATCCTCACAGCCTGTTTCATTATTAAATATTGATTATAAAGTATTTACTTCCATTTTCACCATAAAATTGAGATATAGTAGACAGTAAAGATCAAACAGAATTTAGAGTTAATATATTAACTTATGATAACATCTTAAGGGTAATAACAATTTTAGATTTACCAGATGGATTGAACAAAAATGGGCTTTAATTAGTTTAGATATTGAAAGAGGTTTTGATTCTGGGGATTGGAACTATTTATTTAAAACACTGGAATCATTTGCATTTCCAGAACAATTTATTGAAATATTAAGAAATATTAAAATTGGATCTTGTATTTCTCAAGGGTTTGCTATAAATAAAGGTGCAAAACAAGTATGTTCGTTATCTACCTTATTTGCATTAGTCATTGAACCCTTGGCTAATAGTATCAGAAGCATACCTCTCAACTGTCAAGATTTTCGTAGAATGTCCATATTTTTAGCCTCCTATTTTTGGTCTGTTCCTCATAAAATTTGCGTTTTTCTGGATTTTTGTGGCAAATCAGTGAGGACTGAATTTACTAAATGACAGGCATTTGAGTTTCAGACTTTATATCCTTTAGAAAATGCATGGTAACACAAGACCTTTTATTCTAGCAACTTTCTAAGTTTAAAAGCAGTATTTAAAATGTTTCCCTATTTTTGAGGCTTTGTCCCCCCATTATTTTTAGCTTTGCCCATTTTTTTTGTGCCAAAAGGTTGAAGGCTATGATCAGAAGCAGTGATAAAATTGATGGGTTTTCGATTAATAAGAATGTTCAGTCTAAAATACAGCTTTTTGCAGATGATGATTTATTAACCATTGGAGGTCTAATCAACTTGGTTGAAGAAAGAGATGATGAAACTGAAAAGTTTCAAGACATTTCATCACTGAAGTTTCATCATTATGGTTTCAGTTTTATTATTAATCGGCTACTAGATAAAAAGTTAAAAGATAAATTTAAATACAATATTTAAGAATACAAATTTATCGATGCAAGATTTTTAATCATAACTTCTTTCTTATGGTATCCTAAGAGGCTAAGAATTGTTTATGAAAAAACATGTTAGACTTTGGGAGGAGTTTAATGCTATTAGCTTTCCTGGTATAGCATCTTATTCTGTTTCTGCAGATTTTAACTGTTTATACTCTGGCCAGACTTAACTTATGTTAGTCAATAGAAAACCATTCAGGAAAAGATTATATTAAATGTATATAAATTTATCAAATATGATAAAACAGAAGTATATAACAATCTCTTCATTTGGTTAATAAAACATGCTTTAGAAGGAAATTTCAATCTTTGGATTCTTCATATAGAAAATTAATCTTAAAAACAGTTAAATGTGTTTATCGAATCCCATTAATTCTAAAATGCAAATTCTTGTACTTTCCCATTGCATGTACTTCTAGATTTGTAGAAACTCTGAGCACTGTTGAAATTATTATATTAACAGAGAATGGGTTATTATTATGGTATGAAGTCATTAGAATATTTAATAACAGATTGTAAGTTGGATTAATCTGTTAAGCAACTCATCATCTTCTTTCGGCTGTTCCCGTTAGGGGTCACCACAGCGGATCATCTGTTTCCATTTCTTCCTGTCCTCTGCATCATGCTGTTTCACACCACCTGCCTGCATGTCCTCTCTCACCACATCCATAAACCTTATCTTAGGCCTTCCTCTTACCTGGCAGCTCCATCCTTAGCATCCTTTTCACAATATACCCAATATCCCTCCTCCGCACATGTCCAAATCAACGCAATCTCGCCTCTCTTGCTCTGTCTCCAAACTGTCCAACCTGAGCTGACCCTCTAATATACTGATTCCTAATCATGTCCATTCTAGTCACACCCAGTGCAAATCTTAACATCTTTAACTCTGCCACATCCAGCTCTAACTCGTGCCTTTTCGTCAGTGCTACCATCTCCAACCCATATAACACAGCTGGTCTCACTACCCTCTTGTAGACCCTCCCTTTCACTCTTATTGGTACCTGTCTGTCACAAATCACTCCTGACACTCTTCTCCACCCATTCCACCCTGCCTGTACTCTCTTCTTCACCTCTTTTCCACACTCACCATTACTCTGAACTGTTAATCCCAAGTACTTAAACTCATCCATCTTTACCAACTCTACTCCCTGCATCCTCACCATTCCTCTACCCTCCCTCTCATTTAGACACATATATTCTGTTTTAGCCCTGCTGCCTTCATTCCTCTCCTCTCTAAAGCATATCTCCACCTCTCCAGGGTCTCCTCAACCTGGTCCCTACTCTCACTACATATCACAATGTCATCTGCAAACATCATAGTCCATGGGGCCTCCTGTCTAATCTCATCTGTCAACCTGTCCATCACCACTGCAAATAAGAAAGGGCTAAGAGCTGATCCTTGATGTAATCCCACCTCCACCTTAAACGTATCTGTCATTCCCACCGCAGTCCTCACCAATGTCACACTACCCTTGTACATATCCTGTACCACTCTTACATACTTCTCTGCCACTCCTGACTTCCTCATACAGTACCACAACTCCTCTCTAGGCACCCTGTCATATGCTTATCTAAGTCCACAAAGACACAATGCAGTTCCTTCTGACCTTCTCTGTATTTCTCCAACAACACTCTCAGAGCAAATATTGCATCTGTAGTGCTCTTTCCTGGCATGAAACCATACTGTTGATCACTAATCATCACCTCCCTTCTTAACCTAGCTTCCACTACTCTTTCCCATAACTTCAAGCTGTGACTGATCGATTTTATCCCTCTGTAGTTACTGCAGCTCTGCACATTACCCTTATTGTTAAAGATATGTACCAAAACAGTTTTTCTCCACCCCTCAGTAATCCTCTTACTTTCCAAAATTTCATTAAACAATCTGGTTAGAAATTCCACTGCCATTTCTCCTAAGCACCTCCATGCTTTCACTGGTAAGTTTTCCATTCTTCATCCTCTTCATAGCTGTCCTTACTTAGCTTCTTGCTAATCTGCTTCACTTCCTGATTCACTATCCCCACATAATCCAACCTTCTCTCTCTCTCTCTCATTCTCTTCATTCATCAGCCCTTCATAGTACTCTTTCCATCTACTCAACACACTCTCCTCACTTGTGAGTACGTTTTCCTCACTGTCCTTTATCACCCTTACTTACTGCACATCTTTCCCTGCTCTGTCCCTCTGTCTAGCCAATCAGTACAGGTCCTTTTCTCCCTCTTTATTGTCCAATCTCTCATACAACTCTCTATATGCCTTATCCTTAGCCTTCGCCACCTCTCTCTTTGTCATGCGCCTCATCTCCGTATACTCATGTCTACTTTCTTCATCTCTTTGACAATCCCACTTCTTCTTTGCCAGCCTCTTCCTCTGTATACTCTCCTGTACTTCCTCATTCCACCACCATGTCTCCTTGTCCTCCTTCCTCTGTCCAGATGTCACACCAAGCACCTTCCTAGCAGTCTCCCTTACTAGCTCTGCTGTAGTTACCCAGCTATTCGGTAACTCTTCATTGCCTCCCAGTGCCTGTCTTAACTCTTCCCTGAACTCCACCTCACAATCACCCTTTTACTTCCACCATTTAATCCTTGGCACTACTTTCACACTCCTCCTCCGCTTCTTGATCACAAACGTCATCCTGTAGACCACCATTCTATGCTACTTAACTACCCTTTCCCCAGTCACCACTTTACAGTCTCCAATTTCCTTCAGACTGGCCCTCCTACATAGGATATAATCCACCTGTGTGCATCTTCCTTCACTCTTGTACGTCACCCTATGCTCCTCCCTCTTCTTAAAATACGTATTTATCACAGCCATGTCCATCCTTTTCGCAAAATCTACAATCATCTGACCTTCTGCATTCCTCTCCTTAACACCATACCTACCCATCACTTCCTCATCCCCTCTGTTCACTTCACCAACATGCCCATTGAAGTCCGCTCCAATCACTAGTCTCTCACCCTTGGGTACACTCACCACCACTTCATCCAACTCACTCCAAAATTTTTCTTTCTCATCCATCGCACACCCAACTTGTGGAGCATATGCACTAACAACATTCATTATTACACCATCAATTTCACGCTTCATAAACATCACTCTATCAGACACTCTCTTCACCTCTGAAACACTCTTGGCATACTGTTCCTTTAGGATAACCCCTACCCCATTTCTTCTGCCATCCACACCATGATAGAACAATTTGAACCCGCCTCCTGTACACCTGGCCTTACTTCCCTTCCATCTGGTCTCTTGCACCCACAATATATCAACCTTCCTTCTTTCCATCATATCAGCTAGCTCTCTCCCTATACCAGTCATACTGCCAACATTCAAAGTTCCTACCCTCAGTAATACACTCCTAACCTTCCACCTCTCTTCCTCCCTTCGGGCATGTCTTCCCCCTCCTCTTCTTCTTCGGCCAACAGTAGCCCAATTTCCGCCAGCACCCTGTTGGCTAACAGTACTGGTGGTGGTCGTTGTTAACCCGGGCCTCGACCGATCCGGTATGTAATTATGAAATGTTCTCCGCATCAGTAATTTGGCAGAGGTTTTACGCCGGATGCCCTTCCTGATGCAACCCTCCCCATTTATCCGGGCTTGGGACCGGCACAAAGAAATGCACTGGCCTGTGCATCCCCAGTGGCTGGGTTATTAATCTGTTAAGCAACTAATATTCATTAAAAAGAAATTAGATGAATTTGTAGGTAATATGAGTGAAAAGGAACAGAAGACTTCCCCCATTCTGTGAATATATGGTTGCTGTTATTGAATGTAAATTAATATACATAGGAAATCTTTCCAAATTGTATAACTTTTATGCAAGGTTTTGAAATTTTTTTAGATAATAGTGGATTAAGTAACGAGAATAAAATTGTGCTACTTAAGTCAGTCAAACATAAATTATATACTGCCTAAAGCCTTTGATACTGTTTCCCACAAGCACCTTCTCTGTCATCTCTCAAACCTTAATCTCTCACATAATGCTTTATCCTGGTTCTCCAGCTATCTGTCAGACATATCACAGGCAGTCAAAATGAAGAACTCCATCTCTTTCTTCCTACCTACCCCAACTGGCGTATCACAGGGATCCATCCTTGGGCCAATTCTTTTTAACATCTTCATCAATAACTTTCACACTGCTATTCCTGATGCTAAAATCATTCAGTATGCAGATGATTCAACCTTAGTCTGCTCTGTATCAAACCTCTGTGAATTGTTGACTAAAACCCAAACTGCCTTCTCAACAACTGAAAACTGGATGCACCAAAACCACCTTTGTCTCGATGCAAATAAATCAAAGATTCTACTATTCCCTCCCACAAAGACACTCTCCTATGATAAAAACAACTTCAAAGTCTATAGTCATACCCACCCACCTATAGAAGTGGCCCCCTCTGCCAAACTACTTGGCATTACTGTAGATGAACACCAAGTTTGATATTCATATTCAACAAAATATTAAGAAAACCCACCAAAAGCTAGATATGCTGTATAGGAATAATCACTTTCTCTCCAACTCTAGCAGGCAAACTGTGGCCTCGACTTATCTTCTTCCTTCCTTATTATACGGAGCCCCTCTCCTAACCAACCTGTCCTTCTCTATCACCTCTAAACTAGAAAACTGCTACAACAAAATCTCTAAATTTGCCTCTAAATCTAAAAATACCACCCATCACTGCCTGACCCTGCAATCCCTGAATTGGCTTGAACTCCCAAACTACCTAGACTATCTCCAACTCACTACTGCATATAGACTCATATTTAACCCAACAAAATGCCCTGCTCTAACTAACATCCTTCCCCCTTATACACCCAACAGAGCTGTCAGATCTGAAAATCAGAACTTAATTACTATCCATAAACCTAAACATCCTGCTGGCCAACTTATCCTGTCTTTCTCACTAGGCAAAAAATGGAATTTCCTTCCCTCCACACTAAGAACCATACCAAACTCAGAAAATTTCAAAACCCAACTATTCAAACACCTGTCCACTAAATGGAAATGCACCTGCCTCCACCTAACCTAATCAAAGGGGGTTCTCTCTCTGGTTCCCAAACTTTACAACTCTCATAGTTATGTTCCTATGAGCCTATCTAAGCTCTCAACAATTTCTATAGCTTCTCTCTAAGCTCTCAACAACTCCTACAGCTACCTTCACACAGCCCAACCTTGTAAATAGCATTCTACTGTTGATGTGTGTATGTAAATCATATTTACATTTTCTTAAAAGGTTTGTATGTAAACTGTTTCCACACCTGACGCATATCTGTTTTCCTCAAATGAAACTGTATGATTCCTGCCTTCAAACTTAATGAATTTGTTAATTATGCATGATATTGAATGCATTGATGAGTAACTGTTCTACATAATATTATCGTGTATCTAAATTGTATAATGCATCTTGGAGCTTTTCTCCCTGGGCCTCCACTGAAAATGGGTCAATTCAGCCCAGTGGACTTCCCCAGTAATCAAACTGCAAATAAATAAATAAATAAATAAATAAATATGTGCAAATATATACATAGTGTTTGTTACTCCTTATAAAATTTCCAAGTTTAGTAAAGTGACTTCAATTTGCTGGAGATGCACTAAGCATGTAAAACTTGATTGTGTACATGTGTTTGTGGATTGTGAAAATTAAATGTTTATTGGGAAGAGCAGTATTTTTTTATTATTATGGTCTGATAATTGTTCTCTAACTATATCAACAATAACAATGACCGTTCCACTTCAATTATGTGTAAAAGCTAAACAACAAATTGAGTCTCCTTGCAGTAGCTAGAAAAATATTACAACAAATTAGAAAACAAAAAACTCCATTCCTGCATTCAAAGAATTTCTAAAGTTAATGATACGTAAAACTGAAAAAGAAGTGATTACAATGGACATCTAGTTGCTGGGATAACCTTGAAATGTTGCTGTTGAAATATCAAGATATTTGATTTGTTAACTACATTAGATTACTCTGATTGTTTAATATATTTCTGACACACTATGTTTAATATATTTCTGACACACTATGAAACAGTTTGTGATATTGAATTTCTTCTTGTGTATACAGTATATGTTAAATAAATAAATACAAATTTAAACAAACACAGTGGAACACGAGGGTGACTGACCCAACCAGGAGACCAGGTTTTGTATTCACTACACCCAGAGCTACCAGACTGAAAGAGCAAAAGCTTATTTGTGTGTGTGTGTGTGTGTGTGTGTGTGTGTGTGTGTGTGTGTGTGTGTGTGTGTGTGTGTGTGTGCCAAGATGGCAAAACTGAAAATAATTCTATTTATTTCTTGACAGTGAAATGACTCTGCTTGCGAACAGTTACTGTATAATCTGTTATCCAGATGTTGTGGCATTGTCAGAGTTTTGTAGACTGATGCTTGTGCAAGTGTGTGATTACTGTTGCTCCTTGATGCTGCTATTACTAATACAGACAGAAAGACAAACAAAACTGGAGATAATTGTTGCATTATTCTCTCAGAAATTCAGAGACTGTGCTAGATTCCACCCAATTATGCACGTTTGTTGTGATCTGTATGACACAAAACTGAGCAAATAAATGCATTTGTAGGCCTTTAAGTGGTCTCAAGAAACAGAGAATGCCAGTGCTACTTGTCGGGCATCCTTGACATTTTATAGCAGACTTCTCAGGAAAATCTCATTGCACTTAGCTGTAGCCTTCAGTTTGTTTGCAATTTTAGGTATAAACAGGGTTAGCAAAACTCATTGGGGGGGTTGACAAGAGGGCATAGTCCTACTACTATTATTAACCTAAACAGGGTTAGCAAAACTCATTGGGGGGGGGGGGGTTGACAAGAGGGCATAGTCCTACCACTGTTATTAACCTTAGCCCATTTACTGAGGCATATTTTGCAGTAGTGTGCTTGCAGACGTTTCCTTTTTTTCCCCCCTCTTGTTCTGCCAAATTACGTTGGCTTAGAAAACATCTGCAAAATGTTTGCCATCAAAGGAACTATATTCTCAGTACATTGTCAAGACCCATCTTTGTTTCCCCATTGCTGTTCAGCTTTCACACTTTCTTAACCGAAGAATGTCTGTGATTAAAAAAAGCTATTTCCCCTGATTTGTTAACAGTATTGTTTGGGTACTGTCCTGGGAAGAGGAGAAAAGCTGCAGTGGTCAAATAGTATCTAATGGGGCTGTGAGCTGAGCTTGGTGGAGCTGCTGATCATCATCATCATCATCATCATCATCTTCTTTCGGCTTTTCCCGCTAGGGGTCGCCACAATGGATCATCTGTTTCCATTTCCTCCTGTCCTCTGTCACACCAACCACCTGCATGTCCTCTCTCACCACATCCATAAACCTTATCTTAGGCCTTCCCCTTTTCCCGTTACCTGGTAGCTTCATTCTTAGCATCTTTTTCCCAATATACTCAGCATCCCTCCTCAGCACATCTCCAAACCAGCGTAATCTTGCCTCTCTGGCTTTGTCTCCAAACCTTCCAACCTGGGCTGAACCTCTAATATATGTATTCCTAATCCTGTCCACCCTCATCACACCCAGTTCAAATCTTAACATCTTTAACTCTGCCACATCAAGCTCAAACTCCTGCCTTTTTGTCAATGCCACTGTCTCCAACCCATATAACATAGCTGGTCTCACTACCCTCTTGTAGACCTTCCCCTTCACTCTTACTGGTACTCGTCTGTCACAAATCACTCCTGACACTCCTCCACCCACTCCATCCTGCCTGTACTCTCTTCTTCACCTCTCTTCCACACTCACCGTTACTCTGAACTATTGATCCCAAGTATTTAAGCTCATCCACCTTCGCCACCTCTACTCCTTGCATCCTCACCATTCCTCTATCCTCCCTCTCATTCACACACATATATTCTGTCTTAGTCCTGCTGACTTTCATTTCTCTTCTCTCTAGAGCATATTTCCATCTCTCCAGGGTCTCCTCCACCTGTTCCCTACTCTCACTACAGATTACAATGTCATCTGCAAACATCATAGTCCATGGGGACTCCTGTCTGATGTCATCTGTCAACCTGTCCATCACCATTGCAAATAAGAAAGGGCTCAGAGCTGATCCTTGATGTAACCCCACCTCCACCTTAAATGCATCCGTCACTCCCACCGCAGACCTCACCGCTGTCAAACTACCCTCGTACATATCCCGTAACACTTTTACATACTTCTCTGACACTCCCGACTTCCTCATACAGTACCACAACTCTTCTCTAGGCACCCTGTCATATGCTTTCTCTAAGTCTACAAAACCACAATGCAACTCCTTCTGACCTTCTTTGTACGTCTCCATCAGCACTCTCAGAGGAAACATTGCATCTGTAGTGCTCTTTCCCAGCATGAAACCATACTGCTGATCACTAATCATCACGTCCCTTCTTAACCTAGCTTCCACTACTGTTTCCCTTAACTTCATGCTATGACTCATCAATTTTATTCCCCCTGTAGTTACTACAGCTCTGCACATCACCCTTATTCTTAAAAATCGGTATCAAAACACTTTTTTTCCATTCCTCAGGCATCCTCTCACTTTCCAAGATTTCATTAAACAATCTGGTTAAAAACTCCACTGCCATTTCACCTAAACACCTCCATGCTTCCACAGGTATGTCATCTAGACCAACAGCCTTTCCATTCTTCATCCTCTTCATAGCTATCCTTACTTCCTCCTTGCTAATCCATTGTACTTCATGATTCGCTATCCCCACATCATCCAACCTTCTCTCCCTCTCCTTCTCTTCATTCATCAACCCCTCAAAGTACTCTTTCCATCTCATCAACACACTTTCCTTGCTTGTGAGTATGTTTCCCTCATTATCCTTTATCACCTTTACCTGCTGCACATCTTTCCTAGCGCGGTCCCTCTGTCTAGCCAGTCGGTACAAGTCCTTTTCTCCCTCCTTAGTGTCCAACCTTTCATAAAACTCTTCATATGCCTTATCCTTAGCCTTTGCCACTTCTCTCTTTGCCATGCACCTCATCTCCTTATACTCCTGCCTACTTTCTTCATCTCTCTGACAATCCCACTTCTTCTTTGCCAACCTCTTCCTCTGTATACTCTCCTGTACTTCCTCATTCCACCACCATGTCTCCTTGTTGTCCTTCCAATGTCCAGATGTCATATCAAGCACCTTTGTAGCCGTCTCCCTTACTAGCTCTGCTGTAGTTACTCAGCTGCTTGGTAACTCTTCATTGCCACCCAGTGCCTGTCTTAACTCATCCCTGAACTCCACCTCACAGTTATCCTTTTTCAATTAACACCATTTGATCCTTGGTGCTGCCCTCACACTCCTTCTCCCCTTCTTGATCACCGTCATCCTACAAATCACCATCCTATGCTGCCTAACTACACTTTCCCTGGTCACCACTTTACAGTCTCCAATCTCCTTCAAACTGCCCCTCCTACATAAGATATAATCCACCTGTGTGCATCTTCCCCCACTCTTGTATGTCACCCTATGCTCCTCCCTGTTGTTAAAATATGTATTCACCACAGCCATGTCCATCCTTTTTGCAAAATCCACTACCATCTGACCTTCTGCGTTCCTTTGTTTAACACCATACCTACCCATCACTTCCTCATCCCCTCTGTTCCCTTCACCAACATGCCCATTGAAATCTGCTCCTGGGTGGAGCTGCTGATGTGCTTGATAAAGACATGGAAGTGTTAAGAAAAAAAAGCCACTTTACTGCTCAAGTCTGGTAGAAGACTGTTAAGCAAATGAGTCAGCAGATTAATGTTTGGGGAATGATCGAATCATTTTTATTATTTTGGGCTTCTGCTGTGGCATTAAGTAAAAGAGCTTGAATCTGATGAAAAGTTAATGATTCATCATGTTTGTGCACTTTCCCTTGACAGTCCCAATCTTGATGCACTCGACTCTGTATTTAAATGCTATGTCTTACAAATGTAGTAAGGAGTTAGGTCAGTAACCAAAACTGGAATTTGATGGCACTAGGAGGGGACTGCAGGTGTAAGTGTTGGGGAAGTGATCAGTGTAGGTCTGCGGAGATAAGCTGAAGAGGAATGTAAATGGTTAAGGAAGGAAAGTATAGTGAGTCTAAGGAGAACCATGTAACTTGATTAGGGATGATGACTGTGCCAACCTGACATTTAATGCTGTACTAAAGTAAAGTGAGTTATGAGTTCTGAACCCTCATAGTAAAATTTGAGATCATTGCAATATTTTAACTGTTAAGTAAATTTAAATGTTAATATAGAACTTGAGCACAGAAATATTGTGCAATAAATGGGTTGTGAAGTGGCAGAAATGATGGGCAGCTTTCATCAGCACTGTGATGGTGGCCTTAAAAAGGTGAGGACTGTCATGAGGCAAATTCCCAGTGAAAAGAGGACACCCTCCCAGGATGATGCGAGTTCCTGTGGCTGGGCAGGAAGAGGAAATGAATGGGCCAGTGAAGTGCCCGAGTGGCTAGATGTTTGACGATTAGTCAAAAAAGGAATATAAACAAAAGTTATAGTTTAACTATATGCAGTTGGTCCATTAAAAACTTTAAATGTGATGACTAGGTGCAGATGCTATTTGTAAGGTTGTTTGTGGTACTTGTCTGTAATTGTTTGATAAGCTATGCTTGTACATTTGCATTTTGGAATAGAAATTCTGTTCAGCAATCCTGTTGCACTGCTGTGAGAGATTAAGACCAAAATATGAGCACACCGCTGTATTCTCATTATATAGTGAGCATGATTGTTGGACAGATAAGAGGCAATGCTTAGAGCTGTAGTCTGGGAAACTGATAAGAGCATACTGAAGTTGAAATATTTTCATGCTGACAGAGAGAACACCAGTTACAAAAGGCGAACAGCCTGAGTTGCTGCTTTCTTGCTACAAGAGTTAAAGCAAACATTACAGTCTACCGTCTCAATATGAGATTTTTGCATTCACTTCGAAATGAATTAACAAATGTGTAGAGGGCAATAGTACACCTGTATTTTGTTTTAATTACCTCTATTCTGCAGTCTGTCTTTGCTATGTCTCCCTTTTTCCAGCAAAGGTAGGCAGTTGCAGTAGGCTACTTATATCCTTGGAACTGCCACAGGATGCCTAGCTGGCTAGGCCCCAGAAGCTGATTTGTTAATTTCTTTCTCTTTTTGGAGTGCAATTTTGTTTTCATGCATGCTGAGTTCCATTTTTCTCTCTGTGGCTCTCTGCTATTTTGTGAACTGCTAGGGTTTGGTCATTTCTTTCAGCAAGGCAGTCATAAGATCTGCTCATGTGTTAGTGATAATATTGTTTCCTGATGACCAACACAAGCCATCCACTGGGATGTCTTACATGCATCCTGAGGCAATACCTTCCATTTGTTCAGTGTCTGATTACACCAGCAAGGCCTTCATATAGTTTTGTACAGCCTTAAGGTGGCAAGACAAACTCAGGTTGCAATACTTGAATAGCTACCAGTTCTTGCATAACCACAGTAAAACTGAACATGTTTTTAGATGAAAAACTGTGCAGTGTGTTACTGAGCGTTAATTTAAAAATTAACATTGTGTTGGCATTGCAGTGATAAATGCAGCTGCTTCAAAATGTGACTTGCCATTCTGTTTTTCATGTGCTGTAACCGCTTGTGTGTGAAAAATGAATAGCATACTAAATATGAAATATTTTCATGTTGGTGAAGAGCATGCCAGTTACAAAAGGCAAATCATCTGACTTGCTGCTTTCTTGCTTTAAGATCTGTAAGTAAACATTACCCAATACTGCATGCATAAAGCAAAGTTATTCACATTCTTTGTCTGATTCAAATATTTTTATAGTAACAGTACTGATAACTGGTATCACATGTTGCTTTAAACATTTAATGTCCATTACTCTATTCTTCATAAGGTAAAATATAACACTTAATTGTTAATAGGGTAATTGTTGCATGCTTCATGAATTAGGATTGTGGTAGTTTTACTCATGGAATGAGTTTAATGTAAATGACAGCAGCATTTTTATTTCTTTCAGTTTTCGCCTAGTTAGGTTTGCATTTATGTATTTAGGTTTCCAGTTCCTGCCAAAAATTTGACCAGCCACCAAATTCTCATCCCAGTGCATTCCATTTAGAATGAAAGCCAGTCTCAGAGTGGCCATCATACAGATAGCCATCAGATGATTTTCAAATTGCAAATCTCATATCTTCTGGAAGGAATGCTGGGTCAGCAGTCCAGGAGGAGAGTGCAGTGGGTGTGAGGTTGATGCCAGTTTCTGCAAATGATGTAGCCTCACCCACTATATTTTTAGGAGCTGGCTCATTACCCCCCCCCCCCCCAGCAGAGGTGAGCAGACAATTTCTCTTCACTCCTTCCCCCATCTGGCTGGCTGCTTCAATGCCCGAGCTACTGTTTGAATCAGAGATGGCTGCATCATTGGGTGATATCCCTCTGTGCCACAGAGCATCCTGAATTTGTTTATATTTACAATATAAGGTGAAAGCTTGACTTGCCAAATGAATGTCAGCACCACACTGCAGAGGGTTGGACCTTGTACTATTACCTGATTTATCCAACTTCAGTTAGTGTTCCATTCATTGGAGGAACTGACACAAATGATGCAGCTGAATATGCTTGCCTGCCTTGCTGTTTTGAGAGGGTGTGCCCAAGGACATCAAATCCACTTTTAAATCCCTGGTGGAGACCAGAGATGGAGACATTTGCCTACAAGGGGCAATGCTGTTGGAGGGCAGCAACACTCGAAGAAATGTTACACTGACCTTGAATTTGTGTGCTGCATGTGCATTCATTGGGCTGGTTCAGGCTTTCATGAGGGCATAGTAGAAATTAAAAAAAAAAAAAACTCTAAATGCTCACTGGCTGAACAGAAGAGAAGAACAGTAGGAAAAAGTATATGCTGGATAAAAAAGGTAGTTTATTTTCACAGACATGAAAAGAAAATGGGTAGGCAGTTTTTTTAACAGCAGGTTGTATTAGAAAAATTGTCTTTATGTCCAAAGAAAAATGTTTTTTCTGTCGCCCGAACTGGTAATGGAAAAGACTTTGGCACAATGAGTGTACAGTGCACTGATAGACTTGCTGATATTGTTACAAGTCTGCATGAAGGTCTTCATTAGATCACTGCTGCAGTATGGCTGACAACTTGGAGATAATCCTGTCTTGGTACTGTAAGTCTGAGCATTTTTCAAAAGCTAAAGCTCCAAGTCGTAAGTCTGATGTATGCACGAGACAGTGTATAGATACAAAAGGGGTGTACAAATCTGAAGATCTGAACTTTCGTGCTGTTATTGCATGAAGGAAGACTCAGTTTGCATGGTTTGTCAGCTGTATGGCCTGTGCTAGTTTCAGTAATTGTGGGTAGATATGTACCACCATGAAGAGCCCTTCCTTTTCTCCTAATATTTTGTCTAAAATGTTGCTGAATTTTTTATTCATCTAGAAGAGGGCAATGTCACTGCTGTAAACGGAGTCCATGTAAAGATAACCATACTTTTTCTGTGGGACCTGACCTTTATTATAGGGAGTACTCTCTCTCTAACTCATTTGCATTAAAACTGTGCAAAGTTGCTTAGCTTTCCTTAACTTATAATTAAAAACAAACTGGTTAAGGAACTAGTGCAGGGAGGATAGCCTCTGAGTCATTGCTTTTAGACTTTCCTCAGCAGCTGAGTTGTCTGGCTTCTGTTGAATGGTCAGAGTTGGATGCCTCTGAGACACATGATGAGCATGCAGACTGCTAGACTATTGCTCCTACTCCTGCTATTGAGACCACTTTGGTGGCGAACAAAATGCAAGGCTTCACATACATTTCTTCTGGTGACCTCGTCAGCCAGTAGGACAATGAAGTGGGAGCCTCTGCTTATTAATTTGAGTATCTGGTAGGTACAGCACATATTCTCAGTTGAGAGGTAGCCTTATGGAGGTACATCAGGGGTCAATTCCTGAAATTATTAATCTAGATATTCCTAAAGGAGAAATAGCAGACTAAGCATGCTTCCCCTCCTGTTGCTCCTTCTCCTTCAGATCTGCAACAGGTATGGTACAACTCTTCCCAAGGGCTTTTCAAAGCTTTGTCTCTTAAGCCTCCTCAGGTTTTTTCTTCAACCCCTCTAAAAAGAAGAGACATCTTCTGAAGATGATGATTCCTTAAATTCTGATATTAAGTCTTTGGCTTATTCTTCTCAAATGCAGTCTCCTACAAGATATGAAGCAGAAGATGATGACACAGTCTCTCTTCTCTTTCCTCAGGAAGAGATATATTTTAGTGACACTATTCTTAAAATGATGCAACATTTCAGCTGGGAAAGAAAACAAGTTTAACATATCCAAAAAGCTTATTATTTATTGAAATGGATGTCCTTATGCCTTCAGCAATCCTCCCCAGGTTGGATACCCTGTAAGATACCTTCCTTTCTGCATCTCTTAACACGTGAGTCACAGCACTGTTAATCTGATAAGGCTTTTAAACCATTGCCCCAAGAAAGTAACAGTTTAAACCACTACCGAATGATAAAGATGGTAGGGCTTTGGAGTAGATATGGAAAGAAAGTGTACACCTCATCCACTCTCTTTCCTGTCATAAATTACCAAACCCACATAATAAGATATTTGTTGGCTGTTTTTAGCAAGATGAGTAAACTCATTTCTGACAACTCTGACCTTGACAACAAAAACACTCTTCAAGGTATGCTGATTCAGCTACTTGCATAGCTAGGTATTTTGTAAAATGTGATTGTGATGCTGCTGATATCCCTTTCATACAACAGCTACTGACTCAGTCATTGGGAGGTATTTCTGTATTCATCACTGCTTGCCCGATGATGTCAGATGATGTCAAAGCTGAACTATTGGATGTCAGTCTGGGTAAAATTAATCTGGACCAGTCTGTGCTGAAATTTTCAAAAAACTGCAAGAAGGAAGAAGACTATGCAGGATTTCAAAGATCTTTATCTCTGCCCATTCCAAAGTTCCAGAGAGACTACCTTTGAAAACATGGTCCATTTTAGCTTAAAAATCAAAAATACCTATAAAAACAGAACACTTCTGTGAGATAAAGTGGCAGGAGAAGCCTTCTGCTGACAGAAGCTCCAACTTATGACTACGCTTCTCTTCTCCTTTTATTCCACCTTCTTCCATCCCAGCTAACCCTGTTCCTTCCTTTTAGGAAGGCTTTCTCAGTGTCTACACCTTTGGAGAATGATAACATCAGACATCTAGATTTTGACCGTCATCGAAAGTGGATACAAACCTATCTGTAATTCCGTGCCATTGTTGACAAGTATTCCTCAGGTTCCCCTAAAACCAACAAAATGTTGTTCTTCCAATATCAGGGGGATCATAAAATCATGTCCTACTTTGCAAAAAAAGGAAATGGGGTTTTATTCCAAGCTCTTTCCAGTACCAAGAAAAGAAAGGACTTTAAGACCCATTTTGGATTTATCCATAGGAGTTTGTGTAATAGTTATGGTATTTACCTTACACACAAGCTGCAGTCTCTAATTCTCAGATTTGGGAAGGATGGCTAGGCTTAAAAAGGACACCCTGGCAATTAGCCTAGTAATCACCTATGGATCGCCCTAAACACTTTTCTAAGTATATGAAAATTCAAGATGGTATCACTCCAAAGCTTACTTCTGTGATTTTCTTCAGGCTTATGTGGTTACCTTGGATCTGAAGAATGACTACCTTCACATTCCCAGCCTTGCAAATCATAGAAGATGCTTAATCATAGGATCATAAGAGGTTACTAGGCTATTGAACAGGATGTCATTTCATGCCTAGCCATTTCATCCCAATGTAATACCATAGATACTCTAGTCAGTACCCAGGATTGTATTTATTAATGACTGCTCATGTCCAGGAGGGTTGTGGGTGCTGTCTCTCAATAAGAATTTATGGTGCCCCATCTACTCATCCAGGTTCCTTTTGAAGTTGCTCTGTTTCACATGAATTGGCAGCCTGTTTTTATGATTTGGGATAAAATTACAATTTTCTGCTTTGCCTTTTGGTTGTCTTACAGATGCAAGAGTTTTCACAAAGTGATTGGCCCCTGTGGAAGCATTCAACATACTCTAAGGTATCCACATTTACCCTCACTGTATACCTGAAGAAATCCACCCTTTATCCTTCTCAGTCTTGTGTTTTTAGGTTGCTTTCTGGATACTTCCTGTTTTGGTGGCCGGGGAAAATCCAGTTTCTGACCTCGTACTTTCTCTTCTGCACAAATCTGGAAGTGACATCTGCAAGAGAGTCTTAGAGCTCTGATGTACATTACTTTAACTGAACAGATGATTCTCTTTGCCAGACTCCATATCGGGTAGATTCAGTGGTATGTTAAATTGATTGGGGCACATTGTCTTCTTCTGTTTTTCCCCATTCCTTTCTTGCCCTTTGTGAAGTATGAAATGCAGTAGAGGAGAAACCATGTCACACTCAACCCAGGTGTGCCCCTTGTGGTTCCTTCTCCTGTTATCAAGTCTCATCAGATGCTTTGGACATGGCTTGGGAAATTGTTTTACTGGACAAGAAAGTCCAGAGAGTCTGGTCAGAGCAGGATAGGCTCAAGCACATAAACATAAAGTAGATGAAAGCCCTGGCCTTTGCCTTGCAGATTCTTCATCACCCCTCCCTAGGACTTTAAGTCCTTACTGATAGTACCATGTAGTATATTGACAAACAAGGGGGAACAAAGTCTTACAATTTATATATTTAAATTTGTTAACCAGAGTAGAGCACTGATCACAAATGACCAGTTTCCATGTCAGGCCGTGAAAGCATTAAAGCTGGACAGTTATGGAGACATATTGCTAGAGGTAAGGTATACATAATTATAAAATTTTTGAACATATAAAAATTATATACAGTAATAGAGACTACAGAAATTGCATATATTGTTTGTCATAAAGACAGGTGAGTAGGTATATAAAACATGCATCACATTGTTACATGTAGTAATCTTTATCTCTTAGTAGAGGGCTGGAAATCTGTGCAGCCTAATCATGATAACTTTGGATGTTGCTGTTTACTACCATATTTCCATAACCAACTTGCATTCCCCCAGACATTACTTCAGGCAGATTATCTGAGCAGATCCAAGGCAGAACCTTACAAGGTATTCTTTCATGTTGCCCAACAGTGGGTAACTCACCAGACACACATCATTGCTTCCACTCTGTGTGCTCTACTCCTGGGTTGTGTGCAATGAAGCATGGAAAATGGACCATCTCAGTACTTCTTGGAAAGGGAAATTCCTTTATGCCTTTCCTCTTTTTCACTTATTCCAAAGGTGGTTCTTAAAATTTCAGGAAGACTGTCCAAAAATGCTGCTGGCGACTCCCCTTTGACCCAGACAGCATTGGTTCTCTCTTCATTTTGATCTAGCCAAGGGCAGTTACCCCAGATAATGGACTTGCACAACAAAGGGGCTGTCTCATTCATCCAGCCGTGATACTTATACGTGTCTTTACTCTGAAGATATGCTGCAGAAGATAAAGGAAGCAAGGAAACTAACCCTTTCTCCTTTTGAACAAGTCTCTACTGTATCTTTAAAGTTCTGTACTTGGAAGACAGTCCTGCTAGTGGCACTAACATCTGCAAAAAGAGCATTTGTTATAAACTCTTATGTGCTGTACATCTTTTTTGACTTTCCCAAACAACAGGATACTCTTAAGACTGATTCATCATTTACACCTAAAGGTGGGTCATTGAAATGTCACTGAATTAGCCTGTTCATCCTCCTACATTTTTCCTAATCCCCAAAATAGAGGGAAATAAATTTTCATTTACTGGATATCCACGGAGAATGAAGGTTCTCTTTGGACAAAACAAAGTCCATCAGAAAATCTGACCAGTTCTTTCCTTCGATGGAAAAATAGGCTTCACAGTTTCTACACCGACCGTTTCTATTGTTATTTGTTTTGGTTATTCTTTACATGGAAAGTCTCTCCAAGGTCGCATAGAAGCTCACTGTATAGATCAGTTTATCTATATATATATATATATATATATATATATATATATATATATATATATAGAGAGAGAGAGAGAGAGAGAGTTGCCTGTTATGGTGATTTTTTTCAAGGGTCTGGACTCGAGATATCCATGTTGGAAACAACAACCTGGTCATCCATTCACACTTTGATCTATTCGAACATCTGCTAATTTAGTAAGGTCTTACACAGTTGTACTGTTTAGTTGTGACCTTTGCATTTCATTTTGCTTTATTCTGCATTAAACACTTAATCGTATTTAGGGTCACTGGGAGCTGGAACCTTTCCTGGCAACAATAGGCAGTGTGAAGAACTTATGAATAAGAATGGTAGTCCATTTCAGGATGAACACAGACACACACACACACACACACACACACACACCTGCTTGGAGTTTCCAGTTGCCTTTGAGATCAGGGAGAAAAATGGAACATCTGGTAAAAACCCATGCTGCTAGAGAAAAGACCTGCAGATTTTGTTCAGAAGGCACCCCAGCCAAGAAACAAACTGGAAAATCAAGAACTGTAAGGCAGCAATGCTAACTGTTGTACCACTGTGCAGCCTAGTTCTGTATAGTTTTAGTTAGGAATATTTTTAAGATGCTCCCAGTAATAGCTAAAAACTAAGGAATAATTTTTCTTTGGACTGCGTGCCCATACATGAATTGGTTTACTAATACACATTTATGGAAACATGAAGTGTTTTGGTGTATAGATATTGTGGCAGCTGAGAAAATGTGGGAAGAGAGTTAACAAAAGATAATACAAAAATTGATAGGAGAAACGAAAATCATTCTAGTTCCTTTAGCTTTATACACAGGTCAGGTATATTTTGTCAACTAGAGTAGAAATTGTGTACCATAATTAATAAAGAGTTGAATTTATTTAGGAGGAGAACAGGGCAAGAGTGAAGTAGGATAAGCTGATTCTTTTCATAGAACAATGTGGTTTAAGATCACCTGATCTGGGAGGATATTTTCGAACTACACAATTAAGGCTCATATGCATAACAGAAAACAGAAGGTTATAACTCAAAGTGGAACGGGGTGATGATGAAACTAGGGAATTCAAAAAGTAAGGAGAGAGTAGAATTTTGGATGCAAGTCCTTAACGAGAATAACAACAATACAGAATAAGTAGCAGAAAGCATTCTAAGAACCAAGCCAACACAGGCATGGAGAAATTAGTTTTTATACAGAATAAGTAGCAGAAAGCATTCTAAGAACCAAGCCAACACAGGCATGGAGAAAGGAGTTTTTATACAGAATAAGTAGAAGAAAGCATTCTAAGAACCAAGCCAACACAGGCATGGAGAAAGGAGTTTTTATACAGAATAAGTAGCAGAAAGCATTCTAAGAACCAAGCCAACACAGGCATGGAGAAAGGAGTTTTTATACAGAATAAGTAGCAGAAAGCATTCTAAGAACCAAGCCAACACAGGCATGGAGAAAGGAGTTTTATACAGAATAAGTAGCAGAAAGCATTCTAAGAACCAAGCCAACACAGGCATGGAGAAATTAGTTTTTATACAGAATAAGTAGCAGAAAGCATTGTAAGAACCAAGCCAACACAGGCATGGAGAAAGGAGTTTTTATACAGAATAAGTAGCAGAAAGCATTCTAAGAACCAAGCCAACACAGGCATGGAGAAAGGAGTTTTTATACAGAATAAGTAGCAGAAAGCATTCTAAGAACCAAGCCAACACAGGCATGGAGAAAGGAGTTTTTATACAGAATAAGTAGCAGAAAGCATTCTAAGAACCAAGCCAACACAGGCATGGAGAAATTAGTTTTTATACAGAATAAGTAGCAGAAAGCATTGTAAGAACCAAGCCAACACAGGCATGGAGAAAGGAGTTTTTATACAGAATAAGTAGCAGAAAGCATTCTAAGAACCAAGCCAACACAGGCATGGAGAAAGGAGTTTTATACAGAATAAGTAGCAGAAAGCATTCTAAGAACCAAGCCAACACAGGCATGGAGAAAGGAGTTTTTATACAGAATAAGTAGCAGAAAGCATTCTAAGAACCAAGCCAACACAGGCATGGAGAAAGGAGTTTTTATACAGAATAAGTAGCAGAAAGCATTCTAAGAACCAAGCCAACACAGGCATGGAGAAAGGAGTTTTTATACAGAATAAGTAGCAGAAAGCATTCTAAGAACCAAGCCAACACAGGCATGGAGAAAGGAGTTTTTATACAGAATAAGTAGCAGAAAGCATTGTAAGAACCAAGCCAACACAGGCATGGAGAAAGGAGTTTTTATACAGAATAAGTAGCAGAAAGCATTTTAAGAACCAAGCCAACACAGGCATGGAGAAAGGAGTTTTTCACCAATAAGTAGGGATATTGAAGGTAGGCAAGAGGGGGCTGGAATTTACTGGAGAAAATTAGCAAATGAACAAAGGTTTTTGGCAGGAAATAACTAGAAAGGGTCAAGTAATTGAATGGGTTCAGGCCATGGAGAAGTTAGGACTGCAGGTTTTATACTTCCTTTCCTACTAGGAATTGATGAGTGTAGGCAAATAGAAAGAGACAGTGGATTGCTAAGTGAAATACCAGCTGATAGAGTTTAGTTCAGTGTAGAACAGAAGCTGCCATAAGGCATAAAAAAGAGGATGTGTAAAACTAGTGCATGATTGTTACAAGAATCAATCAGAGGAGCTTGGAAAAGATTGAGAGAATGGAAAGGCAGTTTACAAAGGATCAATGATAAGACAGCTGTACGGCTTCCAAGTATGCAACAAAGTCCAGAAGTTTACTGATTAAGTGTGTGCATAAGTATTTTTATACCCCCGGCAGACTTCAGAGAATTTTTCCTCAGGTAGAGTGAAAAAGATGAAGGTGTGATGTGAAAGGCAGAGGTAACTGAGAATGTAACTGAAAATTTTAAGAATTCCCTACATAGTATTTTGTCAGCTATGTTGGAGAAGCAGATAGTTGTAACTAAAGAAATGATTCTTTTAAACTGAAATATTGTATATGAATTTCTCATCCATAATAAAATCTTGCTTTAATGCTGTTTCTGCTAAAAAGTAATAAGAAAACGGAAATCTAAATCAACTGTAACTGAAGTATGGAATATTATAAAGGAGATGGAAGAATTAGGGGTGAGAGATTTAGAAAAGGGAAGGAACAAATTACGTAGACATGGAATTTTACAGGAACAATGCATGCATGTTAGTGTTGAGGAGTAAGAAATTTAGGGGAAGGCAGGAATTGAGGAGTGAATGAAATTTGTTTAAAAAATGTATACTGTATAAAAATAAAGTAAATGTTATGTTTTTTCTGTTACTGTGTATATATATATATATATATATATATATATATATATATATATATATATATATATATATATATAAATGTATCAGTTTTTAATAATGTCATGTTTAATAAACAAGTTTAAAAAAGATTTTATACCCATAGTCTCGCAAAACAAACTGCTGTTTTCCTTACTTCTTGGGCTGGTTGTGCTCTGTGTTCTGAGCACAACCACTGTTTTTGTCAAGCACTAGAGGGTCACTTTTTGTCATGTACATTTCTTTGAGATAAAATCAGTTGATGTAATATGCTGCTGTAATGGTAATGTATCCGTAATAGAAATGTATGTTATCTTCCTTTTAACATACAGTTCAAACTGTACCCACCAACTTAGAGTACCTTTTGGGAAAGGTTGAAGATGATGCAAGTAAAAATGGGTATTTTTCCGTTAACTGGGCTGATGATGCCTGTTCAATTCATGTAATTTCTACCTATATTCTTGTCTTTTCTTCCGCATGCATAGCTACCACAAATGAAAAACACACACACACACACACACATTCCCACAGTGCAGAAACGCATGCAAAGGTTGCAATATCTGTTCCTCACCCTCCCAGTGGAGGACGATCCTCAGCCATCAGCTCACAAATGTATTCCGTGTTTTTGTACTGGTCTGTTATTGGGAAAATTAAATAAAACGGCAGTCACACAGGTTTACTGTGACAACCAATCCAAACAGCAAATATGCAGTGTCAGATACTTAAGATGTGCCTTCAGCCGGAAAGATAAAACAGAGAAGTGCTGCTTCTTACAGGCATTCACATAAGCCTCCACCAGACACAATAAATGATTCCCTCAGCTAATGAAATTGTCATGGGTTGAAATCTCTTCTGGATTGTAGGCCCGGTTGGAATTGTAGTTAATATGTGTGTTAATTTCATTAATCTCTGTTGTCATAAAGTCCGTATTTTCCGGAGTGCTGAAAAAAGTGAAGGGGAAAAACAAATGCGCATATTCAATTTAGTGAATGTAGTTTGCCATTCAGTTTGTAGTTTTTCATATCTTGTATAAATGACCCATGTAGCTTATAAGAACAGATGTCCTTGTTTTTACCTTCATGACTTTTCTTGCTGAGTTGAATTATTTTATGCAGAGTTCATTGCAAGGAGAAAAGAATAAGCCGTGATGAGCTCAGAGCGAAGTCACATTTTGCCTGTTACCCCATTAACGGAAAAGTACCGTAAAAATTGTCCTTTGGGCAATGCAGTCTTTGTATTAGGGTCTTAAACTTCATTGACAATATCCCATGTTACTATAACCAGCTTCGGAAGGTACAATCTGTAAAGAATTTTTGCCTCCAAAAGTGTTGCTTATAGTTAAGATGAGTTGTTGCTTCTAGTTAAGATGAGTTCACGGTACACGGCACAGTATGATAACATGTACGGCCATGCGTATGCACTACATTTCCACAAATAGACTTGCATTTAATCAGAAACATATCAAATAATGTCTTGTTGATAGGGAGTTTGGGTAAGCCTAGGGAGCTTCAAGCATGACGTAACAGTAGATGCTGGTATAATGCAGGCAGATGTGGGGCCAGACCAAACTGATGGCAGTCAGCCCAAACACTTTCCACAGTTTTATGACAGAAATAGTGCGAAAGCATGCAGATACCTTCATTTTGTGTCAGACTTATCAGACCATAAGTGTATATAGTTAGGAGGACTAGCATATTTTCATTATAGGAAAGGAACACGATTTACAAAATATATTTGACTTCTAAAAGAATTCCAACTAAGTACACACATTTGGACATGTATTTCCAACCCTGAACAAAAGTCATAGATTCAAATGGCGATTTGAAAACTTGTAAAATGTAAGGTCTGTATACAAGTCTGCATTTGATGCATTTGGCAGTTAAAGCATTATTATTTACATTAGGGCATCGGGATACTTGAGTATGCATTGCACTCAGACTGATTTATTTTTCTTCAGTTTAAACACTTACTGTCCACGTTTTCAAGCTGGGTGGACCATGTTGCCTTTGTTGGTACAGAGAGTTTTTTCTTTTGTCATGAGACAATTTTGCTGACACAGTATGCCACTTTCTGCAATAAATGTATATGATTCTCTAGTTTTGGAATAATAGCAACAAAATATGATCTGGTAATGTTGCATTTCACATACTGATGCTAAGTCATAGACCATCCCATATGTAATCTAAATGTTATAGAACTTTGCAAACTATAATATGAGAAAATCATGTAATTTGAATTATAACAAATGGTTGTTACCTTTATTGTTACATATTTCCTGTAGTATCAGAGTCATGAAATCAGATAAATGTGTTGAACTAGTGGTAATGGAGAATATTGATTATTTGGCAAAAGTATATTATATTTTATATAATGGTACATTAAATGGTTGGATCAAACCGTGAAGTTAGTGTGGCTTTCTTGAAAACTGATAGACGCTCAACACCTTGCATCAAAGTTTCATTTTATTTCTGAGGTCAAATATAAATACTTGAAGGTTGAAAATCCCATTATCCCAAAATTATTTGATATATCAAAAATTCATACAGATTATATAACCCCCATGTGATTGATAGTTGATGCAGCAGGATCAAAAACACACACTGTGTCTAAATATGTTGATTTAAAATTAAAAGATGTTTGTAAGAAATTCTCTCACTTGCTTAAAGACTCCTGGGATTTTCTTAAAATATTGGTAATTTATTTGCTAATGATTTAATTTTTGTAACGACTGACATACAGAACCTGTATTCTGTGATTCCCCTTAAAGAGAATGGTTTCATGAGATATTGGCGCAGTAAACTAATTAAAATGTTAAGCAGTGGGAAAATCTGATCTGTTGTATGGAATTGGTACTTCAAAACAATTATGTAATGTTCGAAGGGGAATTTTTCCACCAGGAGACAGGAATGGCAGTGGGAGCAGCACGTGCCCTCATTTTTTGCCTGCCTGATTATATTATATTGGGAAATGAAGTGCGTTTTTTATTCCAGATACCAGAGCTTTTGGAGTTACCATTCACATTTCTTGGATGATATTTACATGTCCTGAACTGATGATATAGTTAATTTGAAGTTGCCAGAGTATGTAAATAGCTTCACTGATTTTCTCAAGTCTAGTTTTGAATATTCTTCTAAAAGCGTAAATTATTTGGATGCCAAGATTTATAAGGAAATGTGTATGAAAAAATGTGCTTCCACTATTTATCGTACATCGACCTATTTTAACACCTTATTACCTCATACAGACCAAGATGCAGAGGGTAGGAAGAAATTAAAAGAGATGATCCGCTGTGGCGACCCCTAACAGGAAAAGCTGAAAGATGATGATGATTACATCATACTAGCTGCTACCCTCCGTCCCAGTAGAGAGCATTAGTAAAAGATTAGGATAACAAGAATGGTATCAGAATTTGGCAACTTTATGACTGAACTGAAACTTAAGACCATGTTCCTAAAGAGAAGTTACCCTGAGGTACTAGTATTTAATAATATACCATGAGATTTCTAATAAAAGACTTTGTGGGCACTTTAAACCACTTTTAGGGTAGGAATAAAAACACAATACTTGCTTACAACTGAAAGTTTAATAAATTGAAGAAAAGGGTAGAAATATGTTGTCAATTTATTCCTTTGATTCAGCTGACTTGGAAAAATATTATGAATAATTGTGACACTTTAAATTATAGTAGAATATTAGTAGTAAGATAGGTGAAAGAGGCTTTGTTGATCTATAGAAAATAAATTAATTTCAAATTGGTTTATTTGATATAGCAGATCGGCAATATGAAACATATGGGACATTTAAATACAGAAAATGTAAACAATGTCCTTATAGACTAGTGAAGGATTCCATTAATAAGAATTTGTTTTGTTACTCAATTAAAGACACTTTAAATGTAATTCAGTCACTTCAATATATATACATACATGCATATATAACACGCACACACACACACACACACATATATATATATATATATATATATATCTCACTCTGTAAGAACTGTCATATAGAGATCACTTAGGGAATGAATGTATAAACATCTCTATTGTTTGTTTGTGTCTTTCGGCTTTTCCCGGTTAGGGGTCGCCACAGCGGAACTCCGGTCTGCAAATGATTGGCAGTTGATTTTTACGTACCTGCTTGCCAGGCCTGATGCACAACCTTCAACGAAGGTACGCCCATTCACGCATGTCTCTACGCAGAAGACGCTCTAGCTGAGAATCGAACTGGACAGCGTTGTTAACATCTCTATATGATATAAAAAAGATAAATTTGAATAATGCCCTAGCAAAACATGTAATGGAGAATAGTGGACATGTGTTTCACTTTAGACTACTGGAAAATATATGTAAAAATTCTAGAGGTGGCCCATGGGAAGAGTGATTAGAGGTCCAAAAATTATATTGTCAGCTAAAACTTAAGGGCAGATTACCCAATGGGGTTCAGTGGGCATGTTTCTGTTAAATGTATACTGAAGTTAGAATAGTTTCAGACTTGAAAAATGTTTTAATATTAAATCGTTTTACTGTAATGTTAACTGACTGTATTAAATACCACATGCCAAAATATGAGAAGAACGATTCGAAACATGGCCAGGTTAACTAAAAACTCTTATTTATTCAGTTTAATATTTTATTGTGATTGGGAAAATGATTTCACATGATAAGTATCTTTACATATGTAGGTGCATTTTGGTTGTGAGGGTAATTGTTCTGATGAAGTCTCATTAAGAGACAAAAGTGGTAAATAAATTTTACCACAGCTTAATTACATGTGTACTGAGAGTTAGTTTTTTATGGCTTGGTTGTCTTAGTAATTTTCCTACTTTTGGTTTCAGCCGTTATTCCACATTTGTTCTATTTGTTATTGACTTTGCAGACTATTCTAATACTATAGCAATAACCCACGCCTGGGTGTGGGTAATGCTAAATTTACCCACTGTTCCAAACAAAGCCAACCGTGGGTAAATTTAGCATTACCCACACCCAGAAGTGGGTTATTGCTATTATACCATGACATTATTTAAGAAAAGAAACTATTACTTTTCTTAAATAATGGCATAGTATAATGCCTGTTTGCTGCCCTTCCGCAGATGTCTGGCATCCGCGGTAGTTCTGATGTACTGCGCGCCTGCGCAGTACATCAGAGCTGTGGGCAAAAGCAATGGAGAAAGCAAGATCTCCGTTGCTTTTTTTAGTGTCTCGCTATGTTAAATGAGTTTAACATAGCGAGACAGTTTTAAAATAAGCAACGGAGATGTCCGTTGCTTATTTTAAACTGTTTCGCTATGTTAAACTCATTTAACATAGCGAGATAAAAAGCAACGGAGATCTTGCTCTCCGTTGCTTTTTTTTAAAACACTGCCTCGCTATGTTAAATGGGTTTAACATAGCGAGACAGCTTTAAAATAAGCAACAGAGATCTCCGTTGCTTATTTTAAAGCTGTCTCGCTATGTTAAACCCATTTAACATAGCAAGACAGTGTTTTAAAAAAATGAGTTATACTAATGGAAAACAGTTCGGGCGACCGGACCTTTTTCCATTAGTATAACTCGATTTACAACGGGCACGCTGGCCAATCAGCGTGCACGTTTTGGGGGGGGGTCATGGTATAATAGCCTTTATTTACTGTGTGCATATGATGTCACTTTCATTTTTGAGGATTTAATCTTGGACAGTCTGGAATGCACTGAACATAACATTGTGATCCTAGGTTTATAGAACTTGAAGTTTCATGTTGAAATCAAGCGAACCATTTTGCTTTTATTAGTGCAGTTGGTGTTGGCTTAGAGCATATTACTTTTATGATTGAAAAAGGTCTGATATACTACCAGCTCTGTGCAGGTATGTACTAAATATATACTGTATTTTTCACCTTAAAAGAAGACATGCCCATCTTACTGCTTGCAAACTGTGTGTAGGCTTGCATTTTTTCCATACATGCAAAGTGCACCACCATACTGAGTGCAAACCCTAATCCTGCACCTTACCTTTAAAAAAACTTTCTGTAACATTAGCAGTACAAGATATAGCTCAGGCACACACTCACACACACACATCGATAAGTCTATCCCTTCACCTAGTCATTAATCTAACTCTAACTCACAAACACTAACACAACACTAAAACATTTCCCTTTCCCTACTCCTTACTCTGACAATAATCTGCAAATACGCACACACACACACACACACGCGCGCGCACACAAGCTTTCCTACCCCCTAATGCCAAAACTTTCAAAATATCCAAAAGATTTGGCATGAACATAATCAACCCTCACTTGTCTTTCAACATCCACAACTTGACTCACAAGAGCACTCACAAAGTACATTTGATGGCTGTTAGATACACCAGGAATATCCATTACATTAACTGTGTGTATAGGTGTGATGTATGCACATACATTTCCTTGTAATCTCTCAAGGTCTCTCTTTGTGTTTTGTTTATTTGAGCTTTTTTTTTTTTTATTGATTCAAATTTTTTTCTAAATTTGTTTGTATTTCCTTTGGTATAGTATGAGCACTATGTTTGTGAGACTGCTGTACACTCACAATAATATAGAGTTTTTCATTTAAACTATGGTTAGGTAACTGTAGAATTGATGTATATGAATAATAGGGTTGTGGGGGCTTGAACCCTGCAAAAATTGTTTTCATGTTTTTTCTTTTTTGTTTAGATTTATATGTCGTTACTAGGCATGTAGTCTGAGACAATTAACAATAGCTTAACTTTTCAATTATCCCAAACCATGTCTGAGTGACTTGCTCAAGTGCACAAGTAAGCAGATGAAGGCTGAGAGAATCAAACCCTGTACTACTGGAAGTAGCTTGTAAACAACGGATAGCCTTAATCCTTTAGGCCAGCTGTCACTCTACATATTTTCAAGGAAATCTTTGTTTAGGTAACAGAAATTCTTAAAATATTCCTCATACATTTGTAACACAATGATTAATGCAGAGGATATTTTCTGGCATTTTGACCGTTATAGTGGTTCCTGAACCTGAGAAAAACTTTACATATTGCAAGAAAAAGGGTTTGTCACTCACCTGGAAGCAGGCAAGCAGTGTGAATTATGCAGAGAAACTGACTCCATGACAGCCAATCGGTAGCACCTGCCTGAAGGGCGATCTCGGGGCTATTGGCTCTTCAGAAGGTAGATTATCTGACTGTTGTTTAGTGAGGATTTCCTGGAGTCTCCACAAACTTCCATGTTACGGAAGAAGGCAGAATTGAGAAGAGACCAATGAAGTGCCTAAGACTGTGCGTGTCTATGGGGTTTTTGTGGGAAAGAAAAGTACCCACTGTGTGCCTAAGTAGCTTTTTTATGTGTTTATTGTTTTTATTGAACATTTAAAAACATAACAGTTAAGCACCAAAACAGTTTTCTTTTTGTTGTCTACCCTTATTGTAGAATAGTAATAAAATCAGAAGTACACCTAAAAGTACTTAACACAATACTTTTTTTATATATATATATATATATATACATATGGCAGCATTTAAATTTTTGACATCATAATGTAAAATTTTCACTTTTGTTTTACCACACCCCTACAGTTATTTAGGAGAGACTACCATCTGTCTTAAAAATACCAACCCTGACAGTGCAGATACTCAAAAGAATCTAGGACATAAGTTGTGACACCTGCCCTAGTCTGTAGACACCGACATAAACATTTAGTATATCTGTCCAGTAATATCTCCCATTTCCTTACCATTTCAGTATTTTTCTTATAATCCTAGACCCACAAGTACAGTGTTCTCAAACTGACCTTACAGTCTTTTCTCACCAACGTATCTGACCTGTCCAACCTTTACCCTGATAACAATGACTGCACTTTAAGTATAAATGCTTGAAAAAAAGTTTCTACTGTGAGTATTGTAACCAGACTAAAAACCTTTTGGGATTTATTACATTGTAGGGGTGCAGAGAAAGAAGGCATTGTGGACTACTTAAAATACTATTTAACGTAAATACTCTTTTATCTCTGGCAAAAACTTTTACCAAATTTTGCTCCATTTCTCTGTCATCCTATTGTTCCGCAGACTGCATTTTTATGTTGGTTGAATGAACACACATTTTCATTCTCTTTTGATAAAGGTAAAATAAAATTATGTGATGATGCAATCCTGAAGCCCAAGCCTCAATGACTACAGAATCAATAGTTTACCTAATTTAACTTAATGCTTTGAGTGTGAGTGTATGTTATTTTTGGTTAGTGGAATAGACTGGCTGAGATCAAAAAGAATCCCTTTGAAAGGGCAACCCAGGGAGAAAATCTCCAGAAATTATAACATAAAATATACAGAATTGAATATCATACTTGAATATACAGCACATGTATAAATTTAACTGAATAGGTGGGCTGGTAAAGTGACTGTTTTCAGCCATGAACCAGGTTCAAAGTCAGTACAGAGGATTAATATTAAAGTACAAGTGTAGTTAAGTTTAAACCTTCATATTTATACAGGGAATCTTTATAGTTTAGATAGTTATGAAATAATTAAGTACAAACATTAAAGTGTAAACTGTAAGGCTATTGGAGTTGGTTAGTCTAGTAAGAAGATACAAAAGTTGCTTTTACTAACAGATCTATCTACATATTTACATTTCATGTTTGTGCACCTGTTGGACATAGAAAGTAGCAATGGTATTTGTTGACAGATTTTCATCGTGTTTCACTGTTGCAGTCATTACACTTGGGTTATCCTGCTGGCAGGCTACCCGCAGTCGGCCTGAATTCCAAAGTCCTGGTCCGGCGTTGGTTGCTGTCACCTCTTCCCTGACATCAGTACGCCAGGGGTATTTAAGATGCAGCCGACGCCATTTTCTTCAGTCTTTTTTGCCACGCGGTGCCCGAAGCAAAAGCAGTTTGCAAGTGCCGGTCGTCCGACTCCTGAGATTTTCGAAATTGAATTTCAGAACCGAAGTCTTCAGTAAAGTTAAGTACCCCATTGGGGAAACTTTTTCTTGCTCCAGACTGATGTCAGTAAAAGTTAACAATTGTATTTCTTGTGGGAAGCAAATACCTCATAAGGATTTTCACTCTTACTGTATTCCTTGCCTAGGCCCTGACCACGACATTGCTAGTTGGTTTTGTGCTAGATTCAACCAACGCACTATTAAGTGTCTGTTTGATTTTGCTTTACATTACTTTGGCCGAAATTTTAACTACATAATGCCGTCGGAACAACCGACGACCGGAATTCATAAAAAAACGCAAAGATAAAGAAAAGGACAGGCATCCGAGGTTCAAAACTGACAACAAAGCCTCTTCTAGGCCAGTCGCCGGTTTGCCGGTCCTCAGTGAGGCACTTTCGCAGCCCCTGACACCCGCTACCTCAGAGACACAGGCCGCCTCCGACTCCCACATGGAGACAACTAGGCCTGTGGAAACTCAAGGTATTGGGCCTACGGAAAGTATTCCCTCAGGTGGGTCCGGAGCCACTGAGCAGGCATCGGCTTCTGAGGGTGTTTTCAGACCTTCACAACTTGCTATCAAGTCCACTTCAGCAGCCAAGGCAAAGTCGAAAACACCACTAAAGACAAAGAAATAAGTACAGCATTCTCCTGGACAGTCATCCATGCCAAAGAAACAGATGCTTAAAATGGCCGAGGACCTAATTACTTTGATCAGGTTTTCCCATCCCCCTCCTGATAAAAGGCCTAGGCAAGACACTGACTATGACTCCTCTGACCAGGTCTCTTATTTCCTCTGATTCCTCTTCAGAACAGGGATATTCTCTTCCTCCCTATGAGTATTCTGATGCTGAAGAATCAATCCCTTCAGTTTCTCCTCCTGAGGATTACTCTTTTGGGTAAACCCTGCACACCATGAGGGAGCATTTCCATTGGGAGAGCTAGGATTATTCTGAATCCAAGAAAAGGCTCAGGGACTTTCATTTACTGCCTCAGCACAGGTCTCTTGCTATCCCTCCTGTACTAGATATTGTTGATGATGTTTTTTTCTGAATCCAGTTTGTCTCCTGATTCTTTATCCCCTGCACCAATCAAACCAGATAGGTACTACAGGGTCCCAGACTCTCATAAATTTCTTTTTAAAAACCCTGCTGCTGACCCAGAAACAATTTCTCAGGGTCACAAAAGGGTCAAGGCTTCCACTGCAAAAAACCCTGTTCCCTCTGATAGGGATTCTAGAGCACTGGATAGATGGGGGGAAAAAGTTTACACTTCTGCTACTTTAGCTGTAAGGGCTTTAAACTGCCAGTTTCACATGTTTAAATATCAACAATACCTAATGTCTTTGCTAAAACAGAAATGCTTACAAGCTCAGAATGCCCTGACAATAAGGAAATGCAGGATTTATTGCATGCAGCTGAACAAGTAGGAAAGCATACTCTGCAATGTGGTTTTGATTCATTAGTGGCTTCTTGCAGAGCTGCAGTTACAGGTTCTGTCATTCGAAGGCATGCTTGGTTAAAAGAACAAAGTTTACCTGATCATGTTAAAGCAAAATTATTGGATGCTCCATTACAGCATGATACTTTGTTTGGTGTTAAGGCAGAAGAGGTGTTAAAGAAAATGGAGGATAAAGCAAAATCAATGCAGACAGTCAGGTTCAGCCGCCTAGATTTAGCAGGGACTGGCCTTCTAAAAATTGGCCCTTTCCATTGTCAGACAGGCCACAAAGAGGCAGATACAGACTCCAAACAGGCAGATCTCAGCCATAAGGCTCATACAGACTTAAACAATTGGGTGCTCCAGCCCCCAAAAGCGGAGAAGACAAATCACAACCTTATAGGAAACAGTCTCAATGACTTCCCTCTACAAATGCCAAGCACTTACCTTTTGGCAGCACCCTTAGGGGGAAAACTAGCACTTTTCTCACAAAATTGGCACATGATCACCCAGGACAAATGGGTACTGAATATTGTTTCTCAGGGTTACAGGTTTTACTTTCACACCCTACCCAGGCCAAAAGGTATGCCAGACCTGCCACAAAATCAATGGGAAGAGGCACAAAAACAAATTTCTGCTCTCATGGACATGAGAGCTATTCAAAAAGTACCACAGCAAGAACAGGGACAAGGATTTTACTCAAGACTTTTCTTAGTACCCAGAAAGGACAAAGCCTGGAGACCAATACTGGACCTGTCAAATCTAAATACTTTCCTGGATGATCCAAAATTCAAAATGTTGACACATACTGCAACTTCTTCCCATGCTGGGCAAGAAGGCTTGGCTAGTTACTTTGGACCTCAAAGAGGCATACCTGCATGCCCCAATCAGACAATCTTGCAGAAGATACCTCAGATTCATAGCTGGCTCAATGCATTTCCAATTCTCTGCACTGCCCTTTGGCTTATCTACTGCGCCCAGGGTATTCACAAAATGCCTGGCACCGGTAATTGCATTTCGCAGACAAAAAGGAGTTCAAATATATCCCTACTTAGACGGCTGCCTTATCCAAGCAGAGAGCAAGGACATTCTACTAAAGCATCTGGCATTTGTAAAAAGATTACTAATTTGCCTAGGGTACACAGTAAACGAAAATAAATCAAAACTAGTGCCCTCTCAAGAGATAATATTCCTGGGTGCAAGCTTAAATAGAACTGCCCAGATGGCTTATCTCACCCCAGACAAGCAAAGGCAACTGACTCATTACTTTCAAATGATGGCAACAAAAACTCAGCTACCTGCAAGAAAAATTCTGCAGGCTTTGGGCTTCATGGCATCCTGCGAATTCCATATGCAAGACTGCATATGAGGAAGTTACAATGGTATCTAAAAAGTGTTTGGACTCAACATTGCCACAGCCTGGAAACAGTAATAACTCTTATTCCCTGCCTGCAGCAGGAGTTTCGATGGTGGGCACTGGCATGTCAGCACTGGCCTGTCAGCACAACAAGGGACAGCCTTTCACATTACCCACAGCCAGGCAGACAATAACAACAGATGCATTGGATTATGCCTGGGGGGGGGGGGTGCACATGGCAGGAAAATGTATTAAGGGCACGTGGCCCGCAGACCAAATGCATCTTCACATCAATCAAAAAGAGATGCTAGCTGTACAGAATGCCCTGACAGCCTTCAAGGATCTACTACATCCAGGACAACTATTACTAAAGACGGACAATACTACAGTTATGTGGTACATAAAGAAACAAGGGGGCACACATTCCTTCCCCCTCTGCAGGCAAGCCATGACTTTGTGGAACACAGCACTGACCTACCAAGTACATCTACAGGCACAATTCCTGCCAGGAAAGAAAAATACTCTGGCAGACAAACTAAGCAGAAACCTCATGGACCCCCACGAGTGGAAACTAAATCCACAGGTCTTCAGCATGATAACAAGGAAATGGGAATGCCCAGACATAGATCTTTTTGCCTCCCCTCAAAACTGCCAACTACAGAAATTCTGCACAAGGACTTATCACTCACAAGCATGGAAAGTGGATGCTCTATCATTCAGCTGGAAAACCCTAACAGTTTATGCCTTTCCACCACTGCCTCTCCTTCCCAAGGTGCTCCTAAAAGTCAGACAAGAGAAGCAAAAAATGATTCTAATTGCCCCAGACTGGCCATGCCAGCACTGGTACCCAATCCTAAAGAGCTTGTCTCAAGGACCAGCCTGGACTTTACCTCACATTCCTCATCTTCTGACTCAACAAAACAACCAGATCCTGCACAGCCAACTCAGAACCTTAAATCTGGCGGCATGGCAGATAATATAGCCACTCAGAACACACCTCTCTCTAAAGCTGTTATGGATGTCATTTTGGAAGCCAGGAGGCCCAGCACCAGGAAATCTTGTGCAGAAAAATGGAAGCGATTCTGTGCTTGGAACCAGGCACAAGGACTAGAACCACTTGTTCCAAATATTCCTCCGATTTTACAATACCTAACTGAGATGCTGGACAAAGGCCTATCCTTCTCATCAATTAAGATCCATGCCTCTGCCATTTCAGCTCATTACAATACGGAACCTCCTATTTTCTCTCATCCACTGCTAAGACAGTACCTCAGAGGGGCAAAAAACATAAGACCCCCAAGGAGAGCACCGATACCTACATGGGACCTCAACTTTGTCTTAGAAAAGCTCACACTGCTTCCTTTTGAGCCAGCCAATACAGCTGATATAAAATTCTTATCATGGAAAACTGCTCTGCTCCTAGCAATAAGTTCAGCAAGAAGAGTCTCAGAGTTACAGGCATTAATGGCAGTGGAACCTTTTATCATTTTTCATCCGGACAGGGTTTCTCTAGGGACAAACCCAACATTTATGCCAAAGGTAGTATCCAGTGTGGCTCTTAACCAAACCATTCATTTGCCAACTTTTTATCCAAATCCCCATAAATAAAGGGGAGAGACTTCTGCACTCTTTGGACATACACAGGCAGCTACGCTTCTACTTGGACAAAACAAAAGCTTTCAGAAAAACTGAGCAACTGTTTGTAGCATATGCTGCAGGATCACAAGGAAAGGCTATCTCAAAGCAGACTATTTCAAAATGGATAGGACACTGCATTTGTTTCTGCTATGCACAGCATGGCAAGTCAGTGCCTAAAAATATTAGGCCACATTCTACCAGGACAGCAGCCTTTCTCAGAGGAGCACCAACCAAGGAAATTTTGGAAGCTGCAACTTGTAGTTCTGTGCACACTTTTACCAAGCATTATCACTTACCTCTTTACTCTATAAATCCAGAGCAGGCTTTGCCACTGCAGTTTTGCAGGGCCTCATAGCCACTCCTAATCCTATTTAGACCCAGCCGCCCTACCTCAGCTTTGGGATTCAACCCAAGTGTAATGACTGCAACAGTGAAACACGATGAACATAGTACAGTTGTGTACCTACCAGAAATGTAGATGTTCGAGTGTATTCACTGTTGCAGTCCAGGTTACCCACCCTCCATCCCCCTTTCTTTGCTGGAACTTATCTATACTTCTCTATCCTATACAACCTATGTGGTGTATTTGCTTGTAGATGAAGGTATTGTTTTTATTTTACTGTATGTTTTTATAAGCAGTATGTATTGCCTACTTTCTTGGGGGCACCTGACATCTGGGGCAAGAAAAACTGAAGAAAAATGGCGTCGGCTGCATCTTAAATACCCCTGGTACACTGACGTCAGGGAAGAGGCGACAGCAACCGACGCCGGACTAGGACTTTGGAATTCAGGCCGACTGCGGGTAGCCTGCCAGCAGGATAACCCAAGTGTAATGACTGCAACAGTGAATACACTCGAATATCTACATTTATGGTAGGTACACAACTGTACTTTTCTTTTAATGACCTGTAGCTTGTATTGATAATTAAGATAGCTGTTGTTTTGGACATATTTGCAGCTGTAAATATCTGATGTTTCATCTTCGTTCATTTATTAACTTGTGGGTCTCTTTTCCAGCCCTCTGAACTGACTGGCTGCTTCACTAGCTAAAGACTCCAAGCTTGAGCTCCTCCTTCCTACCCATAATTTTACACTCCTCCATTAGGTTTCAAGAAATGCACTTCCTGTGGGCATCAGGCAGCGGGATCTTGTGCCCACAGGAAGTGCATTTCTTGAAACCTAATGGTTTCTCCTTCTGATCGGCCATAGCAAGAGAGGAGAGATTTTTTTTTTCTTTAAATAGAAAGGAGAGAGAGGAAAGGAAAAACTACATTAACAGAAAACAATGGATTTTAAAACTACAAGAAAGAAAAAAAAGGTAGGAAGACTAGGAAGAAAAGAAAAGTAACGGTCACAGCTCAGAAGTCGACAAAACACTACCAAACCCATGGAGGAGCTCAGGAGCATTGGAACCTCGCTGTTATTCCGACGAGCAGTAAACGAGATCTGAGATCATCTGGAGGAGTGAGAATTATGGGTAGGAGGGAGGAGATCGAGCTTGGAGTCTTTAGCTAGTGAAGTGGCCAGCTGGTTCCAAGGGTCAGAACTGAGACCCACAGGTTAATGAAGAATGAAGATGGACAACACAGATGGAACGTTATGGTGAGAGCATAACTTTTTATGTGAGCTTTTATTTATTTTTTTCTTTTTCTTTAGAAATATTAATTTTTTTTTTCTGATCATTTTTTGGCAAATGATTCCTGTTTGCTGGTACTATTTTATAGAAGATTTTTCACCAATAGCTTTTCTGAATTGCATTATTTGAAAAAAAGACTTATTTATGGAGCCTTTAGGTTGTAAGAGACGGATTTAATAAACAACTTGCTGAAAAGAAAGGGAAAGTGTGTGTTATAGAAAAAATTGAAAGTTAATGAGAACAGAAAAAGGTAATTTTTATTTTTTTTGAATTTTCATAGTCATGTTCAAACCTAGGAGATATGTGGATGAAGTGGCAGACCTTGTTTATGGATGACTGAAAAAAATTTGTGTGGAGACTTGAATTTGGAGTAATGCTAGGGAAGTCATATTCTATTGGAGGTATGCGAATGCTTATTGCTGTGGTTTTCCTGGATTCACTGGTAAAGTGGTTTGAAATGACATAGATGGTATGTAGCATGCATGCAGTTGAGCATTTACTTTGTTATGAATTCAGTGTGTGATGGAAGTAACGGTAGTCCAAGGTACTTATACGTGTATATCTACATCTGTAAAATACATACACACACACACGCGCACGCACTATGAAGATGTCCTTACATAGGCGATAAGGCACATGCAAATATTAACATACCCAGGGATGTTGCAAGGCAACAGCCTAAAGGGTGGCTTTAGGATAGCAGTGATATATGTATAACATGCACAAATGTAGGAGATTTCACGTATTTATAAAATGGGCTTCTGTGCAGTTTGAAATGTTGTAGTATGTGCAATGTTGTAACTTTTTATCTATCTGGAATTGTCTTATTAAATTTCCAGGGTTGTCATACTACTGCTGTGTGCCAGTATATAATTTCAAATTTCATTTGTGAATTTTGTTTCACAGTCTTTTCCATAGATTGCATTTTGGATCCAATTTGTATATTCATCATCATAGTTGAGGCTGTGTTGGTCCATAAATAAGTAGAAACATCTGACCTCACAATGTTAGATTTTGGCAGAGCCTAGGGCATTTACTGAAAACATTGCTCAACATATTGCCCATTTTAAGTAATTGAAGTTCACACATGGTTGTAACTTGTTATATGTAGAATTTCTGTATAAAATTTTCAGGATAATATTTTAGGTATCCTTTTGTCAAATTGTCTGACACTGATCAGTGCCATTTGTAAATAGTCATTTAAATGCAGTGTTGAAATTTTGAGCTCAATATTAAGGATTGGTTAAGTTATGATTATTTCATGAAAATGATGTTTAACAATTGCTGCTTTTTCATGTTTTATTGGCATTCTAGTGAAATGGCTGTGCTTACAGTTTCTATGGTAAAACTTTTCATTTCCAGCCTCTTCTTTTTAATTTTTTTAAAAATATTTTCTACTTAGATATTTGAATTGGGCTGCATGGGTTACTTCCATAGCAAGTTGTTAAAGTTAATGCTAATAGGAAAAAAGGCTGCTGAGATTTTGAAGGAGATGAAATCTGTGACTGAATGCAGGGCGTGAATGGCCTCTAGTACCTTCCTGTTGTGTGTGGAGCACATTTGATATGCAGATAATCCGCAGTCTGATAGGCAATATTTTAAATATATATTTAATGTGTTTTTTTGTGTGTGTAAAAAAAAAATAAATAAATAAAAAATACATACGCAAACACACATTTCATAAATAAATATATATATATCTATATATATATATAGATATATATATATAGATATATATATATATATGTATATAAAAATGTATACACGTGCATGCATGCCCCCCCCCCCCATAACCACGTAGGCACTTTTCCCTTTGCATAACAGTTTTGTTTAAAATACTGTCATTCTGATGTAGTTTGAAACAAATGAGCACAGAATGTTGTTCTATTTAAAAATGGTTGATTTAGTTACTAAAGGTTTCCAAATGCAGTTACCCAGCGGACCGTAGAGGTTTGGTTAAAATGTAATCTAAGCACCATTCATCTTCCCATCAGCTAACTTTAAAAACATGACTATGCTAGATACAAGTAGCTGATACATAGCACAGATGTGGTTCAGCATTCATCTACATGCATTTCTTGTTTTCATCAGCTGAACTGTACAATATCAGTGTGTTACTTTTAGAAGAGGAAAAGGTCATTTCTTTCCAAATTTAGTGGGTTGTATTCCAAAACAATGTATGCACTGCCCCTAACCAATGACCCATATCAGAGTGGGAGTGATAAGGAAAGGTTGGTGCATTTTATATGTAAAAGAAATGTTGTGCAAGCATTCACAATCATTAGTATTCTCTGTGTTTGATTATGAAGACATATCCATATATCGGTAAGCTGTTGTAAGACACAAGTAAGAACAGGCACTTTATGCCCAAAAATCCTGGTATGCCAAGGAAGCAGCTGTTAAGCTCAGCAAACAAGCAGGCTGAGCAGACAGCTGGCCAAGCACTTGTTGCATTGTATACTGTGACAGTACTAGTTTACATTTGTAGGTTACATAATCCTATATCCCTTCTGTCAAGCCTGGTGTGTCCATCTAGTCTCTCCACTCATGAGGTCTAAAGAGTGACAGCCATTGTAGCATATGTTTACAAGATTTCTAGATGTGTATTCACAGTTGTGCATCAGTTTCAAAGTAGAGTCGGATGTGCTAGCACAGTATTCTGGACCTCTGGTAGATGTTAACTGAGCTGACATGGCCACAGTGACTAGTACTACAAGACATTCAAAGGGATTTGCTGTATGTATCTCAGGATTCAAGTCTGCAAAGCCTAGACTAAATTGCCATGTACAAGACCTAGACTTAATCACTACATAGAAGACACGAGCTGAATGAGATGGACAGTTTTTAGGATGAAAAGGCCTAGCTGTCATGTGATACTGTATACTTGCTTTCAGTTGTTGTTGTTGTCGTCTTTCGGCTTTTACCGGTTAGGGGTCGCCACAGCGGAACTCCGGTCTGCTAATGATTGGCAGTAAATTTTCACGAACGCGAGGTGCCAGCTCAACTTTCAACCTTCAATGAAGGCACGCCCATTTACGCATGTCTTTCGAACGCCTACCCAACAGCGGGGAGGACATGCAGACTGCACACAGAAGGCACTCCTCGCACTCAGTAATTAACCAAAAACAGCATCACAGATATTTATTTTTGCTTTTATCTACTATAATAGTCAGATTGGGCAGTACTTATTTTCATTTGAGGCTAAGGGAAAAAAAAAAAAAAAAGAGTCCCACATTATCATGTAACATTGGTATATATAACCAGTAGTTAATACACTGAACAGAAAAAGTGAAAACAAGTTATAATTCAGTTCAGTTATAAACCTGTAATGAACTTATAAATGAACAGTAGGACTTTACATAAATAGATACATATGATAGTTCATGAATAAGGCAGAGCAGTTATGTATCCATGGTAAGGTATGGGAAGCATGCAAGCATGGTACATGCATATATATATATATATAAAATATTTTTTTTTTATTTTTTTTCCCTTCATGTATGAGCAGTAATGCCCTTCTGGCCTGCCAATGTACCAAAAATGTTATTCCTATAGTAAATGTCCAGGCTGTTGTTAAAAGTAGCTGTTCTGGTGCTTGCTTTAATGTAATTTGGTAGTGCATTCCATGCATCAGCTACTTAGAGAAACCCTCAAACATTTCCATAGGTAGTTGTCTCTAAAGGGCCCTATGTATCTGAATAAGATCTTCTCTTAAATATCTATATAAGACGCTGTACAAGTTCACATATTTTAGTCTTTCATACTAACCTAAATGTTCACATCCAGGGATGCCGTTGGTATATTTCCACTGCACTCTAGCAGTTTACTTATGCTTGTTATCTTATAAGGTTTCCATATTGTTATTCCATACTCAAGTTTGGATCCAATATAACGAACAATGACTTCATCATTTCTGATTTCTTAGACTTTATAAATATTTTATACAACCTATTATTCTATAGCTATCATTAACCAACTGGTTGAAATAATTAAACAAAAAAACTCAAAAGTTGGCTCTACCCATATACCCAGGTCCTTAAATGAACCTGCAGATTCAGTCACTGCGTGCTGTATTAAGTATTTATGTTTCAGTTTATCTCCTAAATCTCATATGCTTAGTTTTTGATGTATTTATGAGCATATTCTCCTGTGTGCAAATGGTCAGTTTAGTTAAGTTCTTTTGCAGACATTCCCTATCTGTAATGCATGTAATTAGTTTATCCATTTTCAGGTAATTCACATACAGACTGTATGTCTTGTCCATACACACAGAGCACACCAGATGAAAAAGATGGATCTGAAAGATACAGTCTAAGCAAGTATGCTAATAGGACAGAGCCCTGTGGGACACCCCGACTGTAACCTCAAGTTTCACCTGTCCAAGTGCTGTGTGATAGTTGCCATGTCCTGTATAAGCCCTGCAGTTTTTCACATTATTGAGTACGCCAGCATTTGATAGTCATACACAAAACACACTGATCAATACTGATCAATAAATTATAACTAGGTACTGAAGTTACATTGTGCTGTGATGTAATTTATATAGATTTTTCATTCATAGCTGTTACTGTGTTATAGATCAGTTTTCAACATATGCATGCTGATATATGGTTTCAAGTCCCAAACATTCCAGTTCTGACAATTTATCCAGATATAACGGTCTCTGTTATTTTTCCACAACTTGAAAGAAAATTAATGGGTCTGTATGACTCTGGGTTGTCCTACTTCCTTTTAAAGACAGATTTAACAAGTGAATGCTTCCAATCATGAGGAATCTCTATTTATATGACCTAGTAAATTGCAGATACAATGGTACTGTAAGTAAGTCGTTAATTCCATCTCCTCCCTGTGCTTTTTGTATCCAGTTTGCATAGTTCTTTTCCAGTGTTTTCTAATTTGATTTCTCTGAGGTTACCTGCATGTCATTAGGACAATTTATTGCCCCCTTTCTGGAGCCAAACTGCCTTGTGTAAGATTTTGTAGATGTATCTATTATTTGTTGTGTCTGATGATAATTTTTAACATCAGCACACAGTTGCATGTCTTTACTCCTACCACATCTTATGCATTTATAAAACGATTTCCTGTGTTTCTGAATATCTTATAGTCTTACATTTTCTTGATCTTGTCTTACACTTTGTTAACTGAAATAAACAAGCTGGACAGACAAATTAAACAAAGTCATAGCTCAGCCTCCTTTTCCATTTCTTATATTTTTGTCTCACCTTGATATCCTTATTGTTATGGAAAATATCTTCCTGATTTTATGTGCCTAGATCCTGATAATAAGTATTTAGTTTTTGCATTCAAACAATTTCTCTCAAAACTTTCCATATTACTTCAGTTTTTCCACTGAACACATCACTCCAATTAGTTTTACATATTGTTTTTAATCTGTCAGTTTTCAGTACACTGGTTTAGATTTCAGTTTGGCAGAATTATCTAGCAAAAAATTCACTTTCATAACCCAGTGATCACGTCACATCAACAGTGATAAAACTTGACAAAAGTAAGAGTAATTTCTTTAGGAATACAAACAGTATCTAGTATGCTTCTTTCCCTTGTAGGTTTTTTTACAATCTGAAACAATTGTTTTTGAACATATGTTGTGAATAATTTCCTTACTTATTCCAGTCTGTTTCTGGTAAATTTAAGTCCCCAGTCACTATTATTATTACCTTCCGTATTTCATGCAAGAAATGCATGAATTCCTGTAGGTCATTAACACTTTACTTTGGTGGTCTATACACTTCAACAATTATGTTTGGGGTTGTCTTTATTGTCACAGTTACATAATCTGTAGTATTGGTGTTATTAAACATGTAATAATCATAGGTCTCTTAATCTTTAATCTGTACCATAATACTTCCACCTCATTTTTGTTAGAATGTCTGTTAACAGTAAAAACATTTATATTTTGACAGGACTGGTTTCCAGTCATTGTCCTTTAACAGATAATAACATAAATCTTATAGGGCTGTAGCACATTTTCAATTAAAAAATTTTATTATTAATGCTCCTAGTGTTAACAACCATCAGAGAATCATCAGATGTTGCTGTCAACTATTAAATTTTCAGCTTGTCAAAAATCCTGCCTTGTGTTTGTCAAATACTGCAGAATATCTGCTGCAAAAATTCCTTCCTTGATCTTGACAAGTGCATGCCATGCTCTACACATTTCTGTTTTTTTAAAACAAGACATTTTTTCTAGGTATTTACTCAAGAAAAGTTTTCATTCACAGTTACCTGACTCTCCTTTCATACTTGTACAAGCTATGCCATCTAAGAGGGCTGTAGGTTCCTCACCAACAGTCAGAGTCTTTGTGGATGAGGTAATTTGTAGCACCATGAATAAAAACAGATCCATACTTCCTTACATTAAGGCATTCTAAGGCCTTTCTGACATTCTCTACTTTTCCTTCTGGCAAGCATAAAACTATTCAGTGTTTGTACTAGTTCCTCTAATAATTGAATCTGTAATCTACCACTGTAGTACCTCGCAGGATGTGCAGTAGCAAACCCCGCCCCATAACACACCCAAGCCTTACGAAGCAACATTCATATTAATTAGCTTTCATGTAGCTGTCAGTTACAATCATCCGCTGAAATATATGTAAAAAGGACATGCATTATAAAAATAGCTGAAATATACTGATATATATACAAATAAGTACAGGTTCAATCATCAAGGAAAGTTGATTAAGTACCGTAATGAAATACAAATACCATAATGAAATTCAATGCCAGAACCGAGTTTATTGGTATGTTAAAGAATGCAAAACAATGAAAGACATACATGATTCAATGCAGTTAATGAACGGACTGAAGAAATGTAATCACTGATGTCAGCGACAAGGTAATGCAGCACAGGTATGTGTCGTCCATCCTGTTAATTTTCTCCAACAAAAAGAAGTTCAAGTAGGTGAGGTAAGAATTAACTGTAAGGTAAAGGTTAGCGACTGGCATCCATAGATTATATAGGTGGTGTCGCACAAAAGGTGCGATTATTGCCATGGCTAACTTAAGCATAAGACCATAAGGAATCGATTGTGCTGTCTGTGAGTTGAGTAGGTGGCAACAATGTGTTAAACCAGTAGTTAAAAGTTCTTTTGTGGCAGGTAGTTGTGCATTAAATGGTTGTTACTATTTTCTAAAGCATTCTATTAGTACCTTACGCTTTTCTGTGGCACCCGTGATTTCAATAGGTGGCAACAATGTGATAAACCAGTAGTTAAGTTCTTTTGTGACAGGTAGTTGTGCATTAAATGGTTGTTACTTTTTTCAAAAGAATTCTATTATTACATTACGTTTTTGTATGGAACATGATCGGTGCATTAAAAGTGGTCATTATGGTCAAAAGACAGTGCAATTGCACTTGTTAGGACTGTGGAAAATTAGCGATTATTACTGTAAATAACAGGACAGTGGAACAGCTGAATAAAAGGTGTTTTTCTAAAAACTGTCACTCAGATGTGCGATGAATGTAAGGTGTTTTCCTAAAAACTGTCACTCAGATGTGCGATGACCTGCCAATCAGTGTGGACACGCCTTAACCTGCGCAGAACCGCCTACGAGGTACTACACTGGTAGATTACCATTGAATCTTCTAATTGAACCTTTTTCATTGTGTATTAAATTCTCATCCAGCTGGTATTGTAAATCCACAGCTTGAGCCATCTAGTTAACATCTGTCTTTCTCTCTCTCTTTTTTTTTTTTCTTACAATAATGTTCTTTAATCTTTCCATGTTCAGTTTTCATTTCTTCCTTTTCACCTGCTCTTTGCCTCCTTTTTCTACCTTCTCTTTTGGAAAGATGATGCCTTTTCCTGTAGGTTAAAGGTTATCCTTCACTGTAGTCTGTGTGGTACATGACAAAGCAATGTACTTTTTGTATGTATTCTGCTTGCTTTATAGACATTAGTTTCTTTTTCTTCCTTATTTGTTGTGAATTGTTTCCTTTGTTTGCTTTTTTTTCCTTTATGCTCTAAATCCTTAGATGGCTAAATACTTGTATCCAGAACTCCAGAGTTGTCAGTGGTATTATCTTGTTCAGTAGGGGTTTAGTGATCTATACGGACAATAGACACTTCTTTCCTAAATGTGTTTGTTTGCTCTTGCCTAACATTCTTTATCAGTAAGTCTAGATTTACTACTACTAATGGTAAGCAAATCATCCAGCTTTTGACAAGATGAACGCAGATCACCAGTGTTATCAAGTGTTACCTTTAAATATAAATATACATAGCATTTAGTTCACTATATAAGAAACTTGTGCTTTAGCTAATCATTAATGGCATCCTTATTTAAGGAATCCATATTCAGCTGCAACTGAATTCGGAAAGAAAAAGCTAATCAAAATCAGTTACCATAGAATTTACAGAGATTTTAATTCAACTTCTAAGAGAAAAATAACACACACAATATACAACTAAATATTAAATTAAATAGAATAAAGTTGTTGCTCTGAAGATACCAGTTGTAAATGTCACACACAAACTGGAATTTCTTTCCCACTATCTCTCCAAGTCTTACCTCTTTTTAACAGTAAAGATCAATACATTACAAACCAACCCTCTGGTAAATCTTCTTGTGTGCAAGCTATCCATTTCTTCCTACAAACAGTGAAAAACTGTGTTAAAAAATAAAATATAAATCAATGTAAATCATCTCTTTCCAGGGACTGCACAATTAGTCACAAAACAACACAGGATTGTTTAGATACGCTATGGATTGTCCTCTCTGCAGTCTCTGTGAATTTATAGTTGACTAGGTCCCTTAGGGTGGCTAAAGTTTGCCTGTGTAAAACCTGTACACACAGTGAAAATTAGAGGTGGTTGTTGTGTCTTTTGGCTTTTCCTGGTTAGGGGTCACCACAGCGAAACTCCGGTCCGCTAATGATTGGCAGTTGATTTTTACGTGCCGAGTTCCCAGCCCTGACACACAACCTTCAATGAAGGTACGCCCGTTCACGCATGTCTCCACGCGGAAGATGCTCTAGCTGAGAATCGAACCGGACAGCGGCTTACTGTGAGGCGACAACGCTACCGCAGCACCGCCACCGTGGATACAGTGAAAATTAGAGGTAAAACAACAAAATAAAAATCCAAAGTAAATCTGGTCATTAAGCTATTCCTTTCTTCTTACAAGCACTGAAACACAGTGCTAAACAGTAAAATATAAATCAAAATAAATCTCATCTTAGCAGACAATTGCACAGTCGATCACAAACCAGCACAAGATTGTTTAGATAAGCTCTGGATTGATGGTAATGCAACACCAGTACTGCTTGGAGGTATTTGTGTTGCTTGGCAGTTCATCTTCTGAACTGCAACTTATATTCAATAATGCACTTCAGCTAACGACCGTATTTAAACATACACAGAATGTTCACACTACAAGGGTTACCTACCTTTTTCTTAACCATTGTACATGCTGTAACCAGGGGTAGATACAACAGTATTGTAGTTTCATTGTCCTGGGTCTGCTGTGTAGCACTAACCATTTTTGAGGTGCCTGTGTTTAAGTTCTGAGGAATGTAGGTGTGACCTTTTGAAGAAAGAACTGCACATTGGGTGTTCATGCCCCTCCCACAAGAAAAACACTCAAGTTTTAACAACAAGTTTTGTAATTTATTGTTTTTGACTAAGTTGGATTTGTTTTTTTAAATATTGTTACTCGTAGAATCAGGCCTTCCTTTTTGATAGGAGCCCTATAATTTAGTGTGTGATGATTAGTACATTTTCTAGATACCTACGATACTGCATTTAGTTCCATTCCTTAATTGCTCTTTGGGTACTGCTTGCCAGGGAAGTATATTAAAAGGGACATCCAGCACCTGTAGTGAAGGCCTAGCAGCAAGACTGGGCCCATAGTAAAGCAGAGTAATGAAAGCTGGTAGGAAGATGATGCCAATATAGTATGCACTTACTAACAGAATAGAAGTCACATGGTATAACCTAGAATACTCATACAATCACACACACACACTGTGATTTCTGCAAAATACAAGGTTTCGGGATACTCACCATGGCCTTGATGAATCTGTAACAAAATGGTTGTTATGCTTACCATTGCTTGACTTTCCTAGGTATCATTTGAGTGAATTGGATGTATTCCTTCTAGGTATGAAAGAGCCTAGAGCAGCTCACAGAAAGCACCTCTGTGCTATAGATTAATTTTTGAAACCTAAAACATGCACACTTGTCTTGCAGCCACCAGTTTTACCATCAGTTATCACCACATGCTATCCATGGCTGTGGACAAGCTGTCATGGATGCCAGTAGTATTGTGTTAAGAATGTTGTTGCCTTAGTCTTTTTTACTTCTGAGGTATATTCTGCCACATAGTGACATAATGGGTTCTGTTGCAATATACCAGCTGCATCATATGAGCATACCACTCCTTTGTAGTCATAAAGCTTTGATGTAAGGTACCATGCAAAAATAATGCAATTCATTTGCATTCCATGCTGTGAAAGAATAGGAATTTTAATAAGTTATCTCATTTGTTTAATATCTCATTTGTTCAGGGCAGCATTCATAGACTGCTGTCACTAACTAAGGGTGTTGAGTTACATGGTTCCATATGTAGTGTTATACTTACATTCAGTGATATAATTTCAGTGCCGTAGCATTATACATGAACACTGGGCACCAACCCTCTGAGAAAAAGAACACTAAAATGATGCTTACGGAGAAATCGCGGTGGTGCAGCAGTAGCATTGTTGCCTCACAGCAAGAGGTTCTCCCGTTCGATTCTCAGCTGGAGCACCTTCTGTGTGGAGTCTTCATGTCCTCCCCGTGGTTGAGTGGCGTTCGAAAGATATGCGTGAATGGGCATGCCTTCGTTGAAGGTTGGGCATTGGGCTGACACCTCGGCACCATAAAAATCGACTGCCAGTCATTAGTGGACTGGAGTTCTGCCGTGGCGACCCCTAACCGGGAAAAGCCGAAAGAAAAACAACAACAAAAAACAAAATGATGCTTACCGACTGTAGTAAGTTTCACCTCTAAGTAACGTGGTGCATTGGTACTGGCTTACAGTTTGAGTATGTGCCTGGTGTGGTGGAGTGACCTTGATGGGTAAGCCAGTAGTTTGGAAATAGCAAGTTTTGAGATGTTAGGAGAAGGAGAGTAACACTGACCTTGTACCCTGCTTTCTACATGATCAGAAGCAGAAAGCAGTAGTTTTAACTGATGAAGGAAAGGATTGTTCAGTAACTAGAAATTTTACACATGACCCGATTATGATTTTGAAGAGGGAATGTTTTTCACAGATTACTAATTTTTGTTTCTTTGAATGGATGACTAGGGTTGAGGATGTTTACTAATCAGTGAGTCTGGTGTACTGGACATTAGTAAGACATTATGTTCCTTACGTTAGATTGTGTGGAAAAGTGGGAAGTATGAGTGTGAAATTCAATGAGGCAACCTGAGTTAAAAAAATCTCCTTTTGCAGGAGACGTGGTGTGTAGATTAATTTGCTTAGAGGACTGGAGCACATCAAATTGGTTGCCTTAAAGATCAGTCCTCAGGACCGTCTTATTTAATATATTCATTAGTAACATTTTATACAAACTAGAAAGAAACTTATTTCTACAGGATGCCAGTATGATTTAATGCAGAGGCCACTCCGTGAAGTGTGGTATATTGGTAGTCAAAGAGTGCCCAACTTAAACTTGAGAAATGTTCCTGAGTGTAGCATCTGTCTTCATTATTAAGAGTTTCAAAATCAAATGGGGAAAAAAATAACCTATCTCTATTAAAGCCACATCAGGAGATGCTGATAACTTAAGCACCTGCATATTAGATGAGAGGTAGGCAGGTCTAATGAATATCTCGCTGTCTGACAACAGAGGCTCTCCTTCATGGGCCTACTGACTGGATTAATCTTTTCCACATATCACAGCTTGGCATTTTTCTCAGAAGAACCTGCATTCAAGGGCCTGAGCACTTGGTGCAGCTGCCATGTGAGACATTGTATGCTGACTGCATAGGCAAGTTCAGCCCCTGAGCTTGCCAGTTCATGTATTCCATTTTCATTCTTCACTTCTGCCACTTGCATATTTCAGCTCTCAATCTTGACTGTTATCAGTGACAAATTCCAACATTCACTGTCTAGATATAAATCCACAAAATGTCTGTGGCCATCAGATGACCTGCCAAGACCTACATAGACATTGTCTTTACCATCTCAGAAAGAGGCATAACATAAATCCCTGACACCACCATATGCCAGAGAGTGAGAAACTACAGGCTTTCTTTGCTACTTAGAGGATGTTGGCACCTTTGCCTAGGAATTTGCAGGAGTGTAAACCATGCAACTTTGGCCTTAGCCCAAGCTCAGCCTCAGTAATTGAAGCTAGAAGGGTTGGGGCATGGATTGATTGCTCTCCTATGTAGTACACCCATTTGTAAAACAACTCTTCTGACTTTGCAGGTGTTGCTCTCATTCTAGACCAGATAGAATATGAGCTCAGTCTGGTCCTCCACTACAGAAGATAAGCAACCCAGAAGGAGGAGGTGTTCTTCTAGCTCCCACCATAGTGTGTTTTTTCTGTTCATGGTACAAACACTGCAGTGCCTCTTAATAATCAGCAAGATCTCAAGCCAACCTGATTCTGGGGAGCAGCCTCATGAGTTATCTAATTGTATGCTGGTGTCATAACTCCAGACCCCAAGGTCTTCTCTCCAAGGTATTCTCACCAGGGCCTGCAAGATCTTGGGAGTGTTTTCTTCTGTAGCAGGACAGACAGATCCAACCCTCTTGGATCTCCCAGCTGGTTCACAGATGTCTCTGTGCTTAGAGCCACATCATTCTATTCCACATGGATAGCCAGATCAAGCCTCCCAAACCACCCAGCAGGGTTTAATGATCTCTTCTGACATTTCCCGTAACAACCCACTGAGGATGTCCCCAGGAAAAAGTGCAAGAGGAGGCACTTGGACTCCCAGCAAGAGTCAGTCACTGAACATATTGATTTCAGTGAACAAGGGTCCCCACAATCACCCGAGGAAGACCTCTCATTTGGAGACCATCCTGAGATCCTTAAGCAAGAGAGGTGGTTGGTCCTCCAGCAACTCTTCACCAGAGGAACCATTATTTCTGGAAGCCGTTGGAGCTGCCCCGTTTACCTCCTCGGCTACTCCACTCACCAATGAGCTCATTGATTTGGTCTTTAGGTGGGTGTGGAAGTAACCTGATTCAGTTGAGCCACATCCTAAGAGGCCAGATCAGATTCTGGCCCCACCTTTCAGGAACGAATTCTGGAGTAAGGGGGTTTGCAGTGGATGCTATGGTCATGGTAGTGGCCACCAAGAAGGAACTTGCTGAGGTGAGTTCCTCTGTCCATCCCCCTAACAGGGAGTCTAGGGCACTGGACAGATTTGGGAAGCATGTGTATTTTTCAGTAACCTTTGCCCTTGGGTCGCTGCTCTGTTTAGCACAATTTACCAGACTGCAAAGGGACATTATCAATGAATTTTCCAAACCCCTTTCGGGGACCTCTCCTGCTGAAGCTCAGCCTTCTGTGACCTGTCATTTGGCTACCCTTCAGTCTATTTCAAATTAATCAATGAGGCTGATCTCACATACAGCCGAAGGTGCCTCAAGGACAGTGGGTTCAGGCATTTCTGTTGGGAGGCATGCCTGGATGCTTTTGCATGATTTTGAAGAGCTTTTCAAGTCCTCATTCTTCAGTGCACTCTTTGATGGCAGTTCATTGTTGGCCCAAAAGTAAAGGTCACACTCTTCAGATGTGAAAAAGATGGAAAACCCCTCTGTGTGTTTTTTGACCCCCCCCTCAAAACTCTTTTTCTAAGAATCAATGGGGTGGACGAAAAATGCAGTTCAGGAAGTTCTAGTGTTCTTTCCAGGATAGATGTGGGACACTTCCCCTAGGGGCAGAGGGTGGAACTCAAATGGATGATGATGCCCACATGGCAGAGGAGGCTTGCAGAACCAAGGGTCCAGAGATTCTTTCTCTGATAGACCCTATCAACGCTCTTGAAAGGAGGCCTAATTGCCCTCCTCTGGAGGCAATCAAGGATCCACTATCCCTGCACCAGTGAGCCTGGCTAGATGCAACAAAAGATGCTTGAGTGCATTGGATTATTTTCAGAGGCTATACAATTCACTTTTCCCTTCCACCTTCATTTGTGAACAAATTCCCCAATGTTCTACTCAGTCAGAGGAAAACAGCAGCAGCATTAGCATGAGGGGGAGGTGGCATAATGGGTGGGAGGTTGGCATAATGGTTAACGTGTTTACCTTACAAACACAAGGTTCAGGGTTTGATTCTCACATGGGGTAACTGGTTAGGCTTAAAATGGCCCATAAGGGTAGTTAGCCTAGTACTAATCTATGAACCTATTAGAAATTCAAAAGCTGTTAGAAAAAAGTCATCCAAGAGGTCCCACCAGAACAGATAAGAGTCTGGAACATGCTTATGATTATTTTTAGTGCCAAAGAAAGCAAGGGACTGGAGACTGATCTTTGGATGTCTGTGACTTAAAGAAGTCAGTTCAACCCACAAAGTTTTGGATGGTCATGGTTCAGTCCATTCTGCTCTTTTTGGGCAAGGATGACTGGATGTGCATGATAGACCTTCAGCATGCATACTATCACATAAAAATTAACTTACAATCCAGAAGTTATTTATGCTTCTGGCTGGGAGCTTGTCATTTTCAGTTCAGAGTACTGCCCTTTGGCCTCACCACATCGCCAAGGGTGTTCAAGTGCATGGCAGTGGTAGCAGCTCACTTGAGACTGCAGGGATTTTGAGTGTTTACATACTTAGATGACTGGCTGATCACCTCCCCAACAGGCATCTACTAAGAGCAAGAGATTACATACACCAGACTTGCCCTCATCTGGGAATGTTCATAAATTACAACAAATCCCGGTTACAACTGACTCAGAAATTGTAATTTATAGGAGCAGTGTTCAACACAGTATCAGTGACAGCTTCTCTTCCTCTAGCAAGAGTGCAAACTATCGAAATCCAGGCCAGTAAAATAGTTCACAGTACCAAAGATTTAGCCCAATTGATTCTTCAAGCCGTGGGGGCAATGATAGCTGCCATAATTATAGTTCCCCTAGCCAGATTTCATATGAGAATTCTTCAGTGGATGCTAGTGACACAATGATCGATTTTTTTTTATCATCAAATGGTCAGCCAAATAAGAACCACTGAGGCATGCAAGAAATACCTTTAGTGGTGGATACAATCAGGTCAGGTTCTACAAGGCTGTCTTTTCATTTTCCATTAACCCATGGCCATAGTGACCAGGGTGCATCCCAGATTGGGGGGCACCTCTGGGGAAAATAGTCCAAGGCACTTGGTCCCCTGAAAAGGCAAACATGCATTATCAATGTCCTGGAAATGAGACCAGTGCTCTTTGCAATGCAGGCATTCCAGGACTCTCCTTTTCGGGACAATTGCAATTCAGACAGACAGTATGTCAGTAGTTTGGTCAACAAACAAGAAGTAACCAGATCTTATTCCTTGTGTCAAAAATCCCTCAGAGTTTGGCAATGGGTTATCTCATTCAACCGCTTTCTGATAGCAATGCACATTCTGGGGAAGTCCAACGTGATTGCAGACAAATTGAACAGGTCCATTCTACTGTGTCATGAGTGGTCTCAACACGAGTGTGACAGAAATAAATTTGTGTTGATGAGGTCAGCCTTGCTGCGATCTTTTTACTTCTCCCCTAAACAAGTGCGGCAGCTTATTTGCCCTGACCCCCCCCCCCCCGGGGGGGGGGTCACCTGGTGATGCTGTACTCCATGATTGTCCTCCCTGGTCTCCTGTGTTTATCCTTCGACTCTTTTGATCGCCACATTTCTGCAGAAAGCTGCCATGTTGAAGAACAGAGTCACCTTCCTGGCCTTATGGCCTCAACAAATTTGGTTCCCCTTTTTTGGCCTCATCTACTTTATCCACCTTGGATTCTGGATCTGATTCCAGATCTCCTCTTACCTGACCAGCATGATTCATCCAGATATCTTAAACCTTATGCTAACATGGTTTATCAAATTTTTTAATAGCCAGGCAGCCAATGCTCTTTTCGCCCGTCTGTCACATGCTTTTATCTTCTCATAAGGCTTCTACAAGAAACCTATACAGAAATAAATGGAAAATGTTTTTTTGGGCACATCAGAAACACACTGACCCCTTCTCAGCTCCTGTACAAAGTGTTCTTGCATTTTTTGGCATCAGTCTTTAAAGAGAGAACTAGCTGCTCAACAGTTCTGGTTCAGTTAGCAGCAATCTCTAATTTTCATATTGAATTTGAGAATTCTTCCTTGGCTTCATCTAAGCTTTGTAAAGCCTTTTTGTGAGGCACCCTTCTGCTATGAGACCTCCATATAAAGATCCTACTCCACCATGGGATTTAAATCTGGTGCTGCAGGCCTTAATTCATTCTCCCTTTAAACCAGCAGCTAAATGTGAATCTTAAATTCCTGACCTGGAAGACTGTCTTTGTAGTGGCCATTACCTCCGCTAGAAGCATTTCAAGCATTGTCCTCTAAACCTCCCTACTTGATTTTTTATAAGGATAGAGTAACATTACATACCAACATTGCTTTCCTTCCTAAGATGCTGTCAGAATCCAATATTAACCAGTCCATTAATCTCCAGTTTTCTTTCCCAAAGGTGAATATATGTTACATTTATTGGATGTCCACAGACCATTATGTTTTTGCCTATGTAGAACAAAAGAAATTGTAAAGGCCAATTATTTGTCTTTTGCGGATTCTAAATTGGGAAAATCAGTTGTAAAGGTAACTTTAGCCAGATGGGTAATGGATTGCACATCATTTGCCTACAACAAATTGGGTTTATCCTTGCCAAAACCTCTAAGACCTCATTCATCTAGGTCCATGGCAAATTCTTCAGTGTTCCTCTCTAGGGCTTCCGTGGATGACATGTGCAGCTGCAACTTGGGCCAATCCTCATACCTTTATTACTCATTACAAAATAGATCTCCTCTCGAGAGGAAGAGCAGCCTTTGGCTCAACTGTGCTCAGGGATATCCATCCTAGGAGTCCACCCAGAATTTAGGTAGCTGGGGACTCTGTCCCAGTAGTTGAGGATAGGATGAAAATTGACATCAGATAAAGAAGTTGTGTATTCACCGTAACGCTCCATCTGCATTGCCCATTTTCATTCTTCCTCAACTCCCCATCCACTAGCCCCAAACCTTTTTTTCACAACTAACTTCTGGAAGAATGAACATTTATAAGGGCACAACTGTTGAGCTCCAGATTTAGCTTCTTCGGTTAAGAATTTTATAGCAGTACTTCCTTCTTTGTCAAACAGCAGTCAAGATCTGGGGTATGTTATGGGTTAGTGTATTATGGGCAAGGGAGATGCTCAAGAGCTTTTTGGTGGCCATGAGCTAAAGAAATGGCAAAGTCTGATTAGAGGATCAGATCCAAACACAACAGTTAAGGAAGAATTAAAATGGACAACAGAGATAGAATGTTATGGTGAGTACAAAACTTATTTTTATATTGCCATTGAAAAGTATAAAACATTAGATAGATTTGGCAAGAAAGTTATCTCCTCTACCACGGTGTAGAAAAGTGCTAAATTATTTTTCATACCTGTCTAAATTTCCATCTTTACTTGTGAACTAGATGTGGGGAAAGCTTGTGGCCTCCCAGAGTCTGGGCTCAAGAAAGACCTCATTAGATTCTTGACTATAGCTTCCAAGATAGCAGTCCATGTACCCCAATCCACTCTTGACTGTGTTGATGCAGTGGCCTAGGCTTCAGGCTTTGGTACATACCCATGGTTGATGATATTGCTTAGGTTGTCTTATAACCAAATACTGCATACAAAAGGTGACTCTTAGGTGTCCAATTCAAAGTTGACCGACACTTTATTAAAACAATTCAGTCAGTTTAGCACCTTTGTCCTGACAAATAGCATAGACTTCATCAAAACTGAGATCAATTCAAAGTTCCCTTCTTAAATAAGCTCTGTCTTAAAGAAGGTGTACTTAAAGTAATATTCAGTATGCAAATTTGGTCATGAAAAGTTGGGAGAGAGAGCTCATCTTCCCATCTCAGTATTATGCCTATTCTGGGACATATTTAAGATACGTAGATATTTTTATTCTTTGGAATGGACTCCACAGTGTTATCTCTGATTTTATAAAGTATTTACACCAGACTACTATGTTTACATACAGTTTTTTTTTTTTTCAAAAGATGAAGTTAATATTTTGGATGCATTGCTAAAATAGACAATGGGTTCACATCTAACATGTATAGAAAACCTACATTCAGTAACTCATATTAGGATTTCAAGAGCTTGAACCATTTTAGGTTAAAGAAAGGGTTAATCAAGGGTCATTTTATTAGATTGGCTTTTATGGTGTCCAATTATGAAGCCTTCAACACTCAAAGGAAGAAGCTGGAAGGTTATGTTTTGGGGAAAGAGTATGCCCTAATGGGTGTGTTTTAGACATCCATGATCTTATAGTAGAATTAAGAAAGACAAAATTTAAACCCTTCTTGGGAGAAGGTGTTACTAAGAGTTTATTCGATTCTACCAACAATGACCAGGAGTCAGATAAGAAAGCCTTTGATAGGGCACTTGTGGCACAATACAATGTGGGTAGTAATAAAAAGAAGGATATTAAGACAAACTGGAATATTTTTAAGGCAAATTGTGTTACTGGGGTTGGTAGGGAAACACCAAGTTTTGTGTATGAAACTTCTAATACTTTGAAGCAACTGTTAGAAAAGGATAAAATACATGGCTAAGAAAATGAGTAAAGGTACACACAAATGTGGGAATTGTACTCAATATACACACATTCTAGTAGGACTGAAGATCAGATTAGATCATTACCCAGTAATTCTGGGTAAATTAAATCATTACCCAGTAAATCTGATCTCTTGTTACTCTACCCTCGGTTCTCCTTGGTTGTAACTTGGCTCCCCCCACTCCCTTAGCATCTGAATTGGAGCTGATTTATTTTACATGAGAGTAAGGGTGCCATCGTTAAACAGGTAATTTTGAACTAAGCTGCTTCTCAGCTTCCCATGGGTAGTGCACCAGGGTCTATATTATAAGAACGAAGTTTTAAATATTCAAACACCATATGGGTGACACCAGATGGTCGAATATTTAAAACTTTGCAAGTGTGAACGGAGATCGCCATAGGGAATTCTTCCCTTTATGTAAAACGTGGTGCAATCTTGGAGTTGGTATATTTAAGTAGCAGGGGTGTGTGGGGTCTCAGAGCGATCAGGTAGATTTTTCTTTTATTTTTACATTTTTTTATTTTGCTTTCTATGTTTTGCAACTTTGCTCATATGGTGTCGCCCATATGGTGTTCAAAGTTGGAAAACTTTGTTTTTATAGTATAGACCTGTGCACTAGCCCTGTAAGTTTATAAGAACTAATTTCTGTATAATAATTTTTCAGCAATAATGTCCATATTCTGCGGAATAACTGTTTGAATTATCCTATTGTACCGATTGTTAGTCCAGCATTAGTCATACTAGATAGTATCTGTGGTTATATGATGACTTGCACAACTTACCTGCACTGTTTGAAATAAGTTAAACAGCTACTTTTCAAAAGGTGTAATTTATGGATACTTGGTGTGTGCTTACAAGCACTATAGCTGTGTTTTTCACTGTTTATTAACTGTAATGATACCTTCTATGGCTATGCATGTGAATTTGCTATTTGTCTGCTGCTACAACTATATTTAGAGAATCATATTACAGTTAATTTTTATTTGCTGTTTTTAAAATCTGCTTTGTTCGGTCACCTTACTCATTTATTTCTCACTTACTCTACAGTAGCTTAACTATGAGACCCCATAGCCTTCTGTTTATTTGATCATAGTGAATTTGTGTAGACATTTTGTCTGAGGTTTCTTTTGAAATTTACTAAGGGCCCAGCAGTCAGAGAATTTCACTTACAAATGAATAATTTTGAGTTGGCATTTTTCTGGCCCCCTCCCCCTTCTGCTGTCACTGCATCACTTTAATCTCAGTATTTTTAATTGAACACTTGTAAATTAGTTGTAACCTTCCATATAACATTTAACTCCCACATTTGAATCTTCTGTATTTTACAGTCCATCCTAATCTCTGCAACATCGCAAGCATTACCCCCTCCCCCCGGTTAGGTTTCCTTACACTCTTACCGTAGCAGAGGATCGCAACTCAAGAGGACAACTGATAATAAAGCATTGTATGTCTCTGTACTTTATATTTCAATTACATATGTTAAAGTAAAGAAACGAGCTGAACAGTATTCTGACTATGCTACTGTATTTTAATCATGAAAAGTCGGTAGCACACACACTAATGGGAACAGCATAACTAGGATACCCTCCATTTCCAACTTTAAAGTGAATGGTTTCTGGATTACTTTCTCGGGGCTAAAAACAAATCCCTGAAACATATTTCTGCTGTTAACTTCTGCAAGGTAACCCACTGCCTAAACCAAGCATATATCCCCTAAAGCAAATGCTATATGGAACTATTTGGTGAACCCCTAGTATTGATAATTTACTGATACTGGCTGAAACCTGTGGCGTGACACACATACTGATATTTTCTGGAGTTTCTCAACACAGTCTGCCTCGAGGGTCATCCCGCTCTATTTGCACCTGCTACTTTTGGGCTCACTCCACTTCCCACCCCCCCACCCCCATATCCACAAACTTTGTTGTCTAAATCCCACCCACAATCAACTCCAAGCCAATCAGACTACCTCCCACCCAGTTAACAGTGCAATCCCAAATCTATCCATTTCTACAGGATAAACTTAAAGCAATCAAACATATCTAGACCATATTAACCCTCGCATACACCACCATGTAGTATTTCTCACATAATCATTTACTGTTATCCTCCATCTTATTCACAACACTATCAATCTTAAGGTTAGCCACAACACTCACAAGTAAAACAGTTATAGCCAACTGTTCTACAACAGCATCCCCAAAAAACAAAGCCACTATTTCCCCCCAACTATTTTATTACCCTTTCCTGTACAACTCCAACACCAGAAATAAAAGCCTATTCTACTACCAGACCCCACTTCTTTGCTCTAAGTCCCAACCTCAAAACTAAGTACAACCCATTATATTCTCATCTAATTCACAAGTTACTACAGAGTGGTGACATACACCCAAACCCCAGACCAACCACACAAATAAGCAACAAAAATCTAAGCCTATTTACCATCAACCTAAGAAGCATAAGCAATAAAATATCCTCCTTACATGATTGGATAGAACAAAACAAGCCAGATGTACTATCCCTGACAGAAACATGGCTAAACTGTAACATAAAAGATACTGAAGTTATACCTCAGAACTTCACAATATACAGACTAAACAGACTAAAGAAAGGAATAGCCCTCCTTTATCCCTTCATAGTCAACATAAGTCTATACCCCTACAATATACCCAAATTCCAAAATGCCAAGTTACTAATAACCTTCCAAAAACTTAACAACTCTAAAAAAAAAAAAATATATATATATATATATATCTACATTATTATAGTCTACATCCTTCCTGGAAACAATATACCAGTCCTGGAAAATATACTATCCTGACTACTGAAAACATCAAGGTTGAAACCATGCTCCTAGGTGACATGAACCTAAATTGGCAAAAAATCACTGCAAATTCCACCACCACAAGTATTAACCTGTATAGTTTCAAACAACTAATCACTAACCCATCTAGGTTCAGCAAAGACCTCACTAGCCACTGTACCATAGACTGGATTCTTGTATCTCACCCCTTCAATTTTTCTTCCTAGGGTACACTCTGTCTCACTAAGTGACATCTCCCAGCTTTTGCCGTCAGAGCCACCACCCACTCTTCTAGAAAACACACTGTAAAAACAGTCAGAAATAATAACTAATAAACCCTCAACAATATAATATCTAGTATTAACTGGATACCCTTAAAAATCTTACACCTCAACGATGCTGTACAATATTTCAATACATCCTTCCAGAAAAAAAAGATAGCCATGTCCCTATACGAACAAAAAGAATGAAGAAAACAAAAAAAAACCATGGTTAACCACTGATTACCTCGACCTTATGAAACCGAGACATAGCTTGGGAAAATGGAAAAAGAATAGAACCAAGCAAAATCTCTAAGCCTTTAAAACAGTAAGCAACAAAGTTACTAAACTAGTGGATAAATGTAAGGAAACCTACTTCTCAAACCTCCAGCTACAACACAAATACAACCCCCAAAAGTTCTGGTACTCTGTAACTAGCCTTCTCAACCCAGGAAGTAACAAGGATCACTCCCCTTCACCCAGTACCTCCCTCACAAATAGAAGAATTCAACAAATACTTTATAAAATCCATATCAGACATACTCACCTCCAAAACTAATTCAGGACACCCCAACCCAAACTTACACTCAACTCCTCCTACTCCCAACCAAGCCCACAACTACGCCAACAAACACCAAATTAACACCAACAATACTTTCTCCTTTCAGCCCATACCCACCTCTACAACTAAAAAGCTAGTGCTCAAACTAAAACCCGGCCCTGCATCAGCTGACAGCCTCTCACGCCAACACCTAAAACTCGCAGCTGACAGTTGCATATCCAATAAGCAGATCACTTTCAAGCGGTACCATCCCAACAATATGGAAAATGTTACAAATAACACCAGTACATAAAGGAGGACACTCCACAGAAATATCTAATTTCTGCCCAATATCAATTCTATCCCCATTATCCAAAATCATGGAAAGGTGTATTCACCAACAATTAATGAAATATCCACTCCAAAATAAGTTCCTCACTCACTCAGCATGGCTTTAGGTCTGACCATAGCACATTCACTGCACTATTATCCTTCCCAAACATAGTTAACTAGGCCAGGGATAAAGGATGCCTACTATCTGCAGTATTACTGGTCCTGTCAAAAGCCTTCGACACAATGTCACACACTAGATACTCTCTCCAAACTAGGATGCTCCACAACCACACTTCATTAGTTCCAAAGTTATCTACATGATTGGAGGCAAACTGAAATGGTCTAACCAACTCTCCCCCTTCCTACAAAACCCCACATGAGTCTCCCAAGGGTTCATCTTAGGACTCCTACTTTTCAACATATTCACCAATAATATATGCACCTCCTCTTCCCCAGCAACATTAATTCAATACAGATGACACAGCCATAATCTGTACCTCCTGTACTCTCCAAGAACGGCAAATCAAAACCCAACAATTATTCACAGCAAGTGAAGCATGGCTCACAAAGTTGCAGCTTTTTCTAAATCCCAAAAAAGCTAAAATGATGGTCTTTAACCCCAAAAAAAACACCATCCTCAGTCCAGACCAATTTAATATTCTCTCAGCTGACAAAACCATCTTAGAAATAGTACAAGATGCTAAACTCCTAGGTGTTATTATTGATAACAAACTCAACTTTGAACTTCATATCCAACAAAATATTAAGAAGACACATATGAAACTAGGACTCCTCTACAGAAACAGACAACTGCTTACCACTTACACCAAGACAATCCTGGCCAAAACCTTCCTGCTCCCATCACTATTCTATGTGTCCTGTATACTAACCAATCTACAATATCCACCAAGACCAAATTGGAACAATGCTGCAAAGTTTGCACCAAGCTCCAATTACTGTACACATCACTGCATATCACTAAAAGAATTAAATTGGTTGGAATGATCAAACCACCTTACTTATATACATCTAACTACAATCCACAAATTAGTCTATAGGCCCACACCCTGCCCTGCCCTAGTTAACCTAGTCCAACATTATAAACCAAACAGGGCACACAGATCAGAGGATAAAAAAACCTACTTGATACCTACAAAGCTTTCAGAAACATGGGAAAATCACTTTAGTCATGTTCCGTTCCCAAGTTATGGAATGCACTCCCCGCCCAATCTTAGACTAACTCCTAGCTCATCTCACTTCAAAGTCTCCCTAAAAGAACACTTAAAAAAATCATGGCTATATACTTTACTCCAGGCTAATCTACTTTTCCATCCTTACTTCATTAACCTCCCCCTCCTAAACTAATCTTCATACCACATCAAACTCTACAAAACCAAGCACCACTCTATCTCCGGCAACTTCTCACATCTATTAGGACATTAATACCTTGACTGTTTTCCCACTCCACACTCCAGTCTGATCATGATACTGTAACATACCTTAAGGAAATAGGGGTCTATATTAGAACATCGAAGTTTTAAAACATCGAATGTCCTAATATTGACCGCAAAACAGCGAACACTGAAAATAGCGAAGCTGCAGAACACCGAATTTTTTTCCTAGGGAAAGAATTTGGTTGGCTGTTTCTGTGGCTTCGCTATTTTCAGCACTGTGGTGGAACGTTACGGGTCGGGTTCAGGTAAGTGTTCGATTGTGCGGATGTTAGGGTTAGGTGAGTTAGGGTTAGGGAGCAGGTCAGGTGAGTGTGCGATAGTGACGGACCTTAGAGTTAGGGTTTGGGTTAAGGTAAGTGGATAGATAGTAGTGTATGTACAGTTTAGTGTAGGGTAGATGTAGGATTTTAAGTGTGTGTGTGTGGATTGCTGTTTTTTTTTGGTGTGCTTGTGTTGTGTGTGTTTTTCTCGGAACAGCAAATTTTTTCCTAGGGAAAAAATTTGCTGTTCCGGGTGTTTGAGATTTTAAGCTTTCGCTTAAAAGAGGTCGATCAATTAGCATTCGCTAATTCAGTATAGACCCAGGAAATACTATTGACCCAAGAAGTTTATTTAATTGGTGTAAAAATGAAAACTGTACATACTTTAAGGAAATACTATGTACCCAAGAAGCTTATCTCAGTTTGTGCATAAATGTTAACTGTTAATACTCCAATATTACTACACAAACAGCCTTGCGTGACTACTCATAGGGCAAACATTACTGTTCCTGTATATGCAGTATATTGTAATATTATATTGTAATGTATAACAAAGTCAAAATATGGAACTTGTATTATATGTTGTAACTGTTTTTATATGGAACCTTTCTCCCTTGCCCTCTGCTGAAAATGGGTTGTGAAACCCAGTTGGACCATAGCGGTAAACAAATGTCAAATAAATAAAAAAATTTGTTACAGTAGTTGTCTTTCAGAATTGGAATTTTAACATTATGATGCTTGTATATTTAGCTAAATGCCTAACCTGATCAAGTTTTTATGTAGGTAAACTGGAGAGTGCATTTAGAAGAAGGATGTAAACATTGTTATGTTTGTGTCTTTCGGCTTTTCCCGGTTAGGGGTCGCCACAGCGGAACTCTGGTCCGCTAATGATTGGCAGTTGACTTTTTTACATACTGGCTTGCCAGGCCTGACGCACAACCTTCAACGAAGGTACGCCCATTCACGCATGTCTTCATGCAGAAGACACTCTAGCTGAGAATCGAACCGGACAGCATCTTACTGTGAGGCGACAACGCTACCACAGCACCACCACCGTGTTGTAGATGTGAACATTGTTATGACCTTTCCAAGTGTAACGTCAGTAATTCACTTTTTAAGCACCCTTTGGAGTGCAACAATTTTGTTAAGTTTGTTTTTGGAATTGTTGAAGTTGTTATTTTGAGACCCTAGGGTAGAGGTGTGGAAATGCAAAATTGAGTACAAAGAGTTGCTGTTGCAACTACGATTAAATGATACTGCCTCCCTCCACCCCCGGGGATTAAATGAACATGTGTCCATCACCCCCATCCTCAGACTGCAGATAGTTAAGACATGATTATTGGAATGGAGTAATTTTACTATTTTGTTAAAGTATTTGTTGTTAAATTTGATGCTAAATATTTGTTTAGATTATTTTTCTGTATATTCACATTTAATAAGCAATTTACTAGATAAAATGCAAAAGTATTTTTAATATTTTATATGAATTTGATAGATTTTGTAATAAGGGATATTTTTATAAAGTGATGTTTAATTTATTTTGCACATTTTATGTTTACTTAAATGGTAATATTTCTTTACGAATGCCGTCTTTAAGGCAGAGCTTATTTAAAAGGGACTACTTTGAAATTATGTCAGTTTTGGTAAAGTCCACGCTATTTGTTATGTCAAAAGAGCTAAGCTGACTTTATTTTTATTAATAAAGAAATGTTGGTCAGCATTGTGTGCATTGATTGGTTATTTTTTTGTGTTCTGCACACATGGCTAGTTTGTTGAATTCCTTGTCCTTATTGTAGGAGGAAATCAGAATTGATATCCTGTATGACCAGTATAGGAGAGAGTACTGTGTAGCTAGATCTCTTAGTATCTGATTGTATGACATATTGGAAGAGGAAGTGCCCATTGTATAGGACCTTTATGATTCTGACAGCCTGTAGTTCCTGACCTTCCCAACCCAAAAAGTTGAGGAAGCCATCTCACCATTAGTGTATAGATGCAAGACCTTTTTTTATTTGGTAGCAATGTTAATTGGCTAGTCCTCTTCTGTGCTGGGCATGTTTCCAAACAGGGTGACACCTCCAGCAGTCTGTAGCAGTACTGACTATAGTCTGGAGGTACCGATGTGGGGAAGGTTCTCCATGTTCATGTTCACCTGGCCTTGGAGAGCCATTAGCAAGAAGTTCTAGACTCTGCTACTGTTTGTCACATCCTGGAGAGTCTGTCAATCTTTGTGAAAATCTTGGGGACAGGTGCAGAATCTGCCGTTTAAGTGGTGCCTCTTTTTTCAGTCTAGTACTGGGGAAAGTTTACACCTGCTGTTCCGTGGTTCAAAATGGGATGGTTGGATTCCATCTTTGTTTGAATTTCAGTGACTTCAGGCAACACGTGTTATGCCTGGTTCTATGTGTCGAATTATGTGATTCTGCTGTTGCAAGGCAACCTGGGTGGTATTATAAATACTCACAACAATCACTTTATCAAAACCTACAATAAAATAAAATATGAAACTTCTGACAGTAAAGTATAGTATTTATTCCCTGGGTACTTCATATACTTATTGAGGTAGATTCAAAATAGTTTACAAAAACACAGAATAAATAGTAGTATAGTTTTCGTTTTATCTAACTATTTTGTTTGTTGTTCCCTTAACATTGTTACATATTTTACCTTATACGATTAATCTGGTTTGTGCTTTCACCATTTTTAGTTGTAATATCCTTCCTTTATTCAAATATAGCCATCAGTGCCATTATGCATTATCACAGAGCTCATAAGAAAAGTGAGGGGAAGAGTACAGCAGCCCTAGTCCTGGGCATAAGCTGTTAGGTGGTGCAGTTGGCAGTTGCTGATAGGGTGTGAGTATAGTACCAGCATTCGTTTTAAAAAGCCACGGTGATATTGCAATTTAAATGAATGCTGAGTTGTGGTTACTGTCAGCATGTTCGTAATTGGAACAAGCTATTCAGTTGTAGCAAAGAGCTTGCTGCTAAATATGGCATTTACAGTGGGCCTTACTTTTTGAAGGTGTGCCAGTCTGGGGGACTGCACAGGGTGCCAGCTGAACTGCCTGTGCTTTTGCATTATCTCATAGAAATCTTTGAAGCATTTATTGAATTCTGAATCCTTTGGTCCCTAGGGGGTCTTATCTGTAATGTTGTTTATTAGCACACAATCACCTTTTGAATGTTTCCAGTATACTGGTATGTTTTCACCCGATTAGCGTTCCCTGCAACATGATACTGGATAGCAATGTGACCAGATTTTAAAAGCTGAACTGATTATTTCTTTCATTATAACTAGTTATAGTGGATTTCTGTCCCTCTGTGGTAGTTTTACAGTTTATTGCAAGTCAGTGTGACTGGTAAAGCCTAATAAAGTTTGTAGCCATGGTAAAAAATTTCTCCAAAGCCAACTTCATGCTTCTTAAGACAGAAGTGGTGGATTTCATGACACCCATGCAGATGGACAATACAGTTACAACTGCTGAATCCTGCACAAATGCACTCTATAAGCACTTACACAAATGCATGGAATGTGCTGTCCCAAACAGAACCAAGACGCTATCCTCCAAACAAAGGAAGCCTGTCTGGTGGCCCCCTGCCATAACCAAACTGTACAACAGAAGGAAAAAACTGTTGCAAAAGAGAGTAAAATCCCATGAGTGGAGGGAGCTCCCTGTTCAGCCTCAGTAAGAAGCTGAGATCCCTTATAAGATCCTCCAAAGCTAGCTACGAAAACAAAATTGCCATTAATTCTAAGGACAACCACAAAGCATTCTATAGCTATGTCAAGAATTTCAATGGCAACACGCAGATCTGCTTTGAGTTACAGCACAAAGGCACGAAAATTACAGAACCAACTGATATTGCCAACATCCTGGCAGATAGGTTCAGTGCTAGCCCCCCCCCCAACCCCTAAAGGGCCCATATCTGTACAGGAAGAATGCAGAGTCCCTGTAATCACAACTACGCAGGTAAAAGCTGCACTCTCTAAAGCCAAAAATACCGCATCCATGGGACCAGACAACAACCGAGGCTGCGTTTTACACGAACTTCAGAACGAACTGGCTCCCCACTTAAGCACCATGTTCAATAATAGCTTCGCATCAGGCTTTGTGCCCACTGAATGGCGCACAGCAACAATTAACCCACTCCACAAAGGGGAAGCCACCAGTGATCCCGGGAACTATCAACCTGTTAGCCTGACGAACCTGGTCTGCAAGGCCATGGAACATATCATCATGGAACTCATAAATAAAGACATTGGTAATCTCCAAACTCTGGATCCCACCCAGTTTGGATTTGTGAAAGGCAGATCATGCCTCCTGAACCTGATCGACTTCTTTGAGGCAGTCACCAAAGATGTAGATGAGGGTAAGGTGGTTCACACAGCCTATCATGACCTCGCCAAGGCTTTCGACACCATCCACCATTCTGGAATTATAGCTACACTCACTAAACTAGGTATAAATCCCTATATCATAAGATGGGTTGTCAACTGGCTTACTGACAGAACCCACACTGGAAAAGTTGCAGACTCCACATCTGACCTCAAAGCAGTGACAAGTGGAGTACCACAGGGTTCCGTCCTGGGACCTCTCCTGTTTGGTATCTTCTTCTCCGAAGTACAGGCTAACACAGAAGGCCTCTGGCTAACGAAGTTCACAGATGACTGCAAACTAGGAGCCATAGTCAAGTCCTCAAATGATGTGGACATCTTATAGAAGGGCCTCGCTGAGACAGATGCCTGGTGTCAGAGCCATGGCCTCAAGCTCAATGCCAAAAAGTGCAGTGTCATCCCCTTTGGTAAAAACTCTGTACCCAGGAACTACCACATAGGCAGCAATCTACTTAACACCGAATGTGTGATAAGAGACCTTGGGACCCAGGTGGACAGTAGTCTTTCCTTTGATAGTCACATCGCCACAGTAGTCAGGAAGTCCATCTACGTGGCACACCTCATCATAAAAGGGTTCTCATCCAGGAAAAAAGAGGTCATTGTTCCCCTCTACTCGACACTCATTAGACCCATTATAGAGTACAACGCCCCTTTTGGAATGTACCTCACAAGACATCTGCAGCAGCTGGAAAGGCCACAGAAGTACCTCACAAAGAGGATCACTGGCCTCAAACAAATGCCGTACACTAACTGCCTCAGAAAACTCTAGCTTTACTCCGTAGCATATCACCTACTCCGAGGTGATTTCTGCCTAACATATAAAGCTATGTCAAACCCAGAGCTGTTGGACATGCTACACCTAAAGAAATCCCAATCCTTTCGAGCCACATGCTCTAGGGACCTAAACCTTGTCACCACAATAAACAAGGCATGCCTGAGGGATAGATTCCTGTCCCAGAGACTTTCCGTACTCTGGAACAGGCTACCCATCTATGTCAAGCAAAGTTCTTTATTAGCACTCTTCAAGAAAAATCTTGATGAGTGGATGAGAAATAGGAAATACACCCCAGGGATCACTTCTGTGTCTTTGCTCGACAGTGACACAGGAAAATAACTTTCTTGGGTGGTGTAAGCCGGGGAACCTTGTTGGCTAGGCTTACGTAGGCCCTTGGGCCGATAGCCTAGTTACCTACCTATGAACCTATAAAGTGTGGTTCATTGTCAGACTATGGTGGGATATTGGTGCAAACATTTGCTGCTTAAATTTGAAAAGGAAAGGCTAGCTAGCTAAGGTTGCCATTAGACTCTCTTAACATAGGACAGTCCTTATTTCAGCAGTTGTGTCTTGAGGAAAAACATGAAAAATGACAAATGTGAGATTTAGGACAAATATATTTCCTAATGTTCTTATAGTAGCATAAAAGAAATATTTTGAATCTGAAAATATGATACGAAAGTGCAAAACCCATTGAAGTCTGCAAATATACAGCCTTTGTTTTTGGCAATAAAGTAAGGTCTAGTCATGTGTACTAGTTATGGGTATGGCTTGTCCTGCAGATTTCCAAGCCTCCATGAAAAATGTCCCACTTTTGGCTTGTGAAAAGGTGAGAAGCTTTAAGCTAGCTGATATTAGTTTACTCATTTTGAGCAGTTTATAGTAACACTTGAAAGTTTCATGTTTTATTATTTAAATCACAGAAATGGTTTGTGAATTTATATCGTATATGCTGTACAATGGTAATGAGCAAATAATGTTAATGCAGTCAGCTTTATATTTTTCCTGCTTGGACTAAAGATTTTATTAAACTGGTAATAATGTGAAATATTTTTGCGCAGTAGAGGTGTGAAATATCATTTTGCTTGTGTAGGCCAGTGAGGTTCTTGTCTGTTGCATATGTTTTGAAAACAGTATTATCCTGTTCTGTTCCTTTTGTGTTTGAAACAGTATTATCCTGTTCTGTTCCTTTTGTGTTTGAAAGTCTCTTTATCTACTACTTCTAGTATGTCAAGGGATCAGTTGCTAGTGTCCTCTCCAGCTCAACTGGTGAACCTGGGAATATTGAGGCAATGTTACAATTGCCTCATGTACACAGACAATCCTCTCCTTCTCCCACAAAACACAAATACATGCGAGAGATGCAACTATACGGCCAAACTGGAGGCTGAGCTCTCTCAACATAGGACTGGCAAGACCAGACAGGAGGAGAAGGTAACCACACACAATACATACCCAGTCACACATGGTACCATCACAACTTCAAATCATACACATACTCACACAAAGACATACTCAGAGGCTCTGATCAAAAATTTACCAAAACAGCAGAGGCCACCAAAGCAGACACCCAAACAACTACCACCTCACGACCCAACACATGCAACACATAGACCACACAGTCAGAGTGTCAAACAGTCACAGCCCTTAAGGCCAAACAAAATGCCAGACACACTTGTCATTGGTGATTCCATAGTCAGACACACTGACGTCCCGCTCACCAGACTGAGTAAAGAGAAGGTCACAGTAAGCTGCCTGTCGGGCGCTAGAATCCGCCACATAACGCAAGCACTCAGGTCTCTCAACAGCAGGTACAAGTACGACTCAGTTATTGTCCACGCTGGTGTCAACGACCTGAGACGTACCTCCTTGGACTACATGAAAAGGGACATCGAGGAGCTCTCTGATTATGTAGCCCAGGCAGGTATGACCCTGACCTTGAGCAGTATCCTACCTTCACCTAGAATGATGCCACAATACAGTGATAAGATGATCAGCTTTAATAATTGGCTTAAATTCTGGTGTCATTCAAAGGGGATCCAATGTCTGTCTGCCTGGGATGACATGCTGGACAAGCCACGCTGCTTCGCAAGGGACGGCTTGCACCTGTCACCCCTGGGCTTCCGGATATTGGCAAAGGCTCTTGCCACCCCATAGTGCCTTTTTAGGCAAGGCTCAAATTCTAAACCTACCACCCTAGAACACCAAAAAGGAAAAAACTAAGGGTAATGCTGCTCAATGCCAGAAGTCTCAATCTCAAGATGCACTCGAGGCCCTTCTCAATATGGAGAACATCGATGTCTGTGCTGTGACAGAAACCTGGTTCAAGGCTCCTGAGAGCACCCCAGCACTAACAGGTTTCACCTCATATCATGCGTTCCGCCCCAAAATCCGGACAACACCAAGAAAGGAGGGTGTCCATATTCATAAAGGACACCCACACCTCAAGGTTGGTGGCAACGCACGATGCATCGGAGACCATCCAGGTGCAATTAACCATAGGCAAGACTGCTCTGCAATTTGTAGCATGTTACAGGCCACCCTCTCAAACTCAGGAACCTCACATGGCCTTCCTGAAAACATTGGAGGGATAAATGTATCTCCAAACACCATCATACTAGGTGACTTCAACTACCCTAATATAGACTGGGAACACTACTCAAGCCCGAACACTCTAACCCAAAGATTCCTGGAGTTCATAAACTCAAATGCCATGGAACAACTAGTCACCATCCCCACAAGAGGAGAAAACATACTTGATCTCATCATCACGAACATGGGATCAAAATGTTCAACACCGGAAGTATACCCTCACTGGTGAGATCAGATCATAAACTAATCTCGCTGGAGGTCCTCATCCGCCCCCACCTGAAACAAAAAGACCACAGTGAAAACTTCTCAAAAGCCGATTTCACACTTCTAAAACTAGTGTGGTCTCCTTTAAGGCCCCTGAGCCAGTGGTAAACATTACTCAAACCGCTGAATCACTTACAAATGCCTTCTACCAGCACCTACAGGACTGCATGGATCAGGCAATCCCAAACAAAACTAAGACTCTCTGTACCAAAGGCAAGCGTCCAGTCTGGTGGACCCCAGCCATAAACAAGCTCTACAACAAAAGGAGGAAGCTACTACAAGATAGAGCAAAATCCTTGAAAGGTAAGACACCTTTGATCATTATAAGTAAAAACTAAGAGCTCTCATAAAATCATCCAAGGCAAATTTTGAGAGAAAAATCGCCAAGGACTCTAAAGAGAATCATAAGGCCTTCTTTAGCTATGTTAGAAACCTAGGAGGAAACTCCAAGATATGCTCAGAATTAGTTCAAAATGATGTGAAAATTACTGAACCTACACACATTGCCAACATACTGGCTGACAGGTTCAGTGCAAACTTCTCCCCTCCCCAAAAGGAGAGATATCTATTCCAGAGGATTGTAGCCCCCCAAACATCTCCAACGCCCAGGTGAGAACTGTCCTCACTAAGGCAAAAAACACAGCATCCATGGGACTGGATGGTGTCCCCGGCTGTGTGCTTCACGAACTCAAAGAGGAATTAAACCCACAGTTAGGACAGCTGTTTAATCTTAGCCTCACCTCAGGATACGTATCCAAGGAGTGGCGCACGGCGACTGTGGTCCCACTTCATAAGGGCGGTGCCTCCACAGACCCTGGAAATTACCGCCCCATTAGCTTGACAAGCCTTATCTGCAAAGCCATAGAGAGGATCATAATGGAACTCATAAATAAAGACATAGGGAACTTGCAGACTTTGGATCCAACCCAGTTTGGCTTTGTCAAAGGCAGATCCTGCCTCTTAAACTTGGTTGACTTTTTCGAGACAGTCACCAAGGCCATTGATGAGGAAAGGCAGTCCATACAGCCTACCTCGACCTGGCAAAGGCCTTCGACACAATACCCCACTCAGGTATCATCGAAAAACTCATCAGCTTGAATGTAAACCCATACATCACAAGATGGGTTGCAAACTGGCTAAGTGACAGAACCCACAGGGTCAGAGTTGCTGGAGCCATGTCAGACTCAAAGCCTGTCACAAGTGGTGTCCCACAGGGCTCAGTCCTGGGTCCACTCTTGTTCGGCATCTACTTTTCTGAAGTACAAGCAAACACAGGAGGGTTATGGCTGACAAAGTTTGCAGATGACTGCAAACTGGGCGCCATAGTCGAAAATACATCTGACACAGATATCCTCCAGAAGGGCCTCACAGAAACGGATAACTGGTGCCAGAGCCATGGCCTGAAGTTAAACGCCAAAAATGCATAGTCATACCCTTCGGGAAAAACAAGGTTACCCCTAGCTACCATATAGGTGGCAATCCACTGAGCACAGAAAAAGTCTTCAGGGATCTGGGGACCCAGGTTGACAGTAGCCTTTCGTTTGACACTCATGTTGCTAAAGTAGTTAGGAAAACCTTCTATATCGCCCACCTGATCATGAAGGGATTCACATCTAGATCAAGGGAGGTCATCGTCCCCCTGTACTCATCACTCATTAGACCTATGATTGAGTACAATGCCCCATTCGGAATGTATCTGACCAGACACCTGCTGCAGCTTGAAAGGCCCCAAAAGTTCCTCACCAAAAGGATAAAGGGTCTCAAAAATATGTCTTATGCTGCCCGACTGAAAGAACTCCAGCTCTATTCAGTCTCATACCGCTTGCTCAGAGGTGACCTGTGCCTGACATATAAGGCCATGTCAAACCCAGATTTGATGAATATGCTTCACCTCAAAAATCTAGATCCCTCAGAACCACAAGGGCGGGAGACTTAAACCTTGACACGGTTATAAATAGAACGTGCTGGAGGGACAGATTCATCACCCAGAGACTCCCTATGCTGTGGAACAAAATCCCGGTACATGTGAGGCAGAGCACCTCTCTGGCCTTGTTCAAGAGGAATCTTGACCAATGGATGGGAGATTGCAGATATACCCCAGGGATTACTTCAGTGTCACTGCTTGACAGAGGCACAGCAAAATGATAGGCATAGTTTTTATTCAAACTAAAGGGGTGGCGAAAGCCACATAACTATGGGCTAGGCTTATAAATGCCCTTGGGCAGATAGCCTAGTCTGAATCTATGAACCTATTCCTAATAGCTGATCAGAAAAGTTGTGTGTCTCTCATTTTATAATTGGTAAGTAATGATGGCGGAGTTCAGTTCCTCATATGGGACTTTTTAATGCATGGTTGGTTTTATCCCTTTCTCTTGAACTAGTCACCTTAAATTTTTTTTGTAGGTTTTGAGATTCATGCATGCAGAATATCTAGTCACAGGACATGTGATGAGTTGGCTTACTCCCACCTTGTTGAGGCATTTCAGTTTGAGTGACTTTAGCAGAGTTAGTATGTAAGATAGGGTGTGTGTGAGGTCCCCCTTCCCCCCCCACTGTCAATAAAGCATGAATTAAGGTATTGTTACTCGGCCAAACATAGGGAAACCTTATGAGTCAATTACATTTTCTGCATGTATTACTGCTGGACACAGTTGCATAACCTGTATTTCAAGCATGCCAGTGCACCTGTGGTTGAAATTCCAGTGAACTAGTGATGTGTTTGCTCTAAAACTTTGTGTACTTAACTGCAAACCTTGATCTTAAATGTTTGATATGGTAGTGTGTACTAATCTTAGCTCAGTCAAATGTCCAAGTCCTCTATTTTTATAGTTTAGCTTGAAATAATCTGTATTTGTTCCTCAGTGTTCCTTTATGTCTACATGTTTCAGAGACTATGCACTTTATAGGCAGGAAAAGTCTTAGTGTTGTCAGGCACTTAGCACAGTTGATGATTTATTGCCCTTACCTGAGATGATCCAAACTTTAATTATAGTATAATGGCAAAGTCTTTGGTTATTTATTCTGGGAAGAATGGAGGTTATGTATCATAAATAGGATCAGATCCTTCTAAAAAATATTCAATAACCCCATCAGCTTGCACAGAAACATGCTGTTAGGTTTGGATATACAAAGCACATTAATCTATCAGTTTTGCTCTGCCTGCTAACATGTTTAACAAGGGTACTACTTAAATATGCCATACCCAAACTGATACAATGCTTCTGGAGTGGCTGTTCCTCCTCGCATTCTGGAGATCTGGATTTGTGTCTGGGACTTGCTCTGAGGAAGTCCTACTATTCTTCCTGGAGAGATTCTTCAGAGCCACTGTAGCACGTGTATCTGAAATTTGATTGAACATTTTTAGATAATAAGACACCACCCTGTCAACATATGTAGATGTTTGCCTCACAATTTTTTTTCTGTCCTAACTTTTTACATTTATAAGAAGAAAAGAGAAAAAAAGAAATAATGACCTGGCCTTTGTTAATAAATTTGTTCTATAAAGCCACCCCACCATAGACAAACATGATTATAATTCTAAATCCAAACAAATAAGTCATTAACATGAAGTAGGTGTCTAAATCAAATTAGTCCATAGGTTCATAGGTAGGTACTAGGCTGTTGGCCCTAGGGCTATATAAGCCTAACCAAAAAGGTACCCTGGCTTTCGCCACCCAAGAAAATTATTTTCCTGTGCCCCTGTCGGGCAGAGCCACAGAGGTGATCCCGGGGTGAATTTCCTATTTCCCATCCAATCATCAAGATTTTAATTGAAGAGTGCTAATGAGGAGCTTTGTTTGATACAGATAGGCAGTTTGTTCCAGAGTATGGGAAGTCTCTGGGACAGTAATCTATCCCTCCAGCATGTTCTGTTTATTGTGGTGACAATGTTTAGGTCCCCAGATCATGTAGCTCAGAGGGATTGGGATTTCTTTAAATGGAGCATGTCCAACAGCTCTGGGTTTGACATAGCTTTGTATGTTAGGCAGAGATTGCCTCTGAGTAGGCGATATGCGACGCAGTAAAGATGTCTTGTGAGGTACATACCAAAAGGGGCATTGTACTCTATAATGGGTCTAATGAGTGATGAGTAGAAGGGAAGAATGACTTTTTCCTGGATCAGAAACCTTTTGTGATGAGGTGTGCCATGTAGAAGGATTTCCTGACTACTGTGGAGATATGATTATCAAAGGAGAGACTACTGTCCACCTGTGTCCCAAGGTCTCTTATCACACTTTCGGTATTAAGTAGAGTACCACTTATGTGGTAGCTCATGGGTACAGAATTTTTACCAAAGGGGATGACAATGCACTTTTTGGCATTGAGCTTGAGGCCATGGCTTTTGACACCAGGCATCTGTCTCAGTGAGGCCCTTTTGTAGGATGTCCACATCGTTAGGAGTTTCGATTATGGCTCCTAGTTTGCAGTTATCTGCGAACTTCATTAGCCAAAGACCTTCTGTGTTAGCCTGTACCTCAGAAAAGTAGATACCAAACAGTAGAGGACCCAGGACTGAACCCTGTGGCACTCCACTTGTCACTGGTCTGAAGTCGGATTTGGAGTCTGCTACTTTCACAGCGTGGGTTCTGTCAGTGAGCCAATATTAGTAATATTAAAAGCAAATCACCGGCACTCCAATTAACAAAGGTATACTGTTGTAGAAAAAATGCATTGTAACTTTAGCAGTATTTCTTGATACAGCAGTCATTTGTATTGTTTTGTGAAAGGATTATTTTATGATTGTGTTTATAGTTTGGGAGAAGCATAAGATTAGAAATCTGATGTAAAATTCGAGTGCACTTATTGTAGTGTTAGTTGTTTTCCCAGGAGTTATGTTAATGTTCAAGTTAATAATCCTCTGGAGACCGGCTGGTACTCAACTCACCTTGTTCCACACTACACTTCCATGAGTTGAATAACTAGGGCATTAACATAACCAACCTTATTCGTTAGTAAATGTCATGGGGAAAATCAGGTTCAGAACAGCATAATCTGTGTAGAAATTGATGGCTGCTTGTGAGTTGGGACAAAAGGTGGATAATTAAGTTTACATGAAGTGCTTATAGCAGAATAACTAGGACTAGGGTCTTCTGGTTTGCTAATCTGCATGACTTGTTACGCTGTATAAAAAATTCAAAGACTCCAGAGAAGCTTGATTTTCATCCTGAAAAGCAGCAGCAAAATTCAGTGCTTTGGAACATTTATACAGTATGGATTTGTAGGATTGTGCTGTATTTCTTATATTCCACTGTATTAATAATAAAAACACATTGTAAGTTGCATTCTATGCACAGGATGAGTTTACACAGTTCATCTAAGCAGCACATTAAGTACTCACCAAAGTCGTATTATTTTTAGTACTGTGAACATAACTGCCATTTCTCCAGTTTTTCTAATTCTCTTACCTTGTGTTCAGAACATGCTGCTGTAAGTTTTAAACATCGGTTAGAGATCAAAAGAAATGGTCACCCATTTTTTATCCTCCTCATATTATTCTTAGACTAGCATGACAAAAGTGTAAGAAAAAAAGTTAAATGAACGAGGCTTGCAGGGTATAATTCAGACAGTGGGTCTCGTAACTCCACAGACTACTGTTATAGTGGTCTTCATTACTTTATATTTCTCAGTATTTAAAGAGTCTCTCCCTCATTTTTTGTTTTAGACACATTCTGTGTATTTAACATTCCCTACACTTTGTATTCTGCAGTTGAGTCATTTTGAGAAAAGGAGATATTCAGATTAATTTAAAGCATAAATCCTGAGACTGTGACATTAACAGTCAAATCACATAAAGTACATTCAGCCTTCACTAGATACCATACACATACTTTGGACTTCCTCATACAAAATAAATCCTCCTCCTATTCAGAAATTTGAAGTGATCAAGATTTGGTTTACTGCAGTATTCTTTGATGTAAAATACATGTATTTATTGACTGGTAGTCTGCTGAATTTAACCTGTTCCGATATAAAATGAACCTGACTAGTTTAGTGTCGAAGCTTGCAATATATTCTTGGCTCAGCCTCCTGTAGAACAGGCTGGGCCTCCCTCGGGAGGCTGGTCTCACTGTTTGAGAGTGATTTTCAGAAAACATAATTAGACTAAATTTTGCAAAGTGAAGCTACTTAAGATACTGCAGCGTAGAATGGTTTCTCATGTTACTGGCTGTAACCAAGTTTTGTAAAGGTGCATTGCAGCCAGGATGCTTTTGATAGTCTGGGCCTTGGTCTTACAAAGAAGGGATCTGCTCATTTCTCTGATACCCTAGCAGCTGCGAAGCTATGAAAATAAGGGTGCTCTGTTGGAAATAAAGCCTTGTTGTTTAGGTAGACATTTGCCATTATGCAGACCTAAATCCCCATTGAACAGCACAGGGATGGTTTGGCAGCTGATTTTTATTGGCAAGAAAGTTGATTTTACTTTTTAACCCTTTGCTGCTTTGTTGTGAACATTTTTTAAATGCTTTCAAGCATGCAACAGTTCTTATCTCTGAAAAAGAACATAATGTAAACTTGGACTATTTTAAATGTCAAGCTAGGACATATAGTGCTTTCACTAATTGCATGTAAGGCACACTTTTCTATAATATTCTGTTACAGTGACCTTAACCTGCTTTGTCAATACCAGTCCCATCCATGAAAAGCCATGGTTCCGCTATGTTAGAAAAAAGTGTCTCAGCTGAAACTGTTTTCCTTGCCTCAAAGGTGCACATTTACTTGAGCAGAAATCATATATAGTCATTTATCATCTTTTGTTACCGTATTAATTGCATTTCAGGGGTGGACTGCATCTGGGAAATGGGCTCTGTAATAGAAGAAAGTGTGTGTGGGATTTTATGAAGTAATTAATAGAAGAAGTGGGCTATATTTAGATTGCAGGTGTACTGGATAGTCCTGCTGTTTTCAATCCAGTGACTGTGGATGATACTGGGATGAAAACAGGATGTCAGAAGCTATAAGAAGAGGAAACTGTTATTTAATGTACACTTAGTTTACTAATTAGAAATAAGTTCCGCTACGAGTAATTTCTTAACATACTGAACTGCCCTGAAGAGCAGAGACAGTTTCCACAGTAAAACTGTCATCTTAACTCATTCACTCCGGAGCAGTTCAGAAAAGGCTGCCTTCTTAATTGCACCATAGGAGTAACAGTGCAGCCTGAGGTCATTTTCAGAAAATCCATTTCTAATACCATACAGAAAACAAATGTTCATAACCAGGGGTGTAGCCAGGATTTTCAGATTTGTGCTCACGTCTCCCAGGCTGCTGCCCCCCCCCAACAAGCCACTCCCAAATCAGTACATTCCTGTCCAACCACTACCTTAAACTGCTGACCAAGCCATTCCCCTTTCAAAACACTGCTCTCTGAATGGAACACTGACAACTAAAGCAGCATAAACATTACATTCCAAAAAGTGCATCTCATGGGTCAAAAAACAAAAAAACCTTCTCATTTAAATTTTTGCAGCCTTCATCCCAGTGGAGCTATACCCCAGTGTTTGAGTGGAAAACCTTAGGAATAGATCTAAATGTTATCGTCTTTCGGCTTTTCCCGGTTAGGAACTCCGGTCCGCTAAAGATTGGCAGTAAATTTTGACGAACGCAGAGGTGCCAGCTCGACGTTCAACCTTCAACGAAGGCACGCCCATTTACGCATGTCTTTCGAACACCCACCCAACCGTGGGGAGGACATGCAGACTCCACAGAGAAGGCACTCCCCGCATTCCAGCCGAGAATTGAATGGGAAAACCTCTTGCTGTGAGGCAACAATGCTACCGCTGCAAAACTGCGGAATAGATCTAAATAAAGATATATTTTTCTGGTGGAAGAGAAGCTCTTTGAACTGAGGTGTCTAGTTGACATCCCAGGAACACAATCCTGTGTGAGGAGTGAAGAAAGGCTTTTGAATGTTCTCTTGGAATCCCAATTTGTGTAGGAGATCTCTCAGCTGACAGAGATTACTAACACCTTGAAAAAGACTGACACCTTGAAAAGATGCTGCAGAAATATGCAAGTTGTCTTAATATGGAAAAATGTGGATACCCTGTAGCCTGCAACAAGCTATAACTGGAGCTAGACACTTTGTGAACACTCTTGGTGCAGTGAATTGTCCAAAGGGTAAGGCAGAGAACTGATAATGTGATCCAGATACACAGAACCTTATGAACCATCTGAAGTCCGGATGAAGAACAAGTGGAAACAAAAGAGTCTGATATAAGGGAAAGAGGAAAGACCCCCTGGAAAGGAGGAATTTCCTCCCATTACCATCTGTGACCTTGATGAATGGTTCTCAGAACCAATTTGCCAAACAGGAAAATGGACATTCAGAATTTCTGAAAGCAAAAAAAGGGCCCAGGATGGGAGGGGGTCACAAAGTGTCTTGAACCAGACCTGCCAGACCTTCCTTGGTTTTTGAAATTCAGGACTTCTCTTTGGAACCCCATTGCCATTTATTTTTAAATGTCTGTTTACCTGAATGTTGTTGAGATTGTTGGTTTTTGACAAAATTGGATGAGGAGATTAAAAAAATCCCTAGGACAATTTGTTAAAGGAGGAATGAAAAATCGTAGATATTCCCTGGATTAGCTTGTTCCTGTCATCACATCAAGTCTAATCTTCTTTCTGAGGGAGAATTTAAAATTTCATTTTTAACATTATCAGGGAGGTTCTGAGAATGCAGCCATGCAAACCTCCTTCAAACACTACCAGTGGCCATAGCCCTGGAAGAGGTATCAACATAGTCATGCACACTGCAAACAATTATTTAAAGCATTTTTTCCTCACAAGAATAAACAGCTCATAAAGCATTCCTCATCCTTTCATAATTTGTTTAAACAAATTTTAACATATATGCCCAACAATTCAAAAGTTTAAAAATCAAAGTTGTAAAAGTATACATTTTTTTCACATACCTATCAACAATTTTCCCAACCTTATCAGAAAGAGTATGATTGGAATTAACTAAGTGCTTAGCAGCAGTAGAATCAACAAAAGCTATAGCTGCTGAGCCAGATTTGGGAATAATTTATTAAATTTAAAAGATTGAGGAACTTTATACATCATATCTGCCTTTTAGAGGCAGCTGGCTGACTATCAGGAAAAAAACACATCCTCTAAAGCAGACAGAATGCGAGGAATGGGTATAGGTTCTGGAAAGTCCTTTTGTAACAACTCACAGTATTTTATTTATGATGGACTGAGACATGTCAGTGTTCTCCTACTGTAACACTGGCACACTCTACAATAGTCTCACAGAAAGTTAAACTCCCACTGACAGAATCACTGAACTCTCTTCTGAGTTTGAATCAGAAATCTGAGGGGAAAAAATGTAAACATCCCTACATCTTCCTACTCAGGCTCAGAATCTTGAAGCTCTTAAGGAAAAGGGGAATTCCTCCTCCTTTTACCACAGAGCCAAATTCTGACAAAACAACACCTCTTAAATGCTGGATTTGCAAGAGACCATGCGTCAGTTCCTTAAAAGCAGTTCACAATAAAATTCAGGGAGTTCTTCTAATGTGACATTTGGGCACAAAAATATACATAGTCATAACGCTGACTGTGCTCTTCTGAGATAGTGCACTATGCCTGACTGTGAAGAAATCACAAATGTAATGTTCATATTGCTCTTTGACAGATACTATTCACCCCCAACAAACCACATGAGTAATCATTCAGAAATGATGTTGTCACTGCTGTTTGCTTTTGAATACTACCTGTCATCAAAAAATGATGCCCCCATTTATTTCTGTTTTATACATCAGTTAACCAGGTTATCCCATTAGGCACAAGTGTCCTGTTTCACCAGTGACTCTAGTGCACTGTCTAGCCACGTGCGAGTTCATAGGTTCATACTAGGCTATCTGCCCTAGTTATAAGCCTAGCCAGAGTGTGTTTGGCTTTCGCCACCCATTTTAAATTAATTTTGCTATGCCCTTTTTCGAGGTTAGTATACTGTGCCTCTGTCTAACAGTGACACAGAAGTGATACTCTGGGTAAACCTACGATCTCCCATCCACTCATCAAGATTCTTCTTGAAGAGAGTCAATGAGGGACTCTGCCTAACCTGGACTGGGATTTTATTCCGGAGTGAAGGGAGCCTCTGCGTTATGAATCTGTCCCTCCAGCATGTCCTGTTTATTTCAGTGCTGAGGTTCTTGTCTCTCGAACGTGTGGCTCGATGGGATTTGGATTTTCTGAGGTGCAGCATGTCCATTAATTCCGGGTTGGACATTGCTTTATACGTCAGGCACAGATCGCCTCTGAGCAGGCGGTGTACCACTGAGTAGAGCTGTAGTTTCTTTAACCGGGCAGCATATGGCATCTGTTCGAGCCCTTTGATCCTCTTGGTGAGGTACTTTTGGGGTCTTTCCAGTTGCTGCAGGTGCCTGGTAAGGTACATCCCAAAAGGGGCATTGTACTCAATTATGGGCCTGATGAGGGATGGGTAAAGAGGCACAATGACCTCCCCTGATCTAGATGTGAATCCCTTCATGATTAGGTGGGCTATATAAAATGTTTTTCTAACCACTTTGGCCACGTGGTTGTCATGAGAGATTGCTATCAACTTGGGTCCCCAGGTCCCTAATTACTTCTTCTGTACTTAATGGATTACCACCTATGTGGTAAATTGTGGGCACTTTGTTTTTGCCAAAGGGGATGACTATACACTTATTTGCATTTAGCTTGAGGCCATGGCTCTGGCACCAGTTGTCTGTTTCTTTGATGCCCTTTTGGAGGATGCTTGTGTCTGCTGGAGAGTCGATTATGGCGCCCAGTTTGCAGTCATCTGCGAACTTGGTCAGCCACAGTCCTTCCATGTTGGCCTGTACCTCCGAGAAATATATACCGAACAAGAGAGGTCCCAGGACTGAGCCTTATGGGACGCCACTTGTAACTGGTTTGGAGTCTGACATGGCTCCAGCAATTCTAACCATGTGGGTTCTGTCCTTGAGCCAGTTTGCAACCCATCTAGTGACATAGGGGTTTATATTTAAGCTGGTGAGCTTATCTATAATGCCCGAGTGGGGTATTGTATCGAAGGCTTTTGCGAGGTCCAGGTAGGCTGTGTGGACCACCTTTCCCTCGTCAATGACCTTGGTGATGGTTTCAAAGAAATCGACAAGGTTTAAGAGGCAGGATCTGCCCTTAACAAAGCCGAACTGGGTAGGATCCAGTGTCTGTAGGTCCCCAATATCTTTATTTATGAGGTCCATGATGATCCTTTCCATAGCTTTGCAGACTAAGCTAGTCAGGCTTATGGGGCGATAGTTTCCAGGATCCGTTGAGGCACCACCTTTGTGGAGAATGACCACTGTTGCTGTACGCCACTCTTTGGGTACATATCATGTAGTAAGGCTGAGATTGAACAGTAGTTTTATGTTTGGGTTTAGCTCTTCTTGGAGTTCATGTAGGATGCAACCCGGGACAAACAGGACATGCTGGAGGGACAGATTCATAACGCAGAGGCTCCCTTCACTCCGGAATAAAATCCCAGTCCAGGTTAGGCAGAGTCCCTCATTGACTCTCTTCAAGAAGAATCTTGATGAGTGGATGGGAGATCGTAGGTTTACCCAGAGTATCACTTCTGTGTCACTGTTAGACAGAGGCACAGTATACTAACCTCGAAAAAGGGCATAGCAAAATTAATGCTTTGGAGAGGGCGGCTCTTACCTGAGCATCTGAGATGTCAGGGGGGAAGCCCACTGCTGGGATAGATATTTGTCCTTTTGGTGGGGGGGGGGGGGGAGTTTGCACTGAACCTGTCAGCTAGGATGTTGGCAATGTCTGTGGGTTCGGTGTATTTTTTGTCATTTTGGACTAATTCTGAGCATATCTGGGAATTCCCACCCAGGTTCCTAACATAACTAAAGAAAGCCTTGTGATTATCCTTAGTGTCCTGTGCAATTTTTTTCTCGAAGCTGGCCTTAGACGATTTTATGAGTGCCCGTAGTTTTTTGCTAATACTGATCAGAGATGCCTTCCCATTTTGGGATTTTGCTCTATCATGTAGTAGCTTCCTCCTTCTATTGTATAGTTTGTTTATGGCTGGGGTCCACCAGTCAGGACGTCTGCCTTTGGAGGATTGGGTCTTGGTTTTATTTGGGATTGCATGATCCATGCATTCCTGAAGGTTTTCATAGAATGTGTTTATAAAGGATTCTGCGGTCTAGGCCGTATTTTCCACAGGCCCGGGGGCTTTGAAGGATTCCACCTCGGTTTTGAGGAGTGTGAAATTTGCTTTAGAGAAGTTTTTCACTGTGGTTTTCTGGGCAGGGGGTGGGGTCGGGATGTGAATATCCAGTGAGATTAGTTTATGGTCTGATCTTACCAGTGAGGGATACACTTCTGGTCTGGAGCATAGAGTCCCCATGTTGGCGATGATCAGGTCCAGTATGTTTTCCCCTCTTGTGGGAGTGGTAACAAGTTGTTCCATAGCATTTGAGTTTATAAATTCTAGGAACCTTTGGGCTAGGGTGTTGGAGCTAGAGTAATGCTCCCAGTCTATGTTTGGGTAGTTAAAGTCGCCCAATATAATGGTGTTTGGAGAGACCTTCATGTTTTCCAGTGTTCTCAGGAAGACCAAATGGGGTTCCTGGGTTTGGGAGGGTGGTCTGTAGCAGGCTGTAAACTGGAAGGCAGTTTTACCCACTGTTAGTTGCACATGGATAGTCTCTGATGCTTCGTGCTGTGCCACCAACCTGGAGGTGTGGGTATGTTTGACGAATACTGATACTCCCCCTCCTTTTGTGGCTCAGTCCAAGTTTTGGGGCCGAAAAGCATGGTATGAGGTATAACCTGGTAGTGCTGGGGTGCTCTCGGGAGCCTTGAACCAGGTTTCTGTTACTGCACAGATATTGATGTTTCGAGTGCGTGCATCTTGAGGTTTAGACTTCTGGCGTTGAGTAGCATTACTCTTAGTTTCTTATCCCTTGTGATACCTATGGAGGTGGGTTTGTCTTTTGAGCCTTGCCTAAAAAAGGCACTATGGGGGTAGCAAGAGCCTTTGCCAATATCCGAAAGCCCAGGGGTGACAGGTGCAAGCCGTTCCTAGCGAAGCATCGTGGCTTGTCGAGCATGTCATCCCAGGCTGACAGGCATTGGATCCCCTTTTAATGACACCAATACTTAAGCCAATTGTTGAAATTGATCATCTTGTCTTCATATTATGGCATCATTCTTGGTGAGGGTAAGATGCTACTCAAGGTCAGGGTCATACCGGCTTGGGCTACATGCTCAGAGAGCTCCTCTATGTCTCGTTTCATGTAATCCAGGGAGGTACATCTCATGTCATTCACACCAGCATGGACAATGACTGAGTCATATTTGTACTTACCTTGGAGTGACCTGAGTGCTTGTGTTTTGTGGCGGATCCTAGCGCCCGACAGGCAGCTCACCATGACCTTCTCCTTGTTCAGCCTGGTGAGCGGGACGTCAGTGTGCCTGACGATAGAGTCACCTATTACAAGTGTATCAGGTGTGTTGTTTAGCCTTTAGGGCTGTGACTGTTCGGCACACTGGCTTTGTGAGCTATGTGTTGCACATGTTTTGTTTTGGGGTAGCGTTTGCTTGGGTGTCTGCTTTGGAGGTCTCTGCTGCTTAGGCAGATTTTTATTTAGAGCCTCCAAGTATGTTTTTGTGTGTTTATGTGTTTGGTTTGCTGTTGTGGTAGGTCTATGTGAGACTGGAATTGTAGTGAGTGTGGTTTCCTTCTCCTGACTGGTTACGCCAGTACTGAGTTGAGAGAGCTTAGCCTCCAGTTTGACTCTATGGTTGCATCTCTCACATGTGTTCAAATTTGTTGGGAGGAGGAGAGGGTTGTCTGTGTAGATGGTGAAAATAATCAAACCCTGTACCTTTGACAGTAGTTGTTTATACTTCTGATATTTCATTGAGAAGATAAAAAAAAAAAAAACTTTACAGCAATATACTTCCATTTGCTGCTACAAGTCACCCCCTTGTAGATGGTCATAAAAAAATAAATATAAATGTATTGTGTTGTGGGCAGTGTCTGTTCTGCCAGAAAAAAAGTGAAAGAACAAACAATCACTGTAATATATTTCAGCCTGGAACTTTCAGATACAAATTTCTGTCCCACCTCCCCTAACAAGTCACAGCAATGATCACTTTAATGTGATCAGTCTCATCCTGCCTTGTGCTTTCTTCCATCAACTGCCTCCCTTATTTATCAATCTTCCATCTTCAAAATATGTAACACTATGTCTGACAATGTAGAAAAAAATATAGAACCCTTACTAAATTTCAACTAGGTAGACCAGAACATGGCAAATAACTCATACTCAAGAAAGTCTTTTGGATGAACTGATATGATTCAGTATTACCACCCATGATTATTTATTTAAAAATCACAAGAATGAATGTGTTAGACCCTGTCAGTGTGGAACAGTATGGAATATAAATTTTAACACAAACTTAAATTAACCTCTGAAGCAAAGGATAGCCATAATTCCTTCTGCATCTTCATTAGAAAACCAATAAACAATACCCAGCTGTGCCTGGAACTAATTCAAAATGACACTACCCACTATGACCAACTAACACAGCAGCAGACAAATTCAGGGCAAACTTTACCCCAGAGAATGTTATCCCTTGTCTGTCAATATCTCTTGCACTCAATATCATCATAAAGGGGCATGTGCTGAAGATACGTTCTAAGACCAAAAATACAGTACACCCTCCTGAATCTCAGAAACTCAAATAATTCCACCAACACAACAACACTACATCTGCACCTTCAACAACAGATAAAGAAAACTTGATGCAGAGACAAATGTATTGCCCCATGACTTTCTCTGCAAGTTAAACAATGTGACACCATAACATCCTTAAAAATGTATCCAGGATGATTGGATGGGATCCTATAAATTTGTTCCTGGAATGACCTGATTTTGCCCTTCCCAAGAAAGAGGTAAAACCTAAGGGTGTTCTTAGGGAAGGTGAGTGCAGTCTTTTGATGCTGCTATCTTGCAACTCCTTCAAACCTATGAGCTGCTTCAGGTGGCTGCTACAGAGAACCTCTACCGTAGCTATCAACGTGTTTGTTCATGAATCCGGCACAAATCCCAAAATAAAGGGCAATTTTTAAATACTTCACTAATATTTCAATAGGCACTGCTTGGTCAATTCTACAGGGAACCCCTACCTTAGTTCTCAACTTTTTTGCTCAAGGGTGGAACAACCAATATTTTCTCTCTTGCTGAAGAAGCTATTTCTTACTTATTCCTTTGGCCATTTTGCTTACTAAGTGGCTTCTCCCAGCTGTATGCAAGCCAGATTTCCTTCACTGATGCACTGTTGTCTTCTGTCAGCTCTGTTTTCTTCAAGCTTTCTCTTTCCCTAAGCTACTGCCAGAGCTATGTTGTCAGGCTTTCTTGATAAGCCATAGTGGATAGAATGCAAAGGTAGCCTCCAAGCAATTGATACCTTTGAAGGGCAGTTGCAAGAAAGGTGAAAAGATACTAAGGGAAGATCAGGCCCTAGACCACTGAAACATAAACAAATTCTACAATGATATTACTGAAAAGAAAGGCACATGGTTAAATGCTAGTTATTAAACTCTACCACATGCAGATGAGTGTAGCTGTGGCCAATTAGCTAAAAGTAATGATTACTTAGAAAAAAAAACTCTGACAAAGTAAAAAAGGTAAGCATGCACTCCACCAGCTGTAGCAAGGAAACCAAGGCATTTCAGATTCCATTCCTTCCACTTCCTCAAACTGCAGTTCTTTAAAAAATAATTAACTGAAGCAAATGACCTGCTTTACAAAAGAAATTAAAAAAAAAAAAACAGAACATCACTATATGGGAGTTTAGTACCAATGTGGGGGGACACGCTTTTTAAATTGTATGACCAACATTTTCCTTATTAATTAATTTAAGGATGTAAATGAACTGTTACCGACCACAATCCAGGACCAGAAGTGAAGAACTAAAATATAATCTGTGTTTTTCTGATCCCCCTTCTATTTTGGTAGTACCTCATAGATATGTATCGCCTCAAAAATAAGTCCAATAGATTTATTTACTCATTTGTTAGATTATTATTGGCTATGGCATGATGTGTCCAAAATTACAGATCAAACAATAAACTTTTACCACTTTTCTCAGAAGTCACAAACATGTGTTAACAACTGGCATTAAGAGGACATGCACCTCTTTTTCAGTAACAGGCAAGCACAGACGGTTTCCTTGATCTCCCTGCATACAGGCACATCTCTCAGATATCCAGAATTTTGCAGACTGTCCTAGATTTTTGCCTTAGACCTTTTAGTTTGTTCCTCAAAAAAGTGGTCTTGTGTTAAATCACTAAAGATTGCAGCCTCCAAATGACACTCATTCAAGTTTCAGACTTTATAGCTTTCAGAAATAAAGCATATTACTAATATAAAACCTGCTTATTCTTGCAACTTTCTGAGTTTATAAATTTGTCCTGATTTTTGGTAATTTGTGCCACCATTATTTTTATGCTTTCTCTAGAATTACAGAGCAAAGAAGTGGAGAATCCTTGAGCAAACAAGTTAGCAGTTGCGGTTCTGGTTTTAGTCGCGGTTCTTTTGCTGTCGTGCGGTTCCGCTTGTGCGGCTAATCTAACATGATGACAGAGGAGAGGAAAGCTCTAGTAAATTAAACTTTCAAGTGGCTACATAAAAATGTTGATATTTTAATAGTGACATTGCTTTTCTCCCAGGCAAAATAAAACATTTTAGAGATATGCTTTCAGAAGTCCCCACTTTTACCTTTCATTTTTACCCTTTCCTTTGCTGGATCTTATACTTTTACAGTGAGTCACTGAAGCTTATAAACTACAGCAGGTTTGATACTATCACCAAAAATGGAATCTGTAGGTAAATTACATATTTTATTACTTTGTGATAAACAGCAGTGGTCTACCTTAGTCATAAAATAGGATGCAGACGGAAGGGCATTTGGTATATTTTTATTTTAATTTGTACTTTTAAGCCCGGTAGGGCACATTCAAGTATTAGTTTAAAGTTACTCCCCACCCTCTCGCCATATGGTTCCAGTGTCTATGGCCATCTTCAAAACTGCAGTTTCTGACGTCAGTGACACATCTCCTTCACTCCCATCCACAGTACCGGCTAATAGATGAAAGGAAAGCCGTATAAAAGGACCATGAGATCGATTGAATTTTACACCTTTCTCCCTACCTAAGGGACTGTGCTAACTGGGCAATTATCACTCATTAACTAAAAAAATGCTAAGCATGCAAATGCTTAATAAGCTACAAATTTCTATGCAGTCTTAATTACAGCATTTGCATATGCTGTTATCATTTTATTTTATTTATATTCTTAACTTTTAGTTTTTCTCTATTGAGTCCTAGTGCCTGCTAGATTCTACCCCCCACTCCACAAATACTGTACTGAAGTGCGTACAGTGAGTATGCCTCCTGACGTCCTTATATAATATAACTCTTTAACTATAAGAGCTAGACTAAAACTGTAAATGCAAAAGTTGTTCAGCAGACACTGACCTTTCCAACAGTGTAAATGTTGACGGTGCGTATCAAAGTCATTATTGAATATTTGGCAAGGAATGCTGATATTGTGCATGTTTTTTAGCTTTTTGGAAAAGCAAAGCACAATATCTTGGTCAATGTACCATGTAGACCCATACAATTTGTATTTAATTTATTTGTATGAATGTCATTTTTAAAATTATACCTTAACCATTACTGTGTGATGTTCCTTTACAGAAATATTCACAGAAATATTAGTGACCACCTCCTTACCTTTATCACCTCCTTACCTTTATCACTAAAAAAAAATGCAACATCCCTAAACAACCTACTTATCGAACCAAATACAATAGAACAGCATTCAATCTGTCATCCTTTCAAACTGAACTCAAACAATATAACTGGTCTACCCTAAAATACCTCCCAATAGATGAAGCAGTAATGCATTTCAACAATACCTTCTTACAAATTTTAAACCAACATGCACCATCCCGATTAGTTAAAATCAGATCCAAAGCAGCTCCTTGGCTCTCTGCTACTACTAAACAAACTATGAGAACGAGAAATAAATCATGGTCAAAATGGAGATCCACTAAAAACCCCACTGACCATCAAACCTTCAAACATCTAAGAAACAAAACAAAGAAACTTGTCATCCTAGATAAAAAAAACTATAACTTTCAACACCAACAAAACCATAACCAAAACCCAAAAAAATTCTGGTCAGGAATTAATAAACTTCTCCATCCAGGCAATACCAAAACACCTACCCCAGCTAGCTTAGCACAAAAACAACCTAGCATCATAGCCAACACCTTTAACAATTTCTTCTCTCAAACTGTTAACTCACTTGCAAGCTCTATGACTCCACCCCCCTCCCTCCAAACTACTCCCATCCCCAGCAATACCTATACACTAAAACTGGAAACCCTCTCAACTAGCTATATACAGAAAGTACTGTCTAAACTAAAACCCTGTACACCCTCTGACAAACTTCCTGCTGAATACCTTCAATTAGCTGCAAAAGAAATAGCATACCCAGTATCCATCTTAATAAACAGAACCATAACAGAATCCAAAATTCCATCCTGCTGGAAAATCTCCCACATTATTCCACTCCACAAAGGTGGAAACTCTAATGAACTATCCAATTTTAGACCTATCGCCTTCTATCGCCTCTATCAAAATAATGGAACGCTGTATTCACCATCAACTCCTAAACTATCTCTTAAATAACAACCTGCTTGTAGACTCTCAACATGGCTTCAGACCCTACCACAGCACTACTACTGCCCTTCTTTCCTTCTCTGATACCATAAATAAAAATCGTAATAAAAACCTATTCTCTTCCGCACTGTTTCTAGACCTCTCAAAGGCATTTGACATGGTCAACCATCAACTTCTCCTTGATACCTTAAAATCTCTATCGCTGGACTCTCTAGCCTTACAGTGGTTCAATTCCTATTTAACTAATAGGAAACAAGCTGTACTGTGGGACAGCCATCTATCCACTCTACTCCCTGTCACTATTGGTGTCCCACAAGGATCCATCCTAGGCCCCCTACTTTTCTCCATTTTCATCAACAATCTGCCCAACTCCCTACCAACATCCACATGCATCCAATATGCAGATGATTCTACTCTCATCTGCTCCGCCCCTACCCCAGCAGAACTCCACTCCACCACCCAAGCAGTCTTTACTGCAGCAGAAAATTGGTTTCAACATATCTGTCTCCTCCTGAATCCCAAAAAAACCAAACTAATACTATTTACCCCTACCTCTAAATCCACCCCTATCTCTTTCTCTATAACATCCTGTAATGGCACTATCATCAAACCTGACAACTGCACTAAACTCCTAGGCGTTACCATAGATAACCAGCTTAACCCGACCGTCATATTGATTTAACTATCAAAACTGTTAATAAAAAGATTGGTGCCCTATACAGACTAAAGCCCTATCTCACTGCCTCTTCCCGAGTAGCCCTAGCCCAAACTCACCTTATCTCTACACTAACCTCGCCTCCCCTCCTTTGTCAACTTATCTAAGAGTAATCTTCAGAAACTGAATACTGCCTACCACAGTATAGCCAGATTTGCCACTGGCTCACCCTTCCAAACTCACCACTGTCTAAACTTAAAGAAACTCAACTGGCTTGAACTCCCAAACCTTATACTCCTACAACAACTAGTCATCACCTTCAAAATTCTTCATTACCCTTCCAACATTCCAATACTAAATAATGTCATCACACCTTATAAGAATCTCAAGACACTCAGATCAGCCAACAAGCTATTAGTTACTACCTTGAAATCTCATAATAAATCAGGTGATTCCCTATTTGCAAACACTATCGGTTCATACTGGAATAAACTTCCCACTGAACTGACCTCCCTAACATCATGTCACCTTTTCAAAAAACAGATAAAAAACCACCTACAAATCCACTGGCTCTGCCCCTGCTCTAATCCTGACTGAGCATACTACTGTTTATTACTCTGAACAGTCTGCGTCTTTCTTTCTTTACTCTCCCATTCTTACCTAAACTAACTTTCTTAGCCCCCTTTCTGGTCCTTCACCCTTTTCCCTCATCTCACTGCCTATATACCTCACTCTCCTGTTTAACTTTACTTTCTTAACAGTTAACTTGATAAAATACCATTACCCCATCTAAACATACTCTACCTACACTTTTCTTTTTCCTCTTATCCCTTTTTTCCCTTAATTTTACTACCAACATTTCTCCTTACCTTCTAACTTGCTTTTTTTAGCACGCCTAACTACTAGCTTTCTTTCACTCTGTTTAATACCAATGCTCTCCTCTACCTCTGACCAATGATTAATTTTTACGTACCTACACTTCAGATATCCTTTACTCAACTGTATATTCTGGTGCCTGAACTTATCTCCTCAACCACATGATGTGAACTTTGATCATAATCTTACTGTAACCTAGTTAAGTTAGTCAAGACAATCTGTATTCTGTTGTACATTTTGATTTGTTTTGTGTTTGTTCTTTGTTAAAAAAGATTGATCTACTTAGTAAAGTATTCCTCATGTATTGTCGTAGTCTATTAGTGGAGCTTTTCTCCTCGGGCCTCTGCTGAAAATGGACATGTATCCAGCCAGACTAGCCCGGTTAACAAATGTAAAATAAATAATAAAAATAATATAATATTTCTCATAAGTGATACATAAACCAAGCATAATATCTCATCACCTGTAAAAGACAGAGGCTACATATCAGTGTAGAAGTTGTGTGTCTCAGTGTCAGCTTCAGAATGATGTATCATTCGTGTCATCACCATGCTCCCTTGCAAAGATATGGGCATAATAATGAGAAGTATTGGAAATGTATAATTTGCATAGTCCTACAAGACTAACAAACTGTGATATCTGTACATGTGTACAGTGCAGAGACAGTTCTTTTACCATGTTGTAAGGAGTAACACTGTCTTCAAAATGAGATATTACTTGGCACACTGACATGCTCCCTTGCAAAGGTATTTACCAAAATGTGAAAAAAATCATAATTTCCATAATTTAAGTCCGAAACAAACATTGATATCTGCACATGTGTACAACATACAGGCACAATTCTTTTACCATGTTGGAGCTATCCATACTGTCTTTAAAATTAGGTATTACATAGCACATTCAGATGCTGTCTTGCAAGTTATTTACCAAAATATGAAAAAAAATCATAATTTCCGTAACCTAAGTCCGAAACATTTATTTATTTATTTATTTATTTTACATTTGTTAAACGGGCTAGACCAGCTGGGTATATTTCCATTTTCAGTGGAGGCCCGAGGAGAAAAGCTCCAGTAATAACATAGACAAAAAATATAACACTTAAAAATAACAAGTACAAATTATACAAAGCAAGGATATTATGTATACATAGTAATGAGTATTACTGGGGGGAGAAAAAAAATAATGTCCTATAGACATACAGAATTAGCTAGTCACTGTACAGTCATGATATCTGAGATAAGATGCAGTACTTCTCAGTGGGATTACATTACTAACATAGATAGTTTAATTTACTAGAGATAAATACTCCTTCTAGAGAGTTAAAATAGTAAAGATTGGTATAAGGAGGTAGTACAGAGAATAGCAGTAGAGAGAGCAGAGGAATTATTCATGGTTGCAACAGGGACATACCCAGTGAGTTTTAAGATGTTTTTTGAGTTTTTGCTTGAAGAGTTGCAGGGAGGGTTGTGAAGTTAGATCTGATGGTAGAAGATTCCAGTTTTTCCAGCGGTATTGGAGAACAGGGAGTTGCCTGCTAGGTTGTTTGATTTGCTTGTACTTTATCTGTACATGTGTACAGCATTCAGACCCAGTTGTTGTATCATGTAGAACACATATCATTGTAAATATACACATTCTTGGTGTAGCCAACATACTGCTGAATGGGTACATGTAAAGAGAAAAGGCAAGGTAAGGACCACCACTCCACTAATGAACCCAGGACAGACATGGGACTTCAATGGCAGGCAAGGCCATCTGATATGTCCGATAGCTGTGCTGGCTACCCACTCAGAGAGCTGATACCACCACAGTCTCACAACCTCCTTCATAGTCAGCAGTCTGCCTTACCTATGCCTTTTCGCTTTACATGTGTCCATTCAGCAATGGACCTAAGGGATCAAGTTCTGTATTACTAAGCCCCTCTTGTCATCTAAACTCTACACATGCCTGATAAAAGCAGAATAAAAAAAGAAGTATTGCAGGATAGTTGTTGACATATTCGATTGTATGTGGTAGCACTCTCCTGAAACAGTTGTTCTTTCCCAGCATCTTCACCAGTTCCTTACCAGAGTTATTTGCCAAACTCAGAAAAATATATTTTACACAGCACATTTCATAAGAGTTTTACTTACCACACTGGTCCTACTTGGTCATGGCTGTATTCCGTTCTTCTCACAAGTTACATGTTACCCATCCTGCATAGTTCTCCTCATGCCATTGTGGAGGTCAGTCAAGAACAATGCAATGCCCTACTCAGTTAGGTGAATGCCATCCCTTCTGAACAGGTGAACATCTTCCGCGGTGGTGCTGTCATGGCAGATTGTAGATCCACCGACCCTGTGCATCAAGCCATGCATGAACCCATTCTGTAAACGTCTGGCCTTGTGCGCTGCCCATTGACTGTTTGCTGATGTCCTTCAAGGATGCATCTGCAGTCCTAACATATGGGTTGTCCTGCCCCAGGCAGCCCTTCGGTCAGCCGGATTCCAAAGTCTGGGTCTGGCCTCGGCTGATGTCGCACTTCACCCGACGTCATAGCTGCTGTTTATAGGGTATAAAGGCATCAGCCGACGCCATTTTCCTCAGTCTTTCTTGCCGCGCGGTGCCCGAAGCAGAAGCTGTTCGCAAGTGCCGGTCGGTCAGATCCAGAGATTTCTACTACCGAAGACTTCTAAAAAGCTAAGTACCCCGTTGGGGACTCTTTCTTGCCTCAGCCGATGTCAGACAAAGTAAATAATTGTTTAACTTGTGGGAAACAAATACCTCATAAGGATTTCCACTCTTACTGCCTTCCTTGCTTAGGCACAGACCACGACGTATCAGCTTGTCTAGCCTGTGCTTCCTTCAACCGACGGACACTTAGACGTTGGTCGGAGTTTGCAGAGGAGTTTTTTGGTCCCGCTTTTGCATACAAAATGCCATCGGAGACTCCGACTGCTCATTTAGCTAAAATGCGCAAGGAAAAGGACCGACACTCGCGGCCCGCGGTTTCGGCTGAAACCACGGTTAGGCCAACCGCGAGTGTCTCGGTTTCAGCTGAAACCGATCCCCTGATTCTTCCTTCGGCCGAAAGCATGCCTCCGATAACCGAGGCCTCACAGAGCATGGCTTAATCTGCTACTGGATTTACTGCTACAGAAGCAGGCACCCAGGATTTGTCAGACACTATTCCTTTAGACATATCTACCCCTGCACGTGGGGCTGCTAGACCCCCTGCTTCTATGTCTATCAAGGCTTTTGCCAGGGCTAAAGCAGCTAAATCTTCTAAGGCCTTACCTACTAAAACTCCTTCACATAGGCCTACCTCTAGTTCCCAAATGCTCAGCCTGGCTGAGGATCTCATTTCTTTGATCAGGGGATCACAACCTCACCCAGACAGGGCCTCTCAGCCCCCTCCAGACAAGAGGCCTAGGACTGAACCCCCGGAACCTGTCTCTACAGATTACTCCTCGGATGACTCAGACATTTCAGACCCTCACGAAGACCCATATTCTCCTTATGAGGATTCTGATGCAGAAGACTCCATTCCTTCTGCTTCTCCTCCTGAAGAATTTTCCTTTGAGGAAACTTTGCATGCTATGAGGGAACTTTTTCAATGGCAGGGCCAGGATTTTTCAGATTCTAGGAAAAGGCTTAGGACCTTTTTACACTTGCCACAGCATAGGCCTTTAGCCATTCCACCAGTACTAACAGTTGTTGATGATGCATATAATGATGCCTGTACTGCTCCTGATTCTCTCCCTCCGGCCCCTGCCAAACCAGACAGATATTACAGGGTCCCGGACACACATTACCATTTGTATAAGGCTCCTGTTGCAGACCCTGAAACCATTTCACAGGGCCCTAAAGGTGTGGCAGCTGCCTCTGCCAAAAAACCCTCTTCCCTCTGAAAGGGAATCTAGAGCATTAGAGAGATGGGGTAAAAAGGTTTATACTTCTGCTACTCTTTCGGCCAGGGCCTTGAACTGTCAATTTCACATGATTCAGTACCAGGAATTTTTGTTAGACCAGATAAACAAAAAACTGTCTTCTCCTGAACCTTTAGATCGCAAGTCCCTTCAGGATTTGGTGCATAACTCTCAGCAGGTCAGCAACCATTCCTTAAAATGTGGCTATGATGCACTGGAGGCTTCCTTTAGATCAGCTATGACTGGAACAGTGATTCGAAGGCATGCCTGGTTAAAAGAACAATCCTTACCAGACCATGTTAAGTCAAAACTCCTAGATGCTCCCATGGAGAAACAAAGTTTGTTTGGCTCCCCTGCACAGGAGGTTCTAAAGAAGGTGGAAGAAAAAGCAAAATCTGTCCAAGCAGTCAAGGATTTCTTACAGGTCCAACCTCCGAGGTTTAGCCGAAATTGGCCTTCGAAGAATTGGTCCTTTCCAGACAACTCCAGAGCACAGAGAGGCAGAAATAGACGCCCCAGAGGCAGAGGTCAATCTAGGGGTGCCTACAGGGGGCGTCAGTGGCAACCTACCAACCAGAGAAATACCGCCACAGATTCAACTACAACCACTTCCACAGGGCAGACACAATGACTTGGCTCTAGTTCCGCCTACCAAGGAACAACTTGAAGCACCCTTGGGCGGAAAGCTAGCCTTATTCTCCGACAACTGGCATTACATTACAGGAGACAAATGGACTTTACAAACAATAGACAAGGGCTACAGGTTTGACTTCCACACTCTACCAAAAAAGAGAGGAATGCCAAACCTACCACCAAGCCAAAAAACAGATGCTCTAAGACAAGTCAACAACTTACTAAGGATAAGAGCTATAGAAGAGGTACCACCTATGGAACAAGGCCAAGGATTTTACTCCAGGCTTTTCCTTGTACCAAGAAAAGAAAATCAATGGAGACCTATTCTAGACTTGTCCGCACTGAACACATACCTCATTGTTCCAAAATTCAAAATGCTGACCCTCCAGCAGCTTCTTCCCATGCTGGGCAAGGAGTCTTGGCTGGGGACTCTAGATCTCAAGGAGGCATACCTGCACGTCCCTATACGACCAGATTGCAGAAGACACCTCAGATTTCTTGCAGGATCAGAGCATTATCAATTCTCAGCATTGCCTTTTGGCTTATCTACTGTGCCCAGAGTATTCACGAAATGCCTGGCATCAGTAATTGCTCATTGCAGGCTTCAGGGAATTCAAATTTAGCCTTACCTGGACGACTGCCTAATACAAGCGGACAACAAGGCAAAATTAACAAAAGATTTGGAAAAGGTCATACAACTGTTGCAAGCCTTGGGATACACAGTCAACATGCAAAAGTCAAGACTAGTACCATCCCAAAGGATAACATTCTTGGGTGCAGAACTGGATGCATCAAGTCAGATGGCTTTTCTCACAGAAGAAAAACAAAAGCAACTACCAGCCTACTTCATGACATTAACAACACAAACTCGGCTTACTGCAAGGAAAATCTTGCAAGCCCTGGGCTACATGGCATCATGCACACTACTGGTTCCACATGCCAGGCTGCATATGAGAAAGCTACAATGGTACCTAAGGAATGTATGGTCTCAACACAAGCACAGTCTAGAAGCCCAGATTCCAATAATTCCATGCCTGAAGCAAGAATTCCTGTGGTGGGCTCAGGCCTGTCAGTGGAACAGAGGCTTGCCTTTCCACAAACCTCACCCAAGCCAGACCATCACCACGGATGCCTCAGACCTAGGATGGGGGGCACACATGGTGGACAAGTGTATTCAAGGCCTATGGACCCAAGACCAGCTGAATCTACACATAAATCTAAAGGAGATGCTGGCAGTGAAGCATGCGATCCAGGCATTCAGACCACTCCTTCAACAGGGTCATCTACTGATAAGGACCGACAATACCACGGTCATGTGGTACATCAACAAACAGGGAGGTACACATTCATATCCTCTATGCCGGATGGCAATGGACCTGTGGAATGTGGCCCTGAATCTCAACATTCAACTTCAGGCCAGATTTGTACCAGGAAAAGAAAATTCTCTAGCAGACACCTTAAGCAGAACTACCACGGATGCTCACGAATGGATGCTGCATCCAGATATCTTCAAAGCCATAACAAAGAAATGGGGACTACCACAGATAGACCTGTTCGCCTCCCCACACAACCACCAATTGAAGAAATTCTGCACAAGAACATACCACCCACTTGCTTGGAGGGTGGACTCCCTTTCCTTCAGCTGGAAAAACCTGACAGCATATGCATTTCCACCTCTTCCCTTGATGTACAAAGTACTACTGAAGATCAGAGAGGATCAGCCAAGGGTAATCCTGATAGCTCCAGACTGGCCGAGGCAACATTGGTACCCACTACTGAGAAGCATGTGTCGGACACACGGATGGCCTCTACCTCTATGTCCCTTACTTCTAACACAGGACAACTACAAGATCCTACATCCAAACTTGAAAACACTGCAGCTAGCTGCTTGGAATATTGCATAAAATGAAATTACCCAGGTTTATCCCAGAGGGTTAAGGACATTATCTTGGAGGCACGCAGACCTTCCACAAGGAAGACTTACTCAGCCAAGTGGAAAAGATACCTCATTTGGAGTGCAGCAAAGGGAGAAAATGTCTCATTGGTAAACATAGCACACATCCTGGAATATTTAGCAGAACTGTTCCACAATGGCCTGTCTTACTCCTCCATTAAGATTCATGTATCAGCAATTTCAGCAGAATACAATATGGATCCTCCTGTCTTCTCTCATCCTCTACTCAGGCAGTTCTTGAGAGGAATTAAAAATGTAAAACCTCCAAGGAAACCACCTTTACCTACATGGGATCTCAACTTTGTGGTGGAAAAGTTAACACTTCCTCCTTTTGAACCAGCAGCAACAGCAGAATTACAGTTCTTGTCTTGGAAAACTGCTTTCCTGCTAGCAATCACTTCAGCAAGAAGGGTATCTGAGTTACAGGCATTAATGGCAGTACAACCCTTCCTTATCTTCCATCAGGACAGAGTCTCTCTGAGAACTAACCCTACCTTTATGCCAAAAGTGGTCTCCAGAGTATCATTGAACCAAGCGATTCATTTACCTACATTCTTCCCCAACCCACAGAACGGGGGAAAGACTACTACATACCTTGGATGTGCACAGACAATTACGCTACTATCTGGACAGAACTAAGACCAGCAGAAAAACTGACCAGCTTCTGGTAGCATATGCAACAGGAATGCAAGGAAAAGCAATTTCAAAACAGACAATCTCAAAATGGATAGGAAATTGCATTCGATTTTGCTACTCTTTTCATGGAAAGACAAGTCCTGAAAATATCAGACCTCATTCCACAAGAGCTACAGCCACCACTACAGCTTTCCTACGAGGAGTGGCTACCAAAGACATTTTAGAAGCTGCTACTTGGAGCTCCGTGCATACATTTGCCAAGCATTATAATCTCCCCTTATATTCTAGATCCCGAGCAGGTTTTGCCACTGCTGTTTTGCAAGGGATCTTAACTACACCATCTTTATCTTAGTGCCTCCTCCCCCAGTTTGGCTATGGTATTCTACCCATATGTTAGGACTGCAGATGCATCCTTGAAGGACATAGTACAGTTTTGTACCTACCATAAATGTAGATGTCCGATAGGTATGCATCTGCAGTCAGGATTACCCACCCTCCTTCCCCTCTGTGGTACTCCTAGGGTATTTACCCCTCTTTTAGCTAGCTGGGGGAATCTATTATGGTGTATTTGTTTGTATATATATGTATATATATATTTATATTCTTATATTGTTTGGAATTATTTGCATTTATCCAAATGTAGCCTTCCTAGAGGGCACCTGGCATCTGGGGCAAGAAACACTGAGGAAAATGGCGTCGGCTGATGCCTTTATACCCTATAAACAGCAGCTATGACGTCGGGTGAAGTGCGACATCAGCCGAGGCCAGACCCAGACTTTGGAATCCGGCCGACCGAAGGGCTGCCTGGGGCAGGACAACCCATATGTTAGGACTGCAGATGCATACCTATCGGACATCTACATTTATGGTAGGTACAAAACTGTACTTTTTCATATCTGTAGAGGAATTGTCAGACCACACAAAATGACAATGTGGACACCATGACTGCAGGTGTTCAAATATTTCTCTGATTTGCAACTGTATCCTTCCGAGTGGTTGACTGATGATATCATTCCCTCCAATGTGCAGCACAAGAATATCGGGCTCAGGATAGATGGAACACCTCTTCCAACAACTGCAGTACTCCACTCCAATGCATACCTCTACTTGCAATCCAGTATACCTTCACACTGGATGTGGGGAAGCTCAAGTTGTACTGGTTTTCGGTTACTGAGGCATGAGCGGCAGCCCAGTGAATGTAGGAATGGTCACATACCCACACTATCATTTGTTCTCCTGCTTGTTAAGCCATGTCAGTGTCAGAAGGTCAAAGAACCTGCACAGGAAAGAAAATGCAAATAGATTACTACTGATGTTTGACAGATGTATTGGAAGACTACATATATATATGTATATCATATGCATTACCTGGTTAGCCCATTCAAATCTTCACTCCTATCCACAGAGGCAGTATTCTTTTCATTAGGTACATAAGTGGTGATGACGCTCCAGCGGTACATACCCACCACCCGTGAAAACACCAAATTACACACAATGACAAGGGGACACAGAAAGGGCACATGTAAATGGAAAAAGCAGGGTAAGGATCGCCACTCCACTAATATGCCGAGGATAGGCATGGGGCTTCAGCTCGTGGGCATATGAAGTGTCCCATACCGGTGCTGACTACCCACTCAGACTGCTGGTAGGAGCAATGACTCCCGATTGCATGCAGTGCCAGCACTCTGCCTTACCTCTGCTTCCATTTACGTGTGTCCTTTCAGCAATGGCCATTAGGAGTGAAAGGGGTAGCTAATATAAACCCTCTTTCTTACGCTGTCAGTTGTCATTCTGTCCGCAACCTTGTGGGGCAGAGTCCCCAGCTAGCATAGACCCAAGGTAGCTCACCCAATAGATATGCAAGTACTCTTAACAGTTGAAATATGCCTCACAGATATCACCCACAAAGAGGTTTAAATATATATATATATATATATATATATATATATATATATATATATATATATATATATAAGCAAGAGCAAGACTGTAATAAGTAACTTAACAACACAGTTCAAAAGCACAGGAAATATTTTACCACAACAGTGCAGGATGGTCTCAAATAAATGAAGACAACATATGAGTTTGAATATTGTCATTGCCTTATAAGTAAAAAAGTAAACAATGTAAACTATATTCTTCCACTTACACACAACAACATGAACAAAGTATAAATGTATACTCCTAAGAGAGTCATTGTGTAGTATATCAGATGACCTTAGTAAGTTATAAGAAAAGCCTTACTGATTTTATACTCTCAACACAATACAGACATCAGACAAGGTATAATACAGACATCAGAGAAGGTACATAAAGAAATAGAAATGTCCAGGTTTTGCCTCATAGATTTTGTACATTTCTTGAAATTGTACAAATGACAGAAAGAAAATGGTGGCGGTGGGGGGTGGATTGCAATGACTCCAAGTGGCGAAAAAGCCAAATCTGACTTGTGCATTCATCAATATGATAACGACTTCTGCTTATGTGAATAACAGTGACAGATGCTGACAGTTTTGCCTGAAAAGTGATAATGACTCGGTGCTATATTGTAGCTGCATTGTGCTAATGACGTGCAAAGTTTATGCATGCTCAGACAGAGGACATAATTGCCTGTCAAGTAGGCATTCATTATATTACCTTCTGCAGCTGTTATGTAACACAGTCATTATCATCTGTTAAGAGAAGGCCATAGTCATTCAGTAAAAATAGTATAACACTTATTACTGAGCCCTTCCTCCCACCTATTTGTTAGCAAGGTACCATGCAATGAGGAATGACTCATATTAAAATTCTTTGTCTACATCACAAAATGCTGTGGTCAAGTAAATTAAACATTCTCGTGTGCATTTCACTTCCAAAGCAATTCTTTTAGACTTACTAGGAGAACCGAAGAGGTATTCATACTGACTAAGGGAAATTAGGCCATGGCACCACAGAAAGTACCGTTGTGTTAGGTTTTATCATAATAGTAGATGTCAGTCTCTTCACTATTGTAGTATTCATACCTTAAGGGATCTTCTCCCAAAGATAGCCCAATGTCCAGCCAGTGCACCAAAGCCTTTATTACTTACAGGTATTGTACATCACACACTCCCTTCACAAGGTATAGGGCATAAAGGTGTCATGAACTACAAAAAGACCCCTATTTTCCTTTATATTGATGTGGTATGACCTCTCCTTTATATTGATGTGGTATGACCTCTGATGGCCAGGGACCCTGAACCTTGAAAGAGCCAGAGGAGGCTCCATTCCCTGTCTGAGGCATCTGTAAAGAGCTCTCGAGTTGGGGCTGGAGCTTAGAAAGGAAGCTCTGGGTTGAGAGAAAGTTGATGAATGCACCACTGAAGCTGAAACCTGAGACAGGGAGAGAAATAAGGTTACTGGGAAGTTCAGTAGATGGCAGTGTTGGAGCCACACTAACCTGAGGTACCACTGAATCTTTCTCATGCGGAGTCTGGCTGCTGGGAGCATCGGAATGGTTGAAGCCATGAACCTGAGGACCCTGAGAAATTCCCTGGCTGTGGCTGAAGCCATAGGAAGAAGAGACTGGAAAAAGGGAGTGAGAGGGCCTTGGTGGTAGGCACAGATGCCAACATGGGGATGGTCTGAAGCTGGGAACCAAGGAAAACATGATGCTGAGAAGGCATCAAAGAAGATTTCTGGAAGTTTATGGTAAACTCCAGACTCTGTAACAGAGAAATAGTAAATTGGAGATCCTGAAGCGGAGCATCAGGGGAAGAAGCTTGAATGAGCAGATCGTCCAGGTAGGGAAAGATCTGAATACCTGTCTTCCTGCAAAAGGTAATCACAGGAGCAAGGCATTTGGTGAATACTCTCGGGGCAGTACAGAAGCCAAAGGGAAAAGCAAAGAACTGAAAATGCAAGGAAGAAACAGCATCATCATCATCTTCTTTCGGCTGTTCCCGTTAGGGGTCGCCACAGCAGATCACCTGTTTCAGTTTCTTCCTCTCCTCTGCATCTTGCTCTGTCACACCAAACACCTGCATGTCCTCTCTCATCACATCTATAAACCTTATCTTAGGCCTTCCTCTTTTCCTAATACCTGGTAGCTTCATCCTTAGCATCTTTTTCCCAATATACTCAGCATTCCTCCTCAGCACATGTTCAGACCAACATAATCATGCCTCTTTGGCTTTGTCTCCAAACCTTCCATCCTGGGTTGACCCTCTAATATACTTATTCCTAATCCTGTCCACCCTCGTCACACCCAGTGCAAATCTTAACATCTTTAATTCTGCCACATCCAGCTCAAACTCCTGCCTTTTTATCAATGCCACTGTCTGCAACCCATATAACATAGCTGGTCTCACTACCCTCTTGTAGACCTTCCCTTTCACTCTTACAGGTACTTGTCTGTCACAAATCACTCCTGACACTGTTCTCCACCAACTCCATTCTGCCTGTACTCTCTTCTTCACCTCTCTTCCACACTCACCGTTACTCTGAACTACTGACCCCAAGTATTTAAACTCATCCACCTTTGCCACCTCTACTACTTGCATCCTCACCATTCCTTTATCCTCCCTCTCATTCACACACATATATTCTGTCTTAGTCCTGCTGACCTTCATTCATTCCTCTTCTCTCTAGAGCAAGGAAGAAACAGCAAAAAGTAAAAATTTCCAGAAAAGTTGCTCAGCTGTAAAGCCTGTTAACCTTACAACAAGTGTCCATTCCACTGCCAAACAACTCTTAGAAGTATACAAATCAAATAAAAGAGCAGGCAAAAGCCTTTACTCTCTCTATTTGAAAACTCTGGAATACCCTCGCCTCACACATTAGCATCTTAGACTCCTTTTAGGAACTTTAAATTCACTTTTACCATGTAATTAATACTGTCTTTAAAATGAGGTATTACTTGGCACATTGACATACTCCCTTGCAAAGTTATTTATGGAAATATGAAAAAAGTATAATTTCCATAACCCAAGTTATTTATGGAAATATGAAAAAAAGTATAATTTCCATAACCTAAGTCCTAAACAAACTGTGATATCTGTACATGTGTACAGCATACAGGCAGTTCTTTTATCATGCTGTAGGGACTAACACCATCTTCAAATGAGGTATCACTTGGCACAATTACATGCTCCCTAGCAAATGTATTTACCAAAATATTAAAAAAATCATAATTTCTATAAGTCCGAAACAAAAAATTATATCTGTACATTTGTCCAGCATACAGACACAGTTCTTTTTCCATCCTGTAACTAGTAATACTGCCTTCAAAATGAGGTATTACTTACCTTGATGGCATGTTCCCTGATAAAGTTATTTAGCAAAATATGGAAAAATATCATAATTCTCATAACCATGGTCCCAAACAAACTGATATCTGGACATGTGTACGGCATACAGATGCAGTTCTTTGTATATCTTGCAAGTGCTAATACTGTCCTCAAAATGAGCTACTACTTAGCATGCTGACATGTTCCCTGACAAAGTTATGCACCAAATATGAAACAATATCATAATTCTCATAGCCGAAGTCCTAAACAAAATGTGATATCTGTACATCCTATCTATACATATCGATGACCTATAATCTGTACAATTCAATTGAAAAACAAGCCAATCTGTGAGGGGAAAAACTGTAAAAAAATAAAAAAAACTTACAATAAGCTGGTTGCATAACTGTGCACACCCTTAAACGAATACTTTGTTGAAGCACCTTTTCATTTAATTACAGCATTCAGTCTTCTTGGGTACACACCTGCCATCAATTAGACTCTGATTATCCCCAAGTAAAGTTCACCTGTCCTAGTAGGATTATCCTGACAGTTACTCAGTTGCCTGCTACAGCAAAATCCATGGTCTGCAGAGAGCTTAGAATGCATCAAAGGGAACTCATTGTTGGAGGGTATCAGTCAGGAGAAGGGTACAAAAAATTTTCCACAGCATTGGATATACCATGGAAGACAGTAAAGACAGTCATCAAAAAGTAGAGAAAATATGGGACAACATTGACATGGCAAAGAACTGGACATCCCTCCAAAATTGATGAGAGGACAACACAAAAACTGGTCAGGGAGGATGCCAAGAGACCTACAGCAACACTGAAGGAGTTGCAGGAATTTCTGGCTAGTACTGGTTGTGTACTACATGTGATACCAACCTCCTGTATTCTCGAGATGACTGGACTATGGGGTAGGATTCAAAGACGGAAGCCTTTTCTTACACAGAAAAGCATCCAGGTCTGGCTAAAATTTACAAAACAATACATCAACTCTCCCAAACGCATGTGGGAAAATGTGTTATAGTCTGATGAGGCCAAGGGTGAACTTTTTGACCACAATTCCAAAAGGTACATTTGGCGCAAAAACAACACAGATGGAACATTATGGTGAGTACATAACTTCTTTAGCTGATGTTATCTGAGTATGCACAAACACCAAGATGAAACATCTCCCCAGTGAACCCTTTTGCAGTCTGCCCTACTATGCACAAGCACCAGAAGGCAACATTTTAATCAACAACCCCTTCAGCAGCCCTTCCAAGTATGCACAAGAACCAACATGAAACATTAGCCCCAATGGACCCCTTCATTAGTATATCCCAAGTATGCACAAGCTCTAAAATCATACATTTCCCATGTGACCCCTGGACTAGTATGTGCAAATACCACTGCTCACCAAATCACACAAGTACACATCACCCACCAAGAAACCCAAATTAATTCCAAATGTTTTCTGTTTGCAATGTCACACACTACATTCACACCCCCTGCTGCCATCAGCTTTTGCTATAGGGGGACTAGAAGCTTATGATGACATTGAAAGTAAACACTGCTATCCAGCTTGAAGCAGACCAACACAGTTCAAATGCACTTGAATAGGCAACCCATGCAAAGCATAAAATTAACAAACCAAAGGTTTGGTCTTCCTCAGTGGCATATGAGGGGATGATGGAAATGTACTAATGGAGAGAAGTAGCTCCTAAATTTGTTTAACCCACCCTTGGGGCCTTTCAAAATAACTGTGATATGACCCCAATTACTGTCACTAGATGCAGTATAAATATGGCCCATGAAGAGGTAAGGTTACTGTAAACACTAAACAAAACAGGTAATTCCAAGTACCAAACAATACATTTGGCTAGGCATAAAATGACCCACAAGGTCAGTTAGCTTAGTACTAACCCACGAACCCATGCAGCTATGACTGTACAAAAAAAGAAAGAAAAGAAAAAGTTGTTGTATTGTAATTTTGCAGTGTACCTCTTCTACAGTTGAGAGCATTAAAACTTTTACCATGTGAGGATGTTAGGTGATCAGAAGTTATAACATTAAGATCATTTTGTCAAGTATGCCCTGCATGCTTCCTGTCCCAAACTTATTTTCATGACCCAGTCCTAGACCATACACAGAAAGCAAACTCTCCAGAAATATAAACCATGGATGAGATCACCTTCCAAAAGAACACAGACAGATCAAAAGAATCTCTTAATTCAAGGCCAGCTGAGGGTGATTTAATATCCATTGCAGAGTTGCAGGAGGACATTTTATACTCTGTTGCTTTTGTGCTTTAATATCATTGCCACTTATTCAATAATTGCTGCATTTATGGCAGGGGAAATGATGTTTTTCACAAATTCATCATGATAATGTGGCAGATCCTATGAAAAAATCATTAAAGCTTGCTTTAAGCTACATTATCTTCAGACTGAAAGTGTCGTAAGTCTGTAATATTAATAGATTAAATATTTGCTTATATTTAATCCGTAATTTGTATACATCCTTTAAAAGTCTATAGCAACATGTGGTTTTGAGGTACAGTCTGGTGAAGCAGAATTAGTTTATTTCCTCCTAATCCAGTTAATTGGCTTGTCATAGTAAGCTGCATGTATTGGACAGATTTCACCTGTACATCATAGTTTCATTGGTGAAACCTATTTTGCTCTGGGATAAGGTCCAGCACTCTACAGACAGATATTATCCTTTATGAGGTAAACACCACCTGCCTTGCCATTGGTTACTCATTATCATGCACATTTGATTGGCTTAGTAAACAGTTAACATATGCCTTTGTGAACCTCAACACTACATATTTCAAATAATCAGAAGAAAATATATAAAGCAAAAAAGCATAATTTATGATGGTGTTTTATTTTGTGTAATGCTTTGCCTTGACCTCTTCTTCATACATTTCTAAACAAGACCTTCCATGTATGGTTGATGGTTCTGATTCACTGACAATTTCTACTTTGTAATGAACAGAAATGAAAACCCTACTTGCTCAAAAATCATTGGATTTTCTGTGCCCAAAACATGAAACATGAATGTAGAAAAGTAGGTGTAGTGCGTAGGAAACAAATAACCGAAGCAGAAAAAACATTGTCACCAAAAATTAGGGAGACTTACAAGTACTTATCTCAGTACTGTGTTCTACATTTTCAGAATTCGCTTTTATTGTTAAAGTTGCCCGATTACACATGCATGCCAGTGGCTTTCTTTAACTGTAACCCAGCTAAACTATCGGGTTCTACGCCAGACCATGCCGAAAACCTTGCAAATGTAAAACAATACATCTGCAATCCTGCCGTGGCTCTACAAGTCAGTGGAAGTGGCACAAGAAGCGGGAGAGATGTAACATGGCCAGTTAGCTGGTTAGTGTTGCTCATCTTCCCATTTGTTCCATATTTTGGAGGTGGAAGGCTGAGCGCTATGGATGTGCGTTACCACTCGATGTGAGGGAAAAAAAAAATCTGACATGCCTTAAACAAAGAACAGCATATTGACATGTGTATTTCAGGGCTGTACCAGAGTTCTACAAAAGAGGGAGGTTAGTGTAAAGAAAAGGTAATTGAGGATATCTCATTATGTTACAGGGGTAACAGGTGTGCAAAACAGCAGTTACAAGAAACACTTAGTCTTGTACAATGCATATGTGCATCGGAAGCATAAGAAAACATAACTTCCTGCATGCACTGAGTAGTGCCAGCAATTTCAAATAAAGTTTTTTTGACATTGGCATTTCCCTCTTCCTCTTAATACAGTGAAACTGAAATGTATATGAAAATTAAATAAAGTGATTTTTATTTAAACAGAATAACAGCACTTGAAATACAAGATTCAAAGCACTTATTCGAACTATTGCCCCGATAACGGAAATATGAAAGTGTGATGGTTAGCAAAAAGTAGAACTAACAAGTATCAGAACAGTACACATGTTGTTATATAGTCATGTGGGACCTGTTTCTAAAAATACATACTCAGAGCTGACAAAAAACATTTACACAGTCACCCACTACAAACTAACAATAGGGTTCATAGGTTGGTACTAGGCTATCGGCCCTAGGGCCTATACAAGCCTAGCCATAACAATTCCCTGGATATTTCTTCCCACAATATTTACTTCTCTGGACCCCTGTCTAGCAGGGTGACTGACATGATCCCTGGGGTGAATTTCTCATCTCCCATACAATCATCAAGGTTCCTTTTGAAGAGGGCCAAGGAGGTGTTCTGCTTGACATGTATGGGCAGTCTTTTCCAGAGTATGGGGAGTCTCTGGGTCAGGAACCTATCCCTCAGGCATGTTTTGTTCATTGTGATGACAAGGTTTAGATCCCTGGAGCGTTTGGCTCTGAGGGATTTAGATTTCTTTAAGTGCAACATGTCCAACAGCTCAGGGTTTGACATGGCCATGTATGTTAAGCAGAGATTGCTTCTGAGTAGACGATATGCCACAGACTATAGCTGGAGTTTTTTTAGATGGTCAGCATATGGCATCTGCTTTAGGCCTGTGATTCTTTTAGTGAGGTATTTCTGTGGCCTTTCCAGCTGTTGCAGATGTCTTGTGAAGTACATACCAAACTGGGCATTATACTCTATAATGGGTCCAATGAGGGATGAGTACAGTGGGACAATGACCTCCATTTTTCTGGATGAAAAGCCCTTAGTGATGAGGTGTGCCACATAGAAGGATTTCCTAACTGTTGTGGTGATGTGATTATTGAAAGTGAGACCACTGTCCACCTGTGTCCCTAAGTCTTTCATCACATTTTTTATGTTTAGTGTACTGCCAGCTATGTGGTAATTCATGGGTACATGTTTTTTTCCAAAGGGGATAACTATACATTTCTTGGCATTAAGCTTGGGCCCATGGCTCTGGCACCAGGCATCTATTTCTGTAAGGCCCTTTTGTAGAATATCCGCATCATTTGGGGATTCAGTAATGGCTCCCAGTTTGCAGTGATCTGCAAACTTTGTTAGCCAGAGTCCCTTAGTGTCGGCCTGTACTTCAGAGAAGTAGTTGCCAAACAAGAGTGGTCCCAGGACTGAACCCTGGGGTACTCCACTTGTCACTTGTCTGGAGCTGGATTTGGAGTTGGCTCCTTTTATAGTCTGGGTTCTGTCAGTAAGCCAGTTGGCAACCCATCGAGTGACGTAGGGATTTATGCCCAGCTTAGTAAGTTTATCTATTATTCCAGAGTGAGGGATAATGTCGAAGGCTTTGGCGAGGTCTGGATAGGCTGTTTGGACCACCTTACCCTCGTCCACAGCTCTGGAGACTGATTCGAAGAAGTCAATCGGGTTCAGGAGACAAGATCGGCCCTTCACAAACCCAAACTGGGTGGGGTCCAGTGTTTGAAGGTTGCCAATATTATTGTATATAAGTTCCATGATAATGCGTTCCATGCCCTTGCAGATCAGGCTCGTCAGACTGATGGGACGGTAGTTCCCAGGATCCAAGGTGGATCCCCCCTTGTGGAGTGGGATAACTGTAGCTGTGCGCCACTCAGCGGGCACAAAGCCTGAGGTGAGGCTATGATTAAACATGACACTTAGGTGAGGTGCCAGCTCATTTTGTAGTTCATGTAGTACACATGGGATGTCATCTAGTCCCATGGATGCTGTATTCTTAGCTTTGGAGAGTATGGTTTCTACCTGTGTGGCAGTGATTACCGGAATTTGGCAATCTTTTGGTATTGAGATAGGCCCTTTAGGGGGTGAGATGGGGTTGAAGTTGGCACTAAATCGATCTGCCAGGATATTGGCAATATCCTTGGGATCAGTATATTTAATGTCATTCTGTTGAAGCTCAGAGCAGATCAGAGCATTGCCATTTAGATTCTTAACATAACTATAGAATGCCTTGTGGTTATCTTTGGAATCTTTGGCAATTTTATTTTTGTAACTAACTTTTGAGGATTTTATGAGGGATCTCAGCTTCTTACTGAGGCTGGTGATGGAGTTTCTTGCATCCTGGGATTTTCCTCTTTTTTGCAACAGTTTCTTCCTTCTGTTGTATAGTTTGTTTATAGCAGGGGACCACCAGATTGGCTTCCTTTTTTGAAGGATAGTATCTTGGTTCCATTTGGGATGGCACGATTCATGCACGAGTGGATATGCTCGTGCAGTGCCTTAGTGTAGGATTCTGCAGTCGAACTTTCAGATCCTGTCTGCATGGGTGTCATGAAGTTTGTCACTTCTGACTTCAGTAGCATGAAGTTGGCTTTGGAGAATTTTTTTAAGGAGGTTTCCTTACTGGGGGTGGGGGTGGGATGTGGATGTCAAGGGTGATTTGCTTATGGTCAGACCTGACCAGTGAGGAGGTGACCACTGGTGTGGAGCATCTATCTCCCATGTTGGTAATGACCAGGTCTAGGATATTGGAGCCCCTGGTAGGACAATAGATTAGTTGGTCCAGTTGCTGGAATTTATGAATTCTAAGAACCGTTGGGAAAAGGAGTTGGTACCAGAGTTTTCCCAGTTAATGGCAGGGTAGTTGAAATCACCCAGTATTAGGGTGTTTGGTTGTATCTTAATATTTTCCAGTATGTTTAGAAAGGTGTAGTGAGAATCTTGGGGCATGGTAGGGGATCTGTAGCAAGCTACAATTTGGATTGCAGTCTTACCTAGTGTTAGTTGCATCTGGAGAATTTCAGATACATTGTGTTGGGCAACTAGCCTGGAGGTGTGAATATCCTTGGTGAATATGGACACTCCTCCACCTTTAGTGTTTCGGTCTTGGTTTTGTGGCCAAAAAGTGTGGTAAGAGTTGTAGCCTGGTATTGCAGAGGTGCTCTCTGGAGCCTTGAACCAGGTCTCAGTTACTGCACAGATATCGATGTTCTCCATTTTTAGAAGTGCCTCGAGAGAATGCATTTTGAGGTCTAGACTTCTAGCATTGAGTAGCATTACCTTCAGATTTTGCATGCTTTTATCTGTTACGGTGGTGGTTTTGTCCTTTGAACCTTGCCTAAAAAAGGCACTATAGGGGTGGCAAGAGCTTTAGCCAGTAACCCGAATCCCAGGGGTGACAGTTGCAGACCATCTCTGACAAAGCATCGTGGTCTGTCGATCATGTCTTGACAGGCAGACAGATACTGGATCCCCTTTGAATGACACCAGAAGCTTAGCCAATTGTTGAAGTCAATCATTTTGTCCTTATACTGTGGTATCATTCTGGGCAAAGGCAGGATGCTACTTAGGGCTAGGATCATACCTGCCTGGGCCACATGATCCGAGAGCTTTTCCATGTCTCTTTTCGTGTAGTCCAGGGAGGTACGTCTCAAGTCATTCACTCCAGCATGGACAATGACAGAGTCATATTTGTACTTGTTGTGGCGTGACTTGAGTGCATGCGTTATGTGGCAGATCCTGGCACTTGACAGGCAGCTGACTGTAATTTTCTCCTTGTTCATCCTGGTGAGTGACTATAGAGTCACCTATGACTAATGTGTTGGGTACATTGATTTGCCTTAGGGGCTGTTGTTGGGTGGCACACTGGTGTTGTGAGCTATATGTCACTTTGGTTGTGACTGGTGTTTGTTTGCATTTCAGCTTCGGAGGTCCTTGTTGCTTGGGCAGGTTAATGTTAAGGGCCTCTGCATATGTGGGTTTAGTGTTGCTATGTGTGGGTGTTGATGGTGTAGGTTTTGAAGGGCTATGAGTTGCTTGAGGTGTAGTGCAGTTGTTAACCTTCTCCTCTTGACTGTCTGGCACAGTCTTGGCCAGAGAGAGCTTTGCTTCCCATTTGGCTATGTAAGTACATCTCTCGCAGGTTGTAGTGTTGGGTGGTAGGAGGAGAGAGGGCTGTCTGTGTACATGCGGCAGTTGCCGGATTGCCCCAGTATGCCCAGATTCACTAGGTGGACAGGAGAAATCACCGGAAGCTGACCCTTGGACATGCCTGTTTAGGTGCTGTTTTTGTAAAGTATAAGAACTGTTTTAATAAAAATCAAACCTGCCTGCTCAGTAAAGAGCTCTGACTGTGAACATACACACATGCAAAACAATAGAAACCGTAATAAAAACTATTAAATCCTAGGACTCCCTTATTCTGTTCAACCTTCTTCAGCGACAGCTTACCTAAGGGAAAAAAAAGCAGTTCTTTGAGCAATCAAACCGAGAACTCCTTGTAACAACTGCCGGTGTGCCTCAATGACCATCTCTGGTGATCCGCGAGTGCCCCAGTAAAATAGAGGGATCCAGTAGCAGGTAAAATCTCCAAATATTAGCAAAAAGAAAAGAAATACCTGCTGCTGGACCCTCTATTTATTTAGGGAAAACAAAAGAAAATTAGGTTGCGGTGGACCTGTTACGCAAGTGGTGGCTTGGATTGCAAGAATCCGATTGGCTGCCACCACTTGCTTTATCAAGAACATTTTAAACTGAATTTGTACTAAAAGTTTAATGAACTTAATGTAAAAACGGACTGAATCTTAACTATATCAGGTAAATTACAAATTCAGTTACGATTTCAGTGTCTTTTACATTAAGCTGAACTACAAATCTGCACTAAAGTTTCTCGCGCTTGTGGAAGGCACTCTGGGGCAACAGCTTGCAATTAGTATCTTCTCATGGCGCGCTCTGTGTTGAGCACAGAGGCCACATGAGAAGGTACTCGGGGTTAATGAGTTAAGTGCTGCAGCTTTTTTTCCCTCTGGCTAATACAGTCCATGGCTGACTTGCTAGCCTGCACGGATCAGTAAATTGTCATGTATCTTGCTACATTGTTCCCCTTTCAGCTAAAAAAGGAAGCAAGTCAAAAGTAGATCATGTCCTTTCAAGTCTGTCAGTGACTTTGTCACCTGTGCTTGGTTTGGCCATTTTCTTACTGATTCTTTTTAATGAAACTTTAATGCCTCTCTCCTTATATTGACACATTGTATTAGAATTGTTCAGTGGGTGAATATATAGCACTGATAATACAGGATTTTTTTAATTTATTTTTATAAGCCTGGGAGGCACTTAACACTGGCATAAATTCAGTGACAATAGAGAAGACAGCAAATGCCCATATCTATGTCAAATGTATATATATTTAGCTTCAAGTTACTGTCCTTTAGTGCCCTTCACCACATTGCATATATGTTAAGATGTTTGCCTTTGAAGATGGGATCAACTTCATGATGTAAAAATTATAACTCCCCCCCCCCCCCCCCAAAAAAAAAAAGAAAACTATGCATTTAGTTAGTGGAGGGACTGCATTGTTACGAATTATACCAAAACTTGCCTCATATTATACACTAAACTGTAAATGGCTTTTGGTCTGCAGGTGTGCAGGGTTCACTGTGCACATGTACAACAGATGTTACTTTGCTTTCTGTCAACCATCAGATTGGCCTTTGTTTTACAGCTTTGGTAGGTATGCAGCAAAATAAGCACAGATAATCATTTGTTGCATATGTGCCTTTAGTCAGTGCCAGAGATTGCAGCAAACACTTTTTTGTCAGTCCTGTATTTTCAAGTCTGCACAATGGACCCAAATCGTAAAGGGAAAACAGATGAGCAGAGCTGCTTAGTAGCATTAGGAAAAAGAAATAAAAAAGTAAACCAGTCACTTATGTTGTATCAATGCTTTTTAGAGTCCTATACCACTTTTCCCATTTATTCCAGAACACACTTTGCAGAATGTTTGCTTTTACCTTATTACAGTAGTTCTCATGTGGCTGTCCACTGCCCTCTTAAACATTACTTCTCGACTGTGAAGTGTTCCCTAATATAGCATCTGCTTCTGTTGGCCTCTTCTTAAACCTCCTAGTACCTAAACATCTCCTTGGAGAGATGTCACTCTCTTGTGCCCTACTAGTACCTTTAAATGCTATACATTACATTCATTCCACAAAACCTTGGCTGCTTAATCTCTTGACCTCTCCAACATATTAACTCATAGCCACTGCCTCCCCATCTGATGTGCTCATTCCGTTATATATCTGGTATCCACTTTTTTTCATAGTAGCTCTTCTGTTGCAGCTGTTAGCATTCAATTTTTACTCTCCACTGCTATAATGTCCTTCCATATTTATATATACTTTCTCCATTATTTTGGCTGACCACATTTACTTCACTTTACCACTTATATTATGCATTATGTAGTCCTGATCCTACTTTTTTAAATCCTGATGTACATGAGTGTATATTTTACATCTGTTACTTTACGCCACTACACTTTATAATTTAGTTATGCATTTAATCTTACTTCTTGTTGATGCTTTGCATGGATGTAACCTGGTTGAGAATGCAAATGGTCAGATTTGATCAGTGCTCTAATCCGGTAAACAAAAATTAAATCTAAACATGCTGTCTGTTCTAATGGACAACATTGTTTATCATGTCTGCTTAAGCACTGCAGCTTGTCTGTTTAGAGTTTCTCCTTCCCTGCCCCCATTTATTCTTTCTTCTGACTGACTTAAACATACTTGAGCAACTCTTCTGATATGTGCTTTACCAGTGTATGTGGCAGTGTTCAAAGGTTTATTACCTACTTTTGCAAAATAATATTTCTTTAAGTCATCCTTGATTGTCTCTTCCGAAACTTCTGTGCATTTGGTTCCCGAATGCACCATAACATTAAGCACTGATGACAAGGAGTATTAAAGTGGCTTGACCCATCCATTGACCACGACTGCAAGCTTGCACATTACTATAGTACAAGTATGGTTAAGAGGGTACTTGCTGTCCCTCCCCCCACACTTACTCACACTGCTTCAAGAGAAAAGTGCTGAAGGTTCAGTCAGATGAACAAAACAGTAGATGTTACAGTAGGAGGAAGCAAGGAATAAGGAGCATTTTTACATGGGGGCAGCTTTCACTAAAGTTGGGAGCAATTTCGATGTATGCTAACTGTACAGCTATACAACCAGAGAGAAAAAAAGCCACAAAAGTCTGAATCAGAGCTGATGCACGAACAGAAACCTGTTGGTAGTGATTGCCATTGGAAAACTGGGACCGAGGAGTTGCATATATGGAAATGGATTTAACTCTCCACTTTTTACTCTTCTAAATGGACATCCCATGCATCCACAGATGCACTAGGTATGCTGCCTTTTCTCTCAGCTTAATTTGGTAACCAGGTTGAGAGATGCTCACGCCTGATTGACCGCTGTATTTATTTACATTTGCCTATACATTTACTGTGTCACTCTGTACAGATAATTAAACTAGCACGTAATCTGATTACTGAATGATGGATGTTGTATATAAAGCACTGTAAATGATTTCCTTTGTACGAATTGTCTTTAAAGTTCACAGTGATGATCATCAGTATCACTGCTGTAGTAGTTGAAAGCTATATGGGACTATATCCTGCCCAGCATATAACAGCCAGCCACGCTCCAAAAGTCTCTTGCTGTCCTTCACACATGCACCCAGGCTGCAATGGCGTGATCTCTGAAAGGAGAAAATAGCAGCCTGGGCACAGAAATGCCCAGTACATTATTGTAGCCCTCTAGAGGGCTTCTTGGCTTCACAGGATTGATTATCAGTTCTGATCTTTCAGTGCTGGCAGGTAAGTCCCTCCTGGGAGCCCTTCCAAATAAAATTGCAATTTTTTATCTCTTTTTGACTAAAATGATACCAGGTCTCTCTAAACAGACCTGTATTTGTGTTTTTACATTTTACCACCCGCATCTCATTACATGTGATATGTTGTTTTTAACTTGGGCTAATTATCTCTAGTTTGGACATTTTGTGGTACAAATGGTGTTGCTTTTGAACTCTGTGGTTTTAGTTTAAGGACTTGGGCATTTGTAAGGGAAACTGTTTGTTTAGTGCTTGTATTTACTGCATGAAAATTTACCTTCCGGCCTTCTTTTTTCAGCTTTACTTTCCAGGGAAAAAAATGACTTTCGCGGTGGTGCAGCGGTAGCGTTGTTGCCTCACAGCAAGAGGTTCTCCCGTTCGATTCTCGGCTGGAGTGCGGGGAGTGCCTTCTGTGTGGAGTCTGCATGTCCTCCCCGCGGTTGGGTGGGCGTTCGAAAGACATGCGTAAATGGGCGTGCCTTTGTTGAAGGTTGAACGTCGAGCTGGCACCTTGGCATTCGTGAAAATCTACTGCCAATCATTAGCGGACCGGAGTTCCGCTGTGGCGACCCCTAACCGGGAAAAGCCGAAAGACAATAACAACTTTCCAGGGAAAAAATATTCCTTTATATTTGGGGACAGAAGTGTATTCTTTGTGGCTTTAATTTTGTGATTACCTGGATTATTCTGGGGAAGGGGAAGTGTGTATAGTGCTTGTGAACTCTTGAGTGAATACTTCCCTCCTGACCGAATATGTCTAGCTGCAATTTAACAGTGAATTAGCTTCTCTCTTAGGAGGAACATTGATTCCCTCACTGGTCATATATTTCTTTCTGCTGCTAAACCTAAGAAGAAATAGTTAGAGTTGCCTACTCCATGGGCTCACTCAGTGCCTCGGCCACTAGTAGGCGACTGTGCAGTGGCCATAGCTTGTTTCTCATACCACTCACTGGTTTCCTCAGGACCCTGTGGTGTAGTCCTTACCCACCACCATGGTCCATGGGGTTAGCCACATCCCCCGTGGCTGTACTACTGCCCATTCTAGGCATGGCATAGAACCACGTTGGTCAAAGGAGTTGCTCCAGGAGGTTCTTCTAGGGATGCCCAAGGTAAGAGACCTGTTTGGGGTACCATCTTTCAGTTGGGATCCCTGTGGGGGTGTCCTTAGAAAAAAAAAAGTTAGTCATAACTCTTTTGAAAACAATGTTTGTTAATAATGTTAAATTACTTGACTATTGCAGGTTTTAAATCCTGCTGACCAGCAGACTAATCTGAGTTGAAATCATAGTTCCAGTATTCATGAGGATATCTTATCAGTGGACTCTGATCAGGATATCTGTGTTTTTTTTTTCATGTCCCTGACTCTGATTCTGAGGAAAGTGATTCCTCAGTTTCTCTTTTGCTGACTGAGTCCAGAATTAATAATTTATTTTAGTTGTAACAGGTAGATGTCCCCCCCTTAAGAAAATATTAAGTCATGTTGCAAATGGATATGCTGCACGTTACTGCTATTCCACCTCTTATGCCAGCCTTGGTGGATGATTTTGGTTTGGCCTCCTATAGTCCTGATAAAGAGTTTTGGAGGACTTTTCTGCCACATTACCTCAGAAAGTAAGTCCTTTCTCAATTCTATTTTCGCTGTTCTTTTTCAAGTGTCTAAATATTCTTAAAATAGTGTGTATGATTGTGCTGACTGCTATCCTGATGAGACATTTTACTGAGTATGTAATCAGAAGTTTTCAGATGTTAAATCTGAGATTTTGAATTCTTCTTTTGGAAGGGGTGTTTGTTTGGTCCTTTTACTACTCAGATATTCAAAGTTTGAAAGAGGCAAATTGATTCAGGAGAATACTAAGATTTTTTGCCCCTTTTTAATCTACTAAAACATCTGGTTCCTTTTTCAAAAAGCAAAATAAGCAATCCCAACAAGCTTCTGGCAAACAGGACTATAAGAAAGTGGCAGTAGGGATCTAATAAAAATCAGAGATATTTTCAGGGAAAAGAAAGCTTTCACAGAATGACTATTCCAGCATCCCCCTCTCCGCCACTACTACTACTACTTCAAACCTGTCCCATAAATTGCTTGTCAATTTTTCCCTTTCACATCAGATTGTTTCAGACATGTGGGCTGTGAAAGTAGTCCATGGGGAGTTACAAATGGCACTGTGAAAACCTACCTCCTTTTCAGTGTATTCCTCCTCATTCTCTAAACCAAGCAGAGCTGTTTACTGTGGTTTTAAATCATATGCTTTCCTTGTGCTCATAGAACCAATGCCCTAAAATCATGTGGGAAAAGGATTTTATTCAAGATTGTTGCTGGGGCCAAAAAGGAATGCATCCTGGAGACCAGTTTTCAACCTGTCCTTTCTCAAACTGTAGTTCAGGAGGTTGATGTTGCAAAGTCTGCTACCTTTCTTTCTCTTTTTTAAGTTTGTAACTGTAGACTTGAAAGATGCTTATCACTTTTCCATTGCCACAGAGGTCAAATATTTGAGGCTGTCACAATATCAGTTCTCTGCATTACCCTTTTGGGTTATCTACAGCTCCAAGTGTGTTTTCCAAGTGTCTAGCTCCATTGATAGCACATTGCAGACTCCAGGGCATGTCCTTATTTAGATGGCGTACTTATCCTTGCAGGGTCTTTTTCTAGGTGTCAGAAATCACTTGCAAGGGTTACAAATCTCCTTCTCAGCCTGTTTTTTCAGATCAGCAGTCAAAAATCCTCTTTAATTCCTTCTCACAGAGTATTTTTTTCTTAGGTTGCCTCCTAGATTCTTCCCTGAAAAGGCACTCAACCCAGGAGAAAGTGGACTTGTGTTCAGGACGTTTTCACGAGTTTCTCCAGTCAATCTCAAACTTCACCCTGAGAATATCTGATGATTCTAGTGTTCGTGGCATCCATTATTCTCATGATTCCTCTTGCTTGGCTACACATGAGAAAAATCCAATGATTTTTTTTAAAAACTGCGTGGACCGAACATTCTCAACCTCTGGAATTTTAAATTCCAGTTGTGGGTTTTGTGAAGGCAACTTTGGTGGAGAGAACAGATTTCCTCTGAATCCAGATCTCCCTTTCTGTCTTCCAACCCCTGTATAATGTGTTAAAACAGGTACAGAAACCCAAGCAAACTCCAGTGTACCTGGGGGGGGGGGGGTTTCAAAAAGTGCAGGCAGGGTGTTAGGAATAAAACAGACAGGCCAAAGCATATACATGTGCTAACTGTAACCCATGCTATAGAATATTTTCATCTGTGGACTCCGGAACCTCTGCATGTGATTAGTGATGATACCATAGTGACATGGTACATAAATAGGGGGTCACTAGGTCTTACCCTCTGAGCAGGCTGGCTGTGGTGGCTTGGGAGGTCAATATGAAGCATTGTTTAACCCTCCAAGCTTCCTACATTCTGCCACAACAAAATATAGGGGCAGACAAGCTGAGAAGGACCAGGACAGACCTACACAAATGGAAATTAAATTAGGGAGTATTCCATGATTTGATCCATTTGTGGGGAACACCAAGTATATCTGTTCTCTTCCTTTCAAAACAGACAACAAAATAAATTTTGCCCCAGGACTGTCTGCAGCAGGCCTGAAAAACAGATGCTTTTTCATTCCCATGGTCAAGAATGTTCCTTTATTCTTTTACATCCTTACCACTGATTTCCAGGGCCAATTTGAAGATTCAGGAGGACTGTCCAAAAATCATTGTATTGACTCCTTTCTGACCCAGGTAACAGTGCTTCTCTTTTCTTATGGAATTTAACAATGACAGTTACCACAAGCTTCCTCTCAGATTGGATCTACTCACACAAGACAAGGGGAGTGTTACAACCCAATCTGAAAAAGCTACAACTGACTGCACCTTGTTTTTGAGGATGTGCAGCAAGTACTGAAGGAGTCCAGAAAACCTGTTACTCGGAGATGTGTTAGTAAGTCAGAGAGATTTTCTAGCTGGTGCCATACGAATAACAAGGGGCCAATAAGGAATTATGTACTACTGGTTCTTAAATATTTGTGAGTTGGTTTCCTCTGGCTTTTCTTATTCCTCTGTCAAGGTTCATATTTTGGCCATTTCAGCATGTCTGTCCATTGATCTCCTCTTTCTTCTCTGTCTTTGGTCAAGTAGTTCTTGAATGTGGTTTTACATGTTAGACCACCTAGGAGGTGTCACCTGCTTGGAATCTTTGTACTGGAAGAGTTAACTTTCTCCCTTTGAACCAGCTTATCTGGCTGATTTACAATTCTTGATGTAGAAGACCGTGTTACTTATTGCTTGAATATCTGCAAGAAAAGTATCCAAGTTGCAGGCTGTTATGGTTTGTGAACTCTCTGATATTTCTTAAAGATAAAATTACTTTTAAGAACAAATCCCTCTTTCATACCAAGAGAGTTTACTTGGAATCAAGCCGTCAATCTTCCTGCTTTCTGTCCAGAATCTAAATATCAGGGTGACAGAAGTCTTCATGCTTTGGATAAGCACAGACAACTCTAGTGTTATCTTGACAGAAGCAAGTCCTTCAGAAAATCTGAGCAGCTGTTTATCTTCTATGATTGAGCAAAGAAAGGTTAACCTGTGTCAAAACAGGCTATTTCCAGATGGTTGTCTCTTGCTATTGTTTTTATTTCTTCCTACCATGGTATTATTATATCTTCCAGGCAGAATCGAGGCACATTCTGATAAGAGCCTTATCTTCTATGGCATAATGGAAGGGGGTGGAGTCTAGAGGCATTCTAGAGACAGTGTCCTGGTCCTCTGTACATACTTTTGCAAGGCATTACAAACTAGATTCCTTCTCCAGGACCAGAACAGGCTTTGCTTGGTACATACTTCAGGTGTTTCCTGGATCCTAATCCTTCCACAGGTTGAATAAACTATGGTAATCTATCCATGTAGCTGTAGGCTAGTGCAGCAGTGATACTGATGAAGACAGTGCAGTTGTATAAGTTGCAATATAGTAGGTATTGGAAGTCGTCACTGCTGCTGTAGCCGCTCCTTCCATCCAAAACCCCTTTTCTATTTAGTTAAATTTTTGGATAGTTGTGTTCTTTAACTTTTCTGAAAACAACTGGCTCTGTTCCTTTGGAGGGGCAGGAAATACCTGAGTAATTTTGGTGCCCATGTTTTTTCATCATTTGACGCTTGTGCATGCGTGGAGGGGAGCCAGAGACTTTTGGAGACTGGCCAGGCATTGTATACTGGGCAGGATGTAACCCTGCAGTAGTGATGGATTCTTTTTCTTGGCTAAACCTCTTAATCATCTTAGAGTATTACTGTCAGTCCTAGGAAGCCCATCCACCATTTTGTTGAAAACTTTTTTTTCTCCCACAGTTGAGCTTCCTTCTTTCTAGAGCGCCACAAATGTCCTGCTTCTTTTATGTTACCCCCCCCCACACACACACACACACTTCCTGATAGGTCACTCTAACATTACATAAATTGCTCATTTGCTGTCTTCCATTACACCTCACTCCTGAAATTATTCTGCATGTGTTGTTCACATAAATTCCATTTAGTTCTATGTAATTTGTTCCTCACTTTTCTAAAATTCTCAACTCCAGTTGTGTATTCTTTACAATATTTAGTACTTCAGTTTCAGTTGGTTTAGATTTTGATTTCCGTTTTCTAGTAATTGCTTTTCCAGCAGTCAGTAGTATTAAACTTGATAAAGCCTTACAATGTCTAGGCAATTCAGATCTTGTTTCCCAACTCAAAAGTAATTTCCTTAGTTACAGCCAATTGCTCTCCCAACATTTCAGGCAGAGTACTCTGTAGGTAATTTTTAGAATCTGCCAGCTTGATACACTCCTAAAAATATATTCCCAGTTCCACCTTTCTTTGCTATCATACCTCCAACATCAGACGCCTGATTGGATTATAACTGTGCAAACACATCCAACAAAAACCTAGTGTCTGGACTCTGTTGCATGCTTGGGAGGCACATACATGTCCTCACAGTGTTCCTTAGTAAATTGCCTTGTCAATCTCTTCCCAATGTTGTATAACCTCCTTTGATTGTTATAGTTATCATGCAATATTACATATTCCTTACTAAGTATCCAATTATGAACAGCAGCTTCTGTTCTAGAATGTACTAAAAATTCTACAAGAGCTTGTGTTTCACTTGGCACCCTTCTATCCCTTTATTTTTGCTAACAGTCTGATATCAATCCCTGGAAGGGAAGGCAGTCTCGAACCTGCAGTCCAGAATCTCTGCTTGGCCTCATCCCACTCTTACATTTCCCTGTCTAGGTGTGTGTTCCCAGTACCATCATTTCTTTGCCACATTTCTCCAGTAAATTTCAGCTCTCTCTTGCCTATTTTATACCCACCTTTAGTCATCCCTATTGCCAAAATCTCCTTTCTCAATTCCTGTGCTGGATTAGCAGAAAGTATTTTAAGAACTACTTCATAAGTGTAATATGTGTATGGTTGTCATTCTCCTTACAGGTGTGCATCCAAAACCCTAGTGTCTGCGTATTTCTTCAACTTTCAACATTTTTCATCATCCCATTTTCCTGTGTTTGTGTTTGGTATACGAGCCTTAACTGCATAGCTCTAAAGAATCCATTCAAATCAGGTAATCCTAAACCACTTTGGTCTGTAGGAAGGGTCAGCTACAACTTGATTCTTGTTTCTTTCCCTTCCAGAATAAATTCTGTCAACTTTATTCATAACTTATTTTCTTGTTGATAAAAAATATGCATGAGTGACTGCTTGTATCTTACTATCCATGTCCATAATCAAGAGGTGTAAGTTTTTTTTTTTTAGTTCTTTTGTTTAGCCCAGGGGTCTGCAACCTTCACTATCAAGAGCCATTCTGGCCCCTCTCCCACCAAATAAAATTCATCGGGAGCCACAAAACCTATTTGACTCCTAAAATGAAGATAACACAACATATAAAGTTTTATATATAGTTATTATCCTAAATATAAAAGAACTAAGTTTATAAGAGCAATATTTAAAATCCGTCCCCCATTTTTGTTCCTTTGTTGGGATTGCTCGATCACCGCGTGTGTGTGTGTGTGTGTGTCATATCCCTCAACCTCTTAGAGCAAGAAAGCTGGGCAAAGCCATAAACAGTGCAGCACAAAGGCCCAAAAATAGGGGCACTATTTGAATATTGCTCTTTCAAACTTAGAAAGTTGATAGAATAACACATTTTGCATTAGCATGAATTTTATGAAGGGTATAAAGTCTGAAACTCAAATGTCTATTTTTTTCTGACTTCAGCACTCATTGATTTGCCAGAAAGCCACAATTTTATGAGTAACAGACCAAAAATATGAGGCAAAAATCAGGACATTCTGCGAAAATCTGCACAGTTGAGAAGTGTGTGCGTGTGTCTGTGTGCGTGTGTCTGTGTGCGTGTGTCTGTGCGTGTGTGTGTGCGTGTGTCTGTGTGATGCATGGCAACAGAAATCATGTTATTCTAGCAAGTTTCTAAGTTTATAAGAGCAATATTTAAAGTCCATCGCTCAATTGCTCTTAGAGTGTGTGTATGTGTGTGTTGTGCGGTAGACATGCCATTATTTTTCATAGCTACAGGGAGCCACTGCAGAGGGGTGAAAGAGCCCTATGCGGCACCAGAGCTGCAGGTTGCAGACCCCTGGTTTAGCCTCTTCCTGCATATCCTTGACATAACTGAATCCTTTTTTAATCCATACAATGAAATAATATGTGTTGCAGTGTCTCTCTAAATATGGGTATTGAACCAGTTCATGTATGGGTACATAGTTTACCATTGTAGCCTTTGTTTTGTCTTTAATTTTATATTCCAAAAAGACTTCATACTGTCAAAAAATGTTCCACAGCACCAGAATGTCCATTTTGAATTTATCAAGTACAAAATTATATCTGTAATGATTACCATACCAGTTATTTCCTTGAGCTTGTGTGTCCCTTATTTTCTTTGCCAATGGCTCTAAATAAAAAGCAAATGAGGAAAATAAGACACCATTGTCTGGTTCCTCTACTCAAACACAACTTGTCAGAGAGGGACCCTGCCACCTTAATTCCTGCTTCTGACCCTTCATATATCATCTTAATTAATCCTATTATTCTCTCATCAAACGCACATGCTTCCATTGGTCTACTTCTAAATTCCCAGATGAATGGCTTGAATGCTTTCTGTGCATCAAGAACCATCAACAGTACTTGACTTTTCTTTGACTGTACTTCCCTGTGGATCATTGTTCTGTTAATGTTGTCAAATGTTTTCCTCTCCTCCACAAAACCACATTGATTCATATCTATCCATTTTGGCAACACCTTTGCCATTCTCATAGATAGTATAGAGAGAGATATTTTATAGTCATGGTTTAAAATTTAAATGGGTCTCTATGAAGGGTCTTTACATTCTTGGCATAATACAGCCACCACAGCTGTCTTTTAATGTGCCGGTGCTTCCCTTCCTTTTAAAATACTGTTTTATCACTTTTTTCCTCCTAAATTCAAAACTTTGCAGAAATGCCATCTATTCCTGGAGACTTCCCTGTTAATTTTATTTATCAGCATTTTATCTTCTCTCTTCCTGTAGTAACTATTAATTGCTGAGCTTCATGGCATAATTGTCTTCCACGAATATTACCATCAATGTCTTTTTTAAGACAATGTTATTAATTTAATATATTTGCAATATATACACAGAAAGGAAAAAAATCAACATCACATACTGTCATACAGTGTTAGGATTTCATTGAATCATCAAGGTAATCTTATGCAGTTAACACACTGAGGGCCGGATTCACGAAGGCTTGCACGTAGTCTAAGAGTAGAGTAAGACTCCATGCAGCCAACATGTCCGCCGAGTGATCCAGGAACAGCCGGTAGGGGCATGCAACAGAGCTCCTAAAACGAGTCTTACACGGACAGGGCTTGGATATAAAATTACCTCAGTTGCAGGCAAAAGCTATGCAAATGAGGTAAATTTGCAATCCAGGAAACCTGAACCTGTCCGAGTAAGAGTAGTGTTATTTTCAGAAATGTACTCTGTTGATAATTGAGTACGGTTCTGCAAATAGCAAAACGGAGCCATGACAGCTCCAAAAAAAAAAGGATGCATCCAGTTGAGGAAGCATGCCAATGGCCAAACATACAGCCATTGGCAATGTTCACCGATGCAAAATAAAAATAAAATAATTTTTTTTTTATCCCGATCTCCGGTGTTTTAGCGCAGCGCCACGCAAACGCGCTGTGCTCTAAAAAGCAGAAAACCAATAATTAAAATCCACAAATGTGGATTTTATTGTAATTCTTAATTTACAATGCAAGGGAATGGCAGGCTGAAGACAACATGGCTACCGAGTAGAGGTTGCTAAGGGGGGAAGCTCAGTCTAAGAGATGTAACTAAGCATTAGTAGGCAATCCTATGCAAATGAGGGTTAGGATAGTGAATCCAAAGATTACATAGCAAATGAGCACAATCAGTGGAGTGTAGGAGTAGGATAAGGGGAGTAACAGAGGAGAAGATAGGTGACATCACGAGGGGGGTATGTATGAAAGAAGTGAAGCTCATTGGAGCAGAGTGGCATGTGTCTGCTGTCAGTTACACATCACTGGAAGAGGTGTCTCCACAGGTAGCCTAGCTAAAGGCAAGAAATTGAAGGTGTATGCTGTGGATAATACTAAAGTTTTTTGCTGAAGTGCCTGCAACGTATATGCGGGCGGGTGCACGCTTGTATATCCGAGTAAGACTCTGTGCATGCGTTTAAGCCGGAGTAAGCATGTCTAAGGCTGTTTAAAGTTCTGTAAGCGCGTTTGCGCCGGTGTGCATGCGTTTTAGCAAGAATAAGCAAGTTTTAGTCCGTGTAAGCATGTGTGCGTGGCGCTGCCCCCCTGAGGAAACAGAAAGGAAAAAGGAAGCACAACAAATAGTAGGAAGTTAACCAGGGAGTACTAGCAGAGCTAGCAGGTGAAAACAATCAGAATCAGGCAATTACACAGGCAGTGCACTAGCCCAGCCCAGCACTTAAAACTCTGCAAACAACATTCCACTATGTTTCTCTCAAGAGAGACTGCAACACTGCAGTAAGCTAATAGAAGTGAAAACTGAAAAAGCTTAACTGAGACAAATAAATGTTTAGGGGCTGCCATTGCTGTTATAAGGCGACATATGCAACATGCTGAGGGTGGTGACAATGCGAATGCTGCTGGACAACCCACAGTGAGGAGATGGAGAAGAGTGTACAGGCCCAGGGTAAACTATCAGGGGCTACATGAGCTGGAGATAGTGGAGCGCTATAGAGTGGACAGAGACCTCTTGCAGCAAATTGTTGAGCTGTGCAGGCCACGCCTCACACACAGAACCAACAGTGGGGAAACCATCCCAGTGGAAACCAAGGTATGTGTTGGCCTAAGAATATTAGCAACAGGTACCTTTCAGAGACCAACTGGTGATATGATGGGGGATATCACAGGCATCAGCATCCAGGGTACTGCACCAGTTCCTGGATGCCATGTCAGCACATGTCGGTGATCATGTATATTTCCCCAATTCCTGTGAGGTATTGGCCAGCGATATGCGTCTCTTCCAGCAAATAGCGGAATACCCTGAGGTAGTGGGTGCAATAGACTGCACGCACATATGCATCAAAGCACCAGCCAGTGAGCGGGGTAGGGTCCACTTCAACCGCAAGGGCTTCCCCTCCATCAACTGCCAGGTCGTGTGTGATACTGAATGTGTGTGCTGGCTGCCCTGGAAGCTACCATGATTCCCATATCTGGTATCTGACACAGCTGTACCAGACATTTGCCAATGGGGACATCCCTCATGGTCACCTAGTGGGGGATGCTGGCTATGCACTGGAGCCGTGGCTGATGACACTCATCAGAAACCCACGCACACCTGAACAGGAACGACATAATGAGGCACACGCACAAACACGAAATGTAATCGAGCATGTGTTTGGCCTGCTCAAGTCACGGTTCCGGTGCCTGGACACATCTGGTGGAGCCTTGCAGTACTCACCAACTACATGTACCCAAATTGTCATGGTATGTGCTATGCTACATAATATGATCCTGTGAAAACAGTTGCAGCAAGAGCAGCATAGGCCTGGGCCAAACAGCCCCCCCACCATTGCCAAGGCCATCACAGGCAGAGCATGACTTGGAGGAGGAACAACCTGAGCCTGCCCCAGTAGGCAGAAGGAGGAGTGCCCAGTATGCTTTGGCCTTGGCAAAGAGGCAATGCATAGCGCATACACTGGCTCAGTAGGAACACCATGGAAATGATACCTCTCTCTGACTCGCACATATAGTAAAAGGGATGCCTAACTTGACACTACCTGTTTCCAAACATGTATAGGGAGTGTAGTATGTGCATCCGATATAGGCAGCCCTGCAGCACCACCTGAGGCATGATTGCCATGTGTTAAGCAATATAAAGCAGTGCTAAACAGCTTTCACCACCATTTAGTATATGTAAAGCAATTGCACACACTAACACTAGCACAACTGTGGTCAATGTTGAGCAATATTGGGCAACGTTGAGCAATGTTGGACAAGCTTGGTCTACGTTGGGCATAGCTGAACAAAAGCCAACATGCTCATATTTGCTCTACTGGCCCTTAAGCAGTCTGGTCTGCTCAGTATGAAAATATAAAGCAGTGACAGGCCTCAAACCCAGCATACTGTTTACTACAGTCATAGTACTGAACCACTAAACCATGACAGTATTGCACTGGTCAGCCTGCATGAAGAAATGCTGATAAGTCTATGCAAAGTATCTCATGGAAACCCTGCAGGCACAGCATAATCCCTGTCGAGTTATGACACAAAGGTGAGCCCTGCAGTAAGAATAGAACCTGATTTTCAACACACATATAGTATAAATGTTAATATTGGTCATGTTCACACACATCAACAAATGTAGTGGACTTCAGACAGCAACATACTGAAAGGTCCCACTGGGCATGCTCACACACTTGAATAAATGAGACAAATGTCAGGCAACAAAACACTGAAAGGACAGACTGGGCATGCTCACACACTTAGGCCATGTCTGAGTACAGCAGTGGGCCACACATATCCAGCAGTTGCATGTGTTAACCCAGGAACCTCTCACTATTCACCAATCCGCCTTGTGCACACAGTTATATGACAACAGACACATATATAATATATTGGAACCCTGTCATAATAAAATATGTTCTGCATATACTTAGGTTGTTCGTAGAAAGTGGGAAAGCAAAGAAGATAAAAAAACCTGCAATCAGTATCAATAAACAATGTGCATCCCGAACACTACCATAGGTGCATAGGTTGATACTAGGCTATCTGCCCTAGGGCATTTATAAGCCTAGCCAGAGTGTGTTTGGCTTTTGCAGCCCTGTTAGATTAGTAGACTGTGCCTGTGAATAGTAGGTCACACAAGATAAGCCTTTTACGTTTAGTTTATTGTGCCTCTGTCTAGCAGGGACCCAGAAGAGATCCCAGGGGTAAACATACGATCACCCATCCACTCGTCAATATGTCTCCTGTAGGGGGTCAGTGGGGGGCTCTGCCTATGTGGGACTGGGATCCCATTCCAGAGTGAGGGGAGCCTCTGGGATATGAATGTGTCCCTCCAGCATGTCCTATTAATATCTGTGCTGAGGTGCAAGTCCCTGGAGCGTGTAGCTCTAAGGGATCCAGATATCCTGAGGTGGAGCATGTCCATTAATTCTGTGTTGGACATGGCTGTAAACAACAGATCGCATCCGAGTAGGTGGTAAGCAACTGAGTAGAGCTGGAGTTACTTTAGCCGAACTGCACAGGGCATCTGTGTGAGTCCCTAGATCCACTTGGTGAGATACTTTTGTGGCCATTACAGTTGCTGCAGGTGTCGGGTAAGGTACATCCCAAATGCCGCATTGTATCCAATCATGGGTCTGATGAGTATAAGGGCACAATGACTTTACTTGATCTAGATGTGAAACCTTTTGGGATAAGGTGGGCTATATAGAAGGTCTGTCTAACCACTTTGGCAATGCGTTTGTCAAAGGCAAGATTACTAACTACTCGTGTCCCCAAATCCCTAACAACTTCTACCGTACTTAATGTATTAACACTTATTTGGTAATGTGTGGGCACTTTGTTATTCCCAAAGGGGATGACTACACATTTAATGGCATTTAGCTGTAGGCCATGGCTCTGGCACCAGTTATCCATCTCTGTGAGACCCTTTTGGAGGATGCTTGTGCTAGCTGGAGAGTCAAATATGGCACCCAGTTTGCAGTAATCTGCGAACATGGTCAACCATATTCCTCCTGTGTTAGCCTGTACGTCAGAGGAATGTATACTGAACAAGAGAGGTCCCAGGACTGAGCCTTGCGGGACGCCACGTGTAACTGGTGTAGTCAGACATGGCACCTGCAATACTTACCATGTGGGTGCTATCCCTGATCCAGTTAGCAATCCATCTTGTGACATATGTGTCGATATCTAAGCTGGTGAGCTTATGTATGATGCCCGAGTGAGGTATTGCTTTGAAGGTTTTTGCGAGGTCCAGGTAGACTGTGTGGACTACCTTCCCTACATCTATGGACCTGGTAACTGTTTAAAGAAGGAGAAAACGAAAAAGTATAAACCACCACTGAACAACAAAGGCAAAAGTAAACTCTGCGCAGCAAACTGTCAAAACTGACTAGGCAGCATTTTAAGCATTATATTAAGTTTATTAAAAAACCAACAACGTTTTCGTCCTCCTATATTGGAAGACTTCTTCAGAAAAAACAGACAGTCCAAGCTTTTTTTAAAAACTTTCCTCCCAAAGATTCAAAAGTTTTCACCAATCAAATGAGTGTACTGGTAAAGTGCATGTCAAATATTAAAGAACCATGCATAAAACTTGCTAAAACACACCAAAGCGCAATAATCAGTAGATAATAAATAAAATAAATAAAACACATGAAAATGTGTAAATATGTATATATATATACAACTTAAAGTTAAATATTGAGTGTTGATGAACAATAACTAAAATAAAATATAAACCACATAAACGTATACGCAGTTTATATTGAAGCACACATAAAATGTTCTTCAAACCCAACATAGTGAACCACATAAAGCATCAATACTCTGTTAAGCTTAAAAAATAAGCATGTTAAAAATAAACACACTAATTGCATCAATGTATCTGTAAGACCCCACACTGTTACAAGATAACTATATATATATAAACATAAAAAGACACAATCTTACAAAATAACCTGTATATGAAGTACCCAAAGGTGGTCAAGTACAACTAACCGTTGCGCTTATTAAATGATCTTACATTGATGATGCTTAAATTTTATAAGTAGTGTATAGTTTGTAACTTTTTATAAACATAGAATGCCGTTCAAAAAGTGTATATTATATTATTTAGAGTTACTTGTTATCTCAAGCAACTCTTAAGTTTCAAAAGGCAAGTGATGTTACAGTTAATAAGCGCAATGGTTAGTTGTACTTGACCACCTTTGGGTACTTCGTATACAGGTTATTTTGTAAGATTGTGTCTTTTTATGTTTATATTGTAGCTATCTTGTAACAGTGTGGGGTCTTACAGATACATTGTTGCAATTAGTGTGTTTATTTTTAACATGCTTATTTTTTAAGCTTAACAGAGTATTGATGCTTTATGTGGTTCACTATGTTGGGTTTGAAGAACATTTTATGTGTGCTTCAATATAAACTGCGTATACGTTTATGTGGTTTATATTTTATTTTATTTTAGTTATTGTTCATCAACACTCAATATTTAACTTTAAGTTGTATATATATATATATATATATATATATATATATATATATATATATACATATTTACACATTTTCATGTGTTATATTTATTTTATTTATTATCTACTGATTATGCACGCTTTGGTGTGTTTTAGCAAGTTTTATGCATGGTTCTTTAATATTTGACATGCACTTTACCAGTACACTCATTTGATTGGTGAAAACTTTTGAATCTTTGGGCGGAAAGTTTTTAAAAAAAGCTTGGACTGTCTGTTTTTTCTGAAGAAGTCTTCCAATATAGGAGGACGAAAACGTTGTTGGTTTTTTAATAAACTTAATATACGTTAAAAAGTACGTTGCCTAGTCAGTTTTGACAGTTAACTGTTTAAAGAAATCGACCATGTTCAAGAGGCAATATCTGCCCACAACAAAGCCGAATTGTGTAGGATCCAGTGTCTGTAGGTTTCCGATGTCTGTGTGTATGAGTTCCATGATTATATGCTCCATAGCTTTGCAGTCCAGGCTAGATAGGCTTATAGGGCGATAGTGTCCGGCGTCTGTTATGGCACCACCTTTGTGGAGTGGGACCACTGTTGCTGTACGCCATTCCTTGGACCCATATCCTGTAGTAAGTCTGATATTGAACAGTGACTTCATGTGAGGGTTACGTTCATCATGAAGCTTGTGTAAGATGCAGGCCGGGACACCGTCCAGTCCCACTGATGCTGTGTTGTCTGCTTTGGAGAGGGCACTCACCTGATCATCTGTGATATCAGGGAGGCTTCACTCTGTTGGGATGGACATTTGCTCATTAAGGGGGATGGGGGGGTGACATTTGCACAGAACCTGTTTGCCAGGATGTTGGCAATGTCTGTGGGTTCAGTGTATGTATTGTCATTTTGCAGTAACTCACAGCATATCTGGGAGTTGGCACCCAGGTTCATGACATAACTAAAGAAGGCCTTGTGATTGTCCTTAGTGTCTGGTGCAATTTACCTTTCGAAGCGGATCTTAGATGACTTCATGAGTGAACGTAGATTCTTGCTAGTATTGATCACAGATGCCTTCCCTTTTTGGGATTGTGCTCTATCATGTAGCTTATTTATGGCTGGGGTCCACCAGACAGGTCCCCTGCCTTTGGAGGAGTGAGTCTTGTTTTTATTTGGGATAGCACGATCCATGCATTCCAGTAGGTGTCAATAGAATGTGTTTGCAAAGGATTCAGCAGTCTGGGCCGTATTTACCTCTGTCTCGGGGTCTTTGAAGGATACCACCTCGGTTTTGAGAAGTGTGACGTTTGCTTTTGGTAAGTTCTTCACCGAGAGAACCTAGGATGGGGGTGGCGACGGGATATGGATGTCCAGTGAGATAAATGTATGGTCTGATCTGACCTTACCAATGAGGGGCATACCTCTGGTGTGGAACATGGAGTCCCCATGTTGGTGATGATCAGGTCCAATATGTTTTCCCCTCTTGTGGGTGTGGTGACCAGTTGTGACATAGCATTTGGATTTAGAAATTCTAGCAACCATTGGGCAAGGGTGTTGGGGCTTGAGTAGTATTCCCAGTCAATGTTTCTGTAGTTGAAGTCACCCCATGTAATAGTGTTTGTAGAGACCGTCATATTCTCCAGTGTTCCCAGGAAAGCTGAGTGGGGTTCCTGAGTTTAGGAGAGTGGTCTGTAGCAGGCTACAAACTGAAAGGCAGTTTTGCCCACTGTTAGTTGCACATGTATGGTCTCTGATGCTTCCTGCAGTGCTACTAACCGTATCTGTGATGTATACGGATACTTCCCCTAAATTTGCTGGTCGGTCCGAGTCTTATGGCCAAAAAGCATGTTATGAAGTATAACCTGGTAGTGCTGGTGTGCTTTTGGGAGCCTGAACCAGGTGTCTGTTACTGCACAGATATCGACATTCTCCATACTGAGGAGAGTCTTGAGTGCGTGCATTCTGAGGTCTAGACATCTGGTGTTGAGCAGCATTACCCGTGGTTTCTTTTACCTTGTATTGTCTATGGAGGTGGGTTTGTCTTTTGAGCCTTGCCCAAAAAAGGCACTGTGGGGGCGGCAACAGCCTTAGCCAGTATTCGAAAGTCCAGGGGTGACAGGTGCAAGCTGTCCATAGCGAAGGTACGTGGCATGTCGAGCATGTAATCCCAGGCTGACAGACACTGGATCCCCTTTGAATGACACCAATATGTTAGCCAACTGTTACAATTGATCAGCTTGTCTGTATACTGTGCCATCATTATTGGTGAGGGTAAGATGCTACACAAGGTCAGGGTCATACTGGCCTGGTTTACATGATCAGAGAGCTCCTCTATGTCTCTTGTCATGTAGTCCAGGGAGGAACATCTGAGGTCACTCACACCAGCATGGACAATGATGGAGCCATATTTGTACTTGCTTTGGAGTGACCAGAGTGCATGTGTAATGTGGCGGAACCTGCCACCCGACAGACAGCTCAAAGTGTCCTTCTCCTTGTTCAGCCTGGTGAGTGTGACGTCAGTGTATCTGACAATAGAGTCACCTATTACAAGTGTATTAGGTGTGTTGTTTAGCCCTAAGGGCAGTGACTGTGTGGCGCACTGACTTTGTGAACCATGTGATATGTGGGTATTGTTGTGGGGTAGCAGTTGTTTGGGTGTCTGCTTAGGAGGTCTCTGCTGCTTAGGCAGATATTATTTAGAGCCTCCGAGTATGTATTTGTGTGGTAATTTATTTTGTTTGCTGTCGCTATAGGTCTATGTGAGACTGGATTTGTGGTGTGTGTGATTACCTTCACCACCTGTTAGACTGTGCCAGTCATGGGTCGAGAGAGCTCAGCCTCCTGTTTGCCTATATAGTTGCATCTCTCACATATATCTGAGTTTGTTGGGAGGAGGTGAGGGTTGTCTGTGTACATAAGGCAGTTGTAACATTGCCTCAAAAGTCCCATATTCACCAGCTGGACTGGAGAGTACACACAAAACCAACCTTTGGACATGCCAGGATATTATGATGACATACTCTCTGTTGACTGATCAAAAGGGATCAGTAGGGTGTTAAGTGTGTAAAAGAGTATAACAGGGATTTGGTGCTCAGGTTTGTTGGTGTTTTGGAAAGATTATCTGTGAAGGAGTCCAGACAGAACCATGACACTTCCTTCAGCTATGTCATACATAACAATGTACACTCATATATGTCCTGAGTGAGGGCCAACTGTACCTGACTGAGAATGCCGACATCCTGTCAGACAGGCCCATACATACATACTCACCTCCCACTGACAAAAGTCCCTATCATCATACCAGGAGATATCACATGTAGAATGGGTAAACAGCTTCTTCCAAAGCTGAAAACATGGCATCAGTTGGATTACATTGTTTCCCTATATGTCATAAATGAACTACAGAACAAACAGACCCTGCACCTGAACAGTCTGTTGAGCCTCACCCTCTCTACAGGATCTGAAACTGTTGAATGTGTTACAGCAACATATGGCACACCCCACAAGTGTTGGTGCACAACAGACCATGGGAACTATAGTCCTATAAGCCTATGACATCTTATCTGCAAGGCCACTGAGTCCATCATGATTGAAGTCATAAACAGAGCTATTGGAAGCCGACAAACACACAACCCTACCAACTGTGGTATGATCATGGGCAGATCATGGTTCCCAAACCTGCTAGACTGTTTGCAAGGTAGCCACCCAGGACACACATCAATGAAGAGAGCTACACACGTCCCACATAGACTCTGAATAGCCCTTTATCAACATCCCATACACATGTTGTATCCACAAAATAAACAACCTGTGCATAAATATGTATTGTCATATGAAGGAATGGCAATTTGTCCACAGAGAGATCACACAAGCTAAGAATTGTGGAGTTCTGTTCAAGCTGTTAACACCTGCTGACCCACATGGTTCATTCCTGGGATTGCATAAAACAATGTGCACACACATTACCATGTCCAGTCTGATGATGTCAGCATCCTACAAATATAGCAGGAGAAAAGAAAACACCCAGTAAAGCATATAGCGCGTCGTGTTAATGCGCATCTCTCTAGTATCATAACATAGTTAGGTAGGGGTTTGAATCCTGCAATTACGCAGTGTGTGTGTGTGTGTGGGGGGGTGTATGTGTGTGTGTGTGATTTCCTTTGAGAGGAGTGCCCTTTTTGGAGACTAGGAACACATTAAAAGAAGTAGATTCCACTTTGGCAAGTCTGATGATGTCAGTGTCTCACAAATACAGCAGTGGAAACGGATTTCACCAGTAAAGCATATTGCGTGCTGTGTTAATGCGTATCTCTCTAGTATCATAATATAGTTAGGTAGGTGTTTCAATCCTGCAATTGCTGTGTGTGTGTGTGTGTGTGTGTGTGTGTGTGTGTGTGTGTGTGTGTGTGTGTGTGTGTGTGTGTGTGTGTGTGTGTGTGTGTGTGTGTGTGTGTGTGTGTGTGTGTGTGGAGGGTGTGTAAGTGTGTGATTTCCTTTGAGAGGAGTGCCCTTTTTGGGGACTGGGAAGACACATTAAAAGAGGTACATTCCTCTTTGGCAAGACTGATGATGTCAGTATCCCACAAATACAGCAGTGGAAATGAAAACTCCCAGTAAAGCATATAGCGCATCCTGTTAATGCGTATCTCTCTAGTATCATAACATAGGTAGGGATTTGAATCCTGCAATTGCTGTGTGTGTGTGTGTGTGTGTGGGGGGATGTGTGTGTGTGTGACTTCCTTTGAGAGGAATGCCCTTTTTGGAGACTAGGGAAACACCTTAAAAGAGGTATATTCCCCTTTGGCAAGTCTGATGATGTCAGCATCCTACAAATATAGCAGTGGAAATGAGAACCCTAGTAAAGCATATAGTGTGTCGTGTTAATGCGTATGTCTCTAGTGTCATAACATAGTTAGGTAGGGGTTTGAATCCTGCAATTGCCGAGTGTGTGTGTGTGACACTGTTGGTCAATGCGGTGTGGGTTTTGTTTTTACTACGGTATGACATATCAGGATTAAAACAGTATGTGCATTGCACACATCAGGTATCTGTGTGGTAAATAAATATATGTACATGTGACCTCAATTAGTACATAGGTGTGAAACCTGCATACTACATGAATACATTTGTTACCTTTGATAGATTGTGCCGCTGCTTCTCAGAATGTAGGTCACATATGTATGTATGTGACAAGGCCGGCCACTGTAGTGATCTGTGGCCAAGGTCATCTGTGTCACACACACCCATGACAGTTTCCATAGACAAGTGTGAGTGAGGGTACATGCCTGGGGTATGTATCAGACATGTTCATACACAACAAAGTCTGGCAATAATGGACAGTCATTATAGGTGTACAACAGCCTTGTGGATATGCATACAGGCCCCTAATTTCTTATGTGATACACAGAGGGACTTCACAATACCTTTGAATATGTGGATACCAAAGGACAGATGACATAACACTTGGCTGTATGTACGCATTGGCAACCGACATACATGTTGGGGGCTACCACCTATGTGATACTGTCGGGATACTATGTATAGTAAATGTGGATGAGTATGCCAAAGTTGGTTTAGAGCTATACAGCATGTGTTGGACAATAGGTATCTGTCTGTATGATACCCTTGTGTAGGATATGTGTCCCATCCAGAGAATGCATTGTAGGCCAATGCATGCATTTCCAGATGTGGATGGACATATCTCTAGTGTGTTTGCATGTACCTAAGAGGGCTATATGCCAAACAGGTGTGGTCCCAGGAACGGGTGGCGGTCAATACCACTGGTTACTGTTATAGTATAGTACCGGAAGGATCCAACTGTTACTGAGTTCCCTGCATCTGTGTGTCAGTTGTCAGGACATCATCTAATGATTGGTTATAGTCAGGCTGTTGAGGTTGTGTTTACTACCAGAATGCAAAACATTGACAGATAGTAACAGTATCACCCACAGCATAGTGTCAAACCATGTCATACACACATGTGTACCCATGTTAGAACATATCTGTAGTAGAATGCATACTGGCCACCGAGAGATACTATGAGATGTTAACACTGTGTAATACAGGGTATGTCACAAGTCCCATGTGTCCACTATGCACGTACATGCAGACAGTGCACCCCCACCATGTTCACAAATGTACACCTGCTAATCTGTACTGCACACATCGCGCACGTACTGTCCACTCACTAACACATGCTGGCAACACTATACACTTCAGCCAAGTGGCACATGGGCGGACAATACATACTCAGACTTAACAGTGATGTAAACAGTACTACATTGACAATCATAGCTTCGATGCATCATGCCTGGTCAGATATACCTACAAGGATATCATTACACTTTCCTGTTGACAACATGCTAACATTGCTACACTGCTATAATGTCACGTTGTGCATCAGCACCATGTTAGCCTTTTCCTGCATCATTGTTACAGATGACAGGAGGTGGCACAGGTTTCATCATATGCACAGGGTATGCTGTTGGCTTGCCAGAGCCCGACATTGACCCATCCAATCAACATGTATGTGTGCGTTTGTGTGTGTGAGGGAAAACAGTACAGCATGGGCCAATGTTGATGTAATATGTGTGTATATGTGTGAGTCCTAGGTGTTTGGTTTATGTGTGTGTGTCTGCATGCACACGGCTCCACCATGTGGCTGCCATATATGGGAGGTTGTGGGACAGCCACAGACTGTACCTACCAGGCTGTACCGATCATTGTCTCTGGGCACGGACACAGTACCTGTGCCTGGCAGGGGTGCTACAGACAGTATCGGGTACCAAGCCTGACTGGGTGCTATCATCAGAGGCAGAGGTATGTCGACTGGACCCATGTCCCTGCTGGAACTGGCCAGAGCCACGTGCACGTGGTCTACTAGGATGGTCAATCGACAGGCCAGCCCCAGCATTGGGCTGGTACTGCCACTATGGGAGCAGCTGTGACCTGTGGGTCGTCCGTGACGACTGCCAGCTGTTGATGTTGTTGGCATACGTCCGGGACGACGTCTCAACCATCCCACATGGTCCGGGCTCATGGAAAACACATTGTGGAGGGCATCTAATGTCTCCCCCCAATGTCTGTCAATGACCTCGGTGTAATTACAGATGGCACCGGCAAGGTCACAGATACTGTCATTGATAGCGGTGTTATGGGCCCTCTGCGCCCTTAGTCCCTGTCTGATGTACCGTTCCATACATGCCTGTGCCTGTATTACAGCCCGGAACATACCTGAGGTTGTAAGACCTGTGGGGGCACATCTGCCAGGGGCATTACGTCCAGTGGTGCTCCCATGAGAACCCCTGGACATCCGCCTATGTGGTACCGTTCCAGGAATCTGGGTATGGCTGCTGTGAGGGGATGCATGTGCATGTGCCATGGATATGACACTATCCTGGTCAATGCCAACTGTATTCTGTCCCTTGTCTAAGGCCATTGGTGATGAGGGATGTATTGGCAGTATGAGTGTGTGCATAGATGGGGTGGAAAGCTGTGTACTGTCGATTGGCGGACCAACAACAGACCCTGTCAAGCCTGCCTGTGCCACAATACATGTATCATCATCTCCACTATTTGTGGCAGTGACTTCAGGTTCCCTGCTGCATTCAGCCAACCCAACCTCATCACCTGTGAGAGGAAGACAGGAAACACACTTTACAATCTGTACATGATGTTATCACACATGCACACATACACACAAATACACTCCTCACTACAGCAGATACACACACACACACCAGCAATCCAAAACATACTCAATAGTGGTTGAAGGTGGGTTGAAGGTGGGTGACAGTATCACAAGGCAAACAGTCACCTCACACGTGTCAGCATGCAGAATGTGTTGCTCAAGACCATGCAGTGCGAGTGTAGACAGCCCTAGTTAATGACAGTATACATGGCTTTGATGCATATTTGTAGTTGTTCAGTGATTGGCTACACCCCGGAACACAATGTGTACAAGGACACAACATTGCTGTACAAGTATTATAAGCTGTGCAATGTCCTGTGCACCATCACTCACAGGTATACATACCATGGCTGCATGTGTTATCTGTGTGTCACATAGATATCCATGTCTGATTACAGTGTCTGTGTCTGTAGCAGATAATTGTGGGCACAGGTGTAGCACATGCATGCTATGTACACACACAGGATGAGCGGTGCATGTATACGTGATGGAATACCAATGCTCGACATGGCCATTGTATAGTGGTTATGGTGAGTGTGGGACATATTGCAGATATGTCAGTGCCAGCCATGACATGGCATGCTACACGACTGCAACATTAAACATCACACATATACCCAGTGTGTGTCATGTGACCTATACACCCGATAGCATTCCAAGACATATATGTGTTACTTTGTACAGATGGCGACTGCTATGCATATTGTGTATAGTTGCATATGTTTGCACACACACAACATGTTATGCATATTGTGTATAGATGCATATGTTAGCACACACACAACATTGAGGTGCAAAGCAATGACTGCTATGTGTAGTCCTGTGGTCACTGTAACTGGATGGGGTGTAGTACCATGAGCCATCATCATCATGTGGTCACTCAAGGCTACTAATGTGTGACAGACCACCGCCTAGCATGCTGTACCTGAACTGCAGTACCGTGGCTACGTTCACAATTACACAGCCACTTTGTACATGGGTGTGTGAGGTGCCAAATAGGGAGCATTGCCTAACATGACTGTGTTATGTGTTGAAGAGTGTTGCACAGCTCCATGATAGGCCTCTACCCCTCAGGTATATCATGTGTGCTGTGTGGATGACATGTGGGATACTGAAGTGTGACCTTACAGCGGGTGTGTGGTTACGCCATGTGTAGCATGTTGAGGTGTACTGCGTATGACGAATGTGTTATGTTGTGTACATGTGTATCAACTATGCCTATCCAATGTGCAGTACGGTGTTGCCACAAGTGTGTCTGATGCTCTGTGTATTGCATGTGATTGAGGCAGCTACTGACATTACTGAGATGTGCAACATCTCACAGCAAACATGCACACCATGCATTATGCGTAGGTGTGTTACGTGTACATGGCTTACACCTCACCTATGACATGCACATTTCATTACCAATATTAAAGTCATAACACACTCACTACCATGGATCGTCTGCCCTGCTGTCACACCAGAGGGACCTACAATAATATGAGACAATTTGTCAGTGGCCACAACTGTGGCATTGCTACTGTGGGTTTGCTAAACTACAGTAGAACAACAGTCGACAGTCACAGGTATACAGATAATATTCCAAATATCAGTATTGCACAGCACTAGGCAGTACAAATGCTAAACACACAGTACACATCTCACATATGCATAATCTAACAATACAGGTAACAGTAGTCTACAGATAGAGCATGTTACCTGCATGCTCCATGTCAACATGTTGGGTGGCTCCGGCCTCCATGATGACACATGTCTGTTGCTGTTCTTGGCCAGGAGCCACTACGCTTAGGAGCAGCTCCTCCACTGTTGTGAGGGGGGGATGAAAGGACACCCCCACCACCTGTGGCAAGCTGTTGTCTATGGATATCAGACGCACGCCACCGGACATGTCTAATTAAATCACTGCAGTGATGGCGTACCTGCTCATATGTCCGGTTATGCATGCCTATGTCATTTACCCGACGAACAAGATCTTGCCACGGTGCAGTCCGCTCATGCTGGTGCTGGCTGCTTCTCGAAAACAGCAGGGAGTAGTGCTGCACCAGGCTGTGGTCGATTTCCTGTTCCTCTGCTGCTGTGTAACAGGGATTACGTTGGTGGGCCATCGCCCTGAAAGAGAAATGAACAATATGTGTGAGCGAGTCATGTGGCACACTTTACACCCTTAACTACAGATATCACTTAACTGCCATATATAGCATCCGTTTGTCTGTCAGAGGATACACATGTTCATTACCACATATTGGTGCTCAGGCCACAACTGACTGACAGTGCCTGGCACACTCTATATATCAAACAACTATACACCAGTACCCGGCACACTGTTTGTGACACAATGCACAACCTCGCCACAGGGGTATATATCAAGCTAATGCATGAAGAAAGATGTCATCCATTGCAGTGAATGTAAAGTACAGTTACAGTATTACCTGTAAACCACCCTAGTCGTTGATGCCATACCCCTGCCTAACATATGTGCACTGTTTTTAATATAGGTGGCATACTGCTGTAACAGAGTATACATGTTGCTAGATACACACGTATACCCTGTAACACACATATGATTGCGGGCATGGTACAGGCATAATTACACACACATCAGACATACATACAACACACAAATGTATGCCAACCCAGATGAGCTTTACCTGTGTACCATACAGTACTGTGTGTCACTACTTACAAAACCTTATGCCTGAGGTATGTAATCTGTGCAGACTACAGGAAACACACAAGACAGTGTTTCCAAGCAATGTGAACATACACCATACTGTGCTTTTTAGGCCTACAGCTTCAGGTAGTACTACAGTTCATATGGGAGTTAGATTCACCAGCAGTACCACTCACTAAACATACATGTATTGCTTTAGCCTACCCACAATGGGACACCACAGTCATCAACAAGGAACTACGTCACAACGTATGTCTTATTACTATGTCTGCCTAACAATAACATACACATCTTTTGCTGGCCTCACAGCTAGGACACAAACTACCATGACAGAAACAAATTCACACTAAGCTATCACACCTTTACAGACCTTGCACACATTCACCGTCACACTCATTCAACCTCACATAGCAGGTATTGCACTGAGTACATGTGTGTGTGCATCGTGTCATAGGTTGGTAATACGCTATTGGCCCTAGGGCCTAGAGCAGCCTAGCCATATACTACCCCGGCCTTTGACAAGCATGTAATTTGATTTCACTTGCTCCTGTCAACCAGAACCACAGAGGTGATTCCCGGGGTGTATTACCTAGCTCCCAAACATTCATCAGGGGTATTTATGACAGCTGCTAATGAGGAGCCTTGTTTGCTATTGATAGGGGGTTTATTCCAGAGTATGGCATATCTCTGAGATATGAACCTATCCCTCCAGCATATGCTGTTTAGTTAGCTGACGAGGTTTAGTGCCCTAGAGCATGTAGCGCGGAGGGATTGTGATATGCTGACATGGTGGTTGTCCAACAGCTATGGGTGTGACATACCTCTGTATGTCCGGCAGAGGTCACCTCTGTGTGGGCGGTATGCAACACAGTCTAGCTATGGTTTTGTGAGTTAGTCTGCATAGGGCATCTGTTTGAGGCCAGTATTACTCTTTGTGAGGTATGTCTGTGGCCTTTCTACTTGCTGTAGTTGTCATGTGAGGTACATACCACACAGGGCATTGTGATGAGTAGAGGGGAACACTGACCTATATTTCCCCTAGATGACACACCTTTTGTGATGACAAGTACCATGTAGACGGATTACAAGACTAGTGTGGCACTGTGATTATCAAAGGGGTCCCTCATCACACCTTCAGTGTTAGGTAGATTTCCACCTATGTGGTTGTTAATGGGTACAGTGTTTTGAAAAGGAGGGATGGCACTGCAGTATCGACACTGGTCGTCAGTCCATGTCTTGGTCACCACGCACCTGTTGCAGTACGTATGACCCCGTGTCTCTCTCTCTCTCTCTCTACACACACACACATATATATATATATATATATATATATATATATATATATATATATATATATATATATGTATATACATATATATATACACATACATCTAAACATCCATTGCTGTACATATAGATGTACATATAGGCACATGTACAGTCCTCCTTTCTTGGTGGGGATATCAATTATGCGACAATTGTGAGATATACAGTTATGTAATAATATTGCACAGTGTTGGGCAGAATGCATTTTGGTGTCCTCAGCCCATGTAGCTTTAGCAGGCCTCACTGGCTGTAACACAGCAGATCTGACAAATCAGTCCCACAGCGTTTAACCACCACATGGCATATACCAGCACTGCATGCTGTTTTGTATGCCACACACACTACAACCTACATAGATATATGCACATAACAACCTTCAACAACATATATATGTCCACCCTTCACTAACAGTTGCAGTATGTCCCTTGCCCTGTGCACATGTGCAGATACATATAGATACGTACTGCTGCCACATATTGATGATTCACAGTATGTAGAGTACTCTTCAAGAACATCTACTACATGTCGGCAAATACATATGTGTTACATACCTTACCTTTGTATTTCTCTGCTCCGTCTGTTGTTACTGTTTTTTTTTGGGGGGGGGTTCTCTTTTTCTGTTTCTGTCTCTTTTGTCTGTGTCTCTGTCTCTCTCTCGCTCTCTCTCTCTGTTCCTGCAATGATATTATTGCATGTGTGGACAGCAGGTACAGCCTGCTTTTCTAGGTATCTGCACATGTGCATGTGACGGCCTCTGCACCAATTGGTGCTCACCATTTAGTAATTGCATGCAGCCTGCTGTGTGGTAATTGCAGTACTCACTGTGATTGCAGCCCACTGCTATAAAATGCTATGTTAGGTAGGCGTAGCCCTTTCAGCTTTCCAAGGTGGGGCCCATGCTTTTTTGCTGTGGACACCGTTGTGTCAGTCAGAAGGTTGGTATATGTCTCATATCTGAAGATAGGGTTGTAGCCAGTGATATGCATGTTGTACTCAAACCTGAATGTTGCTGCTTCCAGTGCACACTTCTCAGTGTAGACTTTTACTCACCCCTCCAAATGCTAACACAGGATACATGGGAGTATGTACTTTCTTTTTGAATTAGACAATTAACTGCCATACAAAAGTAGTTATTGCAATGTATTCCTCTGGCACATGTACTGTTTGTGAACTGCTATACTGTAATTATTAAGTTACTCACTTCTGAACAGTTTGTGGTTTGTTTGTGTTGACATTAGCATGGGCTGCTCAAGACAACTGGACATATTTCAGTACTGAGTATGCCTACCTACACCGTTGATTTTGCCTGAATACACAGGTATATAGTACTTTTGGGTAGGGGTGCAGAACTGCAGAGAGCATTATTTATTATCATGTGATGTTTATCTTGCTGAACATACATGCGTAGCTCCCACCTGTGGACATATCCAGATGGTAGCCAGAGGTTAGCCTATTATTCTTTGTCTGTGCACCACACCAGTCTTTTCAGCACTGGAACAATGGCATTGTCACAGTTGGTTGCTAGCAGTACATGGCTGCATCCTGCGATATTTCTGTGTTGTACTCCTACATAAGGGCATGCTTGTGGAACTCCTTCCAAAGCTATTTGCAGAGTGTGTAACAACAGAAATGCTGATATGCCTGTGTGTTTCTGCCTCTGCCAGGCCTCAGATACACTCAGGTATATATTTGAACAGCCTCAGGGAAAGGTACATATAAGTGAGATACACCTGTAATATATTACAGACGTTTTTCAGTTGAGACTTCGAGGGAATCGGAGCATATGTATTACTACACCTTTTCTGACGTGCAAGCAGTGTCTACTGTCACTTATTGACATTATTCATTAAGTGTGATTCCCCACTTTTCTGCCTAATGTTAGTACTTTTCAGAGTGATTCAGAGGGGCACAGCTAACATTTGTTTACGAATCAGGGACATCACTGTAAAGCAGTCACAGTTAGGAAGTCTGGCCTCTGCCCTATTCAACTATGCCAGTGTTTGTCCTGGTCTGATACTGTGTGGGGTTTGTAAGGTGCTACTGTAACATTTATTCACTGCTAGAATGGCTGGTTCTCTTTTCGCAGTCATGTCATGCAATTCCACAACAACTGCTGGTAAAGACCCACAGAACAAGATTTGTGTTATGGCATTCCTATTTTCCCTTTACATTCCCTCATTGTAATGCATGATATATTTATTTCAGCACTAAGTTATTGTATATCTGTTGTGGCTTAGTGGTACTTCATGCAGTTTAGTGTGTCCAAGGTCTAGGGTTCGAGACTGACAGAGGTGTTTTATTTTGCTGCTGAGCAGAACAAGGGCCCTGACATAGAGTGATTAAGGCACTTTTAAGCTGTTGCAAGCGGGTTTGCGCGACGCTTAGCAATGCTTAGCTAAGCGCACACATGAGCACACTCGCTTAAAACCGCTTACTACTGCTTAAAAGTGCTTACTCCCGCTAACCCTCGTGCTAATTTCTTTGAAAGAAAAGAAAATGGGGAGATAGGAAAGTGGTGAAAAAGTGGGCACAAAGAGGGAAAGACAGTAGGAAAACAAGCTCTGTATGTGCAGGAAGGGTATAGGGAAGGTCCATAGCTGCCCATTTCTTTACCAGCAATAGCTGTGCATATGCAATAAATTTGGAGTGAAATTGGGAGAGGGGTGAGGACAACAAAGTATGTTGTACTGCCAATTATAATTATCAGTTTACATGTCCAGCGGACGTGTGTGAAATGGGCAGCTATGTATGGGGCGTAATTTTTTTGTGGGTACAGATTGCCCTTTTTTTTTCTTTTTTTCAGGTGAGAGTGGAAAGTGAGGTAGAGGAAGTAGGTATATTTGGGGAGGTAGGTTGGGGAGGTAAACAGACAAGACAAACAAGACGCATACCGGGGCGGTGTATGACACATGGGGTGGGTGAACACAATTGACTAGGAAGGATGTTTGGAAATCGCAAGCCCATGAGCCCACAGATGGTAACAGTGGAACTGAGATCCCCACCCATGGGTAGTCACCACTGCACCTTCACAGCCCCCAGGGTGGCTGTGCTGGGGCTGCGTAGGATGGGCAGGCTCACCCGTGAGACGTGCCACTCTCGCCTCAAGCTGGCGTAGGAGATCAGCGACTGAACGCTGGATCTCCCTACGCACTACAACCCGGACCCTTCGAAGGGTGACAGGTGGTCCTTCTCCACCCACGCTTGCACGGGGGGGGGATGAGCCCCATCCCCTGCAGCGCTTCCACCCGAAGGTGGCACAGGAACAACGGAGGAGGGGAGCCCGGGCTGGGCACCAGACCTGCTGGTGCCAGGTGCACTCACCAGCTGAGGAGGGACAGGTGGGTCCGCTGGGACCGGCCTTCCCATACGTTCTGTGATTAGGTGTGTTTAATTACAACATATACAACAGCATTCCAAATTAGTTGTAACAGCATGCAGTAATATTCCCATTGACCCAACACACCAAGGTTCCAACAGTTCCTGTATCCATTGGTTCAGTAAGTCTTGCTTCCATCTCTTCAGGTCTGCATGGTGGTGACGGACCTGCTCACCAGTCTGAGGAACACCTGTGACACTGGTGAGGTCATGAGCTAACCGGTTCCAAGCCTCTGCCTTGTACTCCGTCCCTTGGAACTGGCCCTGCAGGAGTCTTGACTCATGACGGTGGACAAGGGGTCAAACCATGTATTTCGACTCCTCGATGCCCCAGTGTTGCGCTCTAAAGCGTTTACCCTCTCCAGCACCAGCCATTCTAACTGCAGATGGGAGCTACAATCAGTTATGGCGAGTATTCCCACCTATGGGGCTTAAATATGCCGCATTTCCTGCACTTTTTTGTGATTGGCCGTTTTTGAAAATTCTCGGCTGACTACAGACCTTCTTAGTAATGGTTAATCTACCATTTATAAGTATATGTATGTTAACAGTGGCTGTTTATCCTAAGCTGTCATGGCTTAGTGGTTCAGTACTTTGATTATGGTGCACAGAGTCCTGGGTTCGAACCTTGTCGTTGCATTTTATTTTACTACTGTCCAGACAGGCTAGGGAGTGTGGCTGTGTTTAGGCAACTTTGCTCTACGTTGCTCCACGTTGCCCTACTGTGCACTGGTTGGCGCAGCGCGCACCTCCGTGCAAACCGATTGCGCTGGGTAAAGCGCTATTTAGCTATGGGCAACTCTATTGCACTGGGTAAAGTGCTGCTTAACTACGGGCAACTATATTGTGCTGGCTAAAGTGCTGCTTAACTACTGGCAACTATATTGCGCTGGGTAAAGCGCTGCTTAACTACGGGCAATTATATGTCAGGATCCTTTATAAATATATATTTTGTTCACTGATACATAGGCCATTTCAATGCTTTTTAGTAAAATGTTAATCATATATGTCAAGAATTATTTCATATACTAATTTAAAACATAAATAGGAAGGAGAGTGGTGGGACTCGAACTGTGAATGCCTCCTCTTTGTGCGAATGCTCTACCATTACGCTATTGCTGTTTGGCATAATTTGCATAAACATTCCTTCTTATGCTCTTCCATGTCGGGATTGCTAACTGCAGCTAAGCAATGAGCACACCCATGCACACATGCGCAAATACGGGCAGCTATATCAGGAATTAGAAAAAAAAATTAATGTTTTACTTTTTATAACTGTGCGGGGCGTTTACAATGTCAGGGAGTGTGGTGTTTGGTACATGGACATTTGAGTGGACTCGCTCTTGTGTGTTGACATTTTGCATTTCGGACACTTGCAGGGGGGTGGACCTTTAGACTGCTCGGCAGTTGGACACACACCCTGCTTTCCTGCATGGTCCATGTTAGACTTGGAGTTGAGTCAGCGTGCCCTCATGAATATTCATGGCATGCTGACATCATACTGTTCAACTGCAGCCTCCGAGTAAGACTTATTTAGTCTTACACAGAGGGTTCGTGAATCCGGGGATGAGTATTTCACCGACAACATTTCAAGGCTTTCCCAATTGCAAAAAGTCTTAGTATGACCTATAGATCTTGTTCTGCTCACTTCTTTTTCAGTTTTACATAATATTGTTAAATTTAAAAATTTCCTTGAATGTAGGAACTGAATTTCATTTCCAGTTTTTGTGTAGTAACTTTAGTAGCAACTGCTAGGAGACTCCAGAACATTTATACCTATTCTTGGTTTCCAAATTCCGGTGCGTTTTACAAGGTTTCCTAAATTTCTGAAATATCCTTAATAGCTCAATGTGATGTCTGTATTTTCTTGTCGTAGACTCCCTAAGTTTGGTGACACCCCTTTCTACTTTCTGTTGCCCAAGTTACTAAAAGTTTTTGTGCTGTGGAGTTATCAAAGAATATTTGCTTAATGGCAGACTTTCTAAGCTCCTTTCCCTTTATCACTCCGCAGTTAGTCATCTTCTTGTTCTGTGAGATTCCTATTATTTTGTAATGTTTTATCATTTGAGAACCCCTCTAAATAATTCCCGTCACTTCTTTTCCACTTATTTTTCTTTATTTCTACCTTATTTTTAAACTCCATTTTTATTCCAATTGCTAGCTACCCGTCTAAATGAATGTTGTCTTTCTGATAACTCTTGAATAATTTCCACTGCTCAGTCTTTACTCTCTTTTTAGCAGGTAAGTAGGAAAGCACCTGTATCCTGTTTTTACTTCATTACCTTACTCCTTTATCTTAGTTCTTGTCATTGCATAAACTGAAATTATACATGTCAAAGCTTTCAACTAATTAACAATCTCCTGTGAAATATAATTTCTATTCAGTTTAGCCAGATATTCTAAGTGTTTCACTGTTGCAGTCATCACATTTGGGTTATCTGCCTGCAGGTAACCCTCAGCTGGCCTGAATACCAGAGTCTTTGGATTTCTGCGTCAGATGCTGTCGCTTCTTGCATGACGTCAGGTCGTAAGGGGTATAAAACATGCAGCCGACGCCATTACATCAGTCTTTCTTGCTGTGCAGTGCCCGAAGCCGAAGCAGTTCGCAAGTGCCGGTTGGCCGTCTCCTGAAATTTTCATTTTCGAGTTTCAGACCCGAAGTCTTCAAAAAAGATAAGAACCCCATTGGGGATCCTTTTTCTTGCTCCAACCGATGTCAGTAAAAGTTAACAATTGTCTTGCCTGTGGAAAGCAAATACCTCATAGAGATTTTCATTCTTACTGCATCCCCTGTTTAGGCCCAGACCACGACATCCCTCGCTGTCTGTTTTGTGCCTTGTTCAACCCCCAAACTATTAGTCGTCGGGCTATTTTTGCAGCCATTTGCTTTTGTACTGGATCTCAGTACTCTGAAATGGCTTCATTAAGCCATCCGACTACCGATCTTCCGAAAAAACGTAAGGATAAAGACAGAGACCGACTGCATAGATCCAAAACTGGTGACCACGCTTCTGTTAAGCTAGTCGCCAGTTCGTCGGTACTCAGTGAGGTGCTTTCGCAGCCCCTGATACCCACTACTTCAGATTCGCAGGCCTCTACTGAGACCCTTTCGGAGTCCGGTATGCCGCAAGAACCTTCTTCGACTATGGAACCTGTGGATGTCTCTACCTTGGATGGGTCTGGAGCCACTGTGCAGGCACAGGCTTCTGAGGGTGTATTCAGGCCTACAGACATTCATATTAAACCAACGCCATTGTTCCCATCCATAAGTTCCGAATTCCTCAGGCCAAAAACTCGCACTACGCCTAGAAAACAAGTGACCAAACTGCAGGCTCAGGCCCATGTGCCTCAAAAACAAATGCTTAGAATGGCTGAAGACCTTATTACCTTAATTAGGGAAAGCCAGCGTTCCCCCTCTGAGACCTAGAACTGAATTTCTTTCTGATTCTTCTGATCAGGAATCTGATATGTCTGCTCCTTCTGATTACCAGGATTTGCCCTTATGTACTTATGAGGATTCTGATGCAGAAGATTCTATTCCCTCTGCTTCCCCTCCAGAAGATTTTTCTTTCAGTGAAACCTTGCATACTCTTAGGGAGCATTTCCACTGGAAAAGCCAGGATTACTCTGAGTCCAAAAAGAGACTTAGGGAATTCTTACTCCTACCTCAACACAGGCCTTTAGCTGTCCCTCCTGTTCTGGACATTGTAGATGATGCCTTCTTGGAAGCCAGCCTTACCCCAGACACTTTACCTCCAACTCAAAGAAAACCTGACAGGTACTACAGAGTACCTGACTCTCACATGTTTTTCTTCAAGAATCCTTCTGCGGATCCAGAGACCATTTGCCAAGGACCTAAAGGCATTAAGGCTACTGCTGCCAAAAATCCTGCCCCTTCTGATAGAGATTCTAGAGCCTTGGACAGATGAGGTAAGAAGGTATACACTTCGGCTACGTTGGCCATTAGGGCTTTAAATTGCCAGTTTCTTATGTTAAAGTATCAGCAGCATATTATAGGACTACTTAAACAGAAAATATGTTGATTCCTGACTGTGCTGAACACAAAGAATTGCAAGATTTAATGCATTTTGCAGAACAAGTTGGTAAATATACTTTGCAATGTGGTTTTTACGCTTTAGAAGCATCTTGCAGGGCTGCTGTCACTGGGTCTGTACTTAGAGGGCATGCTTGGCATAAGGAACAAAACTTGTCAGATCACGTTAAAGCTAAATTACTGGATGCTCCCTTGAACCAAGAATGCCTTTTTGGCAACAAAGCAGAAGTCATCCTCAAAAGGATGGAGGAAAAAGCTAAATCTATGCAAACTGTTTCCTACAAGTACAGCCTCCCAGATTCTGTAGGCATTGGCCTTCAAAGACTTGGTCCTTTCCAGTCCCTTCCAGGCCTTCTCAGTCCAAGCCCAGGAACAGCAGACCACCTAGGCTACAGTCTTAGACTACACACAGATCTAAGCAGTGGGGGGCTCCCACTTACAAAGCAGGGAGTAGCAAGCCACCCCCTATGGAAAAATGGCACAATGACTTAACATTACCCCTTCCAAGCCCTGCTCAACTACCTGCTCCCTTAGGAGGAAAGCTTGCCCTGCATGCAAAAAACTGGGAACTCATTACCCAGGACAAATGGGTTTTGAACATAGTTTTCCAAGGATACAGATTCCACTTCCACACATTAACAACCCCAAATGGTTGGCCAGACCTACCCGAAATCAATGGGCGTTGGCCCAACAGCAGGTTCTCTCTTCTCAGTATCACGGCTATTCAGTCTGTCCCAACAGAACAAAGTAGACAAGGTTTTTATTCAAGACTTTTTGTGGTGCCTAGAAAAGACCACTCCTGGCATCCTATCCTGGACCTCTCATTCTCAGCACCTTTCTGGTAGTTCCAAAATTCAAAATGCTAACTCTTCAACAGCTTCTTCCTATGCTAGTCAAGGATGCCTGGCTGGCAGCCCTAGACTTAAAGGAAGCTTACTGCACATCCCAATAAGAGGTCCTGCAGACTATACCTACATTTCAGGGCGGTCTCCATGCACTTTCAGTTCTCTGCACTTACCTTTGGCTTATCTACTGCGTCCAGGGTGTTCACAAAGTGTCTAGCTCCAGCCATTGCATTTTGCAGGCAGAGAAATATTCAAATTTACCTATACTTGAACGATTCTGATTCAGGCAGAAACCCAGGAATTGCTATTACAACACCTGGCATTCATAAAGAAATTTCTAACCTCACTGGTGTACACCATCATCGAAAAGAAATCTCACCTAGTACCCTGCCAACAGATTGTATTCCTGGGAGCAGGTTTGAACACAACTTCCCAGATGTCATTCCTCACTCTGGAGAAACAAGTTTATTTGGCAACCTACTTCAAACTGTTGGCCATAAAACCCATGCTATCTGCAAGAAAAATACTGCAAGCTCTGGGGTTCATAGCCTCTTGCATTCTACTAATTCCATATGCAAGACTACATATGAGGAAACTCCAATGGTATCTAAAAAGCCTATGGTGTCAACATTCTCAGGACCTGGAAACAATGATTTCTATCATTCCTTGTATGAAGACAGAGTTCCTTTGGTGGGCAGAGGCCTGCTACCACAACAAGGGACTCCCTTTCGCTCTATCCCCTGCTGTCCAAACCCTAATAACGAACGCATCAGACTATGCATGGGGGGCTCACATGGCAGGGCAGTGCATTCAGGGCAACTGGAACCCGAGACAGATGCACCTGCATATCAATCAAAAATAAATAGTAGCTGTACAGAATGCTCTGACAGCCATCAAAGACTGTATTCTTCCAGGACAACTATTGGTAAAGACAGACAATATATAAACAAGCATTGGGGAACCCACTAATACCCTCTCTGCAGACTAGCCATGGCTCTGTGGAACACAGCCTTGAGCTACCAAGTACACCTACAAGCACAATTACTGCCAGGCAAACTAAATTCACTGGCAGACGACTTAAGCAGAAATCTCATGGACCCACAAGAATGGAAACTAGAACCCAAAATATTCAACCTCTTGAGGAACAAATGAGGCACTCCAGAGGTAGACCTGTTTGCCCCCCCTCAGAACTACCAGTTGAACAAAGTCTGCACAAGAACTCCCCATAGTCAAGCTTGGAAAGTGGATGCCATGTCCTTTACCTGGGAAAGCCTCTCGGTTTATGCCTTTCCCCCTCTGCCTCTCCTCTCGAAGGTTCTACTAAAGATCAAACAGGACAAGCCAAGGACAATACTGATTGCACCAGACTGGCCACGCCAGCAATTGGTACCCCCTCTTGTGCAGTATGACACTGCTGCAACCATGGCATCTGCCTCAGACCCCTTCTCTGCTATCCCAGCAGGTGGGCCAGATTCTGCATCCTCCACTTCAAACCCTGAACTTTGCAGCCTGGCTAATTCCTTGAGCTCTCCTCTAGCATCCCTCAGTAAGCAGATGCTGGATGTCATTCTGGAGGCAAGGAGGCCTAGTACTAGAAAATTCTATGCTGAAAAGTGGAAAAGATACTGTTCCTGGAGCCATGCTCAGGGGATGGGCACAACGGTGCCCAGCTTACCTCATATTCTACAGTACTTAACAGAAATACTCCACAAGGGCCTTTCCTTCTTGTCAATTAAAATTCATGCCACTGCCATTTCAGCACATTATAATACTTAGCCACCTCTCTTCTCTCACCCCTTGCTAAAACAATTCCTTAGAGGGGCCAAAAATTTAAGACTCCCCAGGAGAGCTCTCCAGCCTGGGACCTTTAACTTTGTATTGGAAAAGCTCACTCTTCCCCCCTTTGAGCTAGCCGCAACAGCAGAGTTGAAATTCCTTTCTTGGAAAACAGCCTCCCTTCTAGCCTTCTAGCCATCACTTCAGCAAGAAGACTGAATTACAGGCCCTCATGGCAGTGGAATCCTTCATTATCTTCCATGCAGACAGGGTTTCCCTCAGGACTAATCCTTCCTTTATGCCCAAGGTGGTGTCTAGTGTGGCCCTAAATCAGTCCATTCATTTGCCTACTTTTTTCCCTTATCCACAAAACAAAGGGGAATGAATACTGCACTCTCTGGACGTGCACAGACAACCTAGATTCTATTTAGACAGGACTAAGCCTCTCGGAAAATCTGAACATCTGCTAGTTGGCTTTGCTGCAGGGGCAGAGAGGAAGGCCATTTCAAAGCAAACCATTTCCAAATGGATAGCCCATTGCATTAATTTCTGGTACAGCACCATGGAAAACCTACCCCACAGGGCATAAGATCACATTCCACCAGTGTTGCATCTACCTCTGTGGCTTTTCTCAGAGGAGCCCTTACCAGGGACATCCTAGAAGCTGCTACCTGGAGCTCTGTACATACCTTCACCAAGCATTACCACATGCCTATCTTTTTCTAAATCCAGAGCTGGATTTGCCACTGCAGTCTTGCAGGGCTTAATAGCTGGCCCTAATGCTCTTTAACTTCCTCCTTCCTTCCTTAGCTTTGGCAGTCAACCCAAATGTGATGACTGCAACAGTGAAGCATGAAGAACATAGTACAGTTGTGTACACTTACCATAAATGTAGATGTTCAAGTGTATTCACTGTTGCAGTCCTGGTTACCCCCCCTCCAGCACCCTGATTTCTCTTGGCTCTACCTTTCCTTCTTGTTTGGTATATTTATTTATTTTTACCATACCATATAATTGCTTCCTATTGTGGGGGCACCTGACATCTGGGGCAAGAAAAACTGATGTAATGGCGTCGGCTGCATGTTTTATACCCCTGACAACCTAACGTCATGGAAGAAGAGAAAGCATCCGACGCAGAAATCTGAAGACTGGTATTCAGGCTGGCTGAGGGTTACCTGCAGGCAGATAACCCAAGGCTGATGACTGCAACAGTGAATACACTCGAACATCTACGTTTATGGTAAGTGTACACAACTCTACTTAATTTATACATTATTCCCCGAGGTACAGTAATCAGAATTACTATTGAATTTACATGTTCCCTACCAAATATTTTCATATATTTCTTTGACAAACAAGAGTAGATGTTTTTATTTTCCCTTCTAGTTTCTCCTTATGTATCTTCACTATTGCAAATCAAGTTCCAGTTCCTACTCTGAAATAGTACTCTGCTGAAAGCTGACTATTTTCCCCATATTTTCTTAAGCTTAAGCTTCATAATTTTTTGGGGGGTGGAATATAAACATATGCCAGCAGAATACTCCTCCCCTGCTAGTAACCACATACTACCACAGATCTACCATCATTGTCTTTTTTTCCCCCCTTCTATCACTATTGGAACTCTCTCCAGTAATCAGTAGTATTACTTCCATTTTCCTTTGTCCCTGATATTCTGATGAATAATCCTCATGAAAACCTTTCTGTGTCAAATTTGCATACTCATTTCTTGTTAGATGTGTCTCCTGAAACGATGCCATCTGCAGCATACATTTCTTAATAAAGTTCAGTACTCTTTGTTTCTTGTCAATTCCTGTAAGGCCATTTACCTTCCATGATTTGGACAGAGTAGCCATTATGACAGAAAGCTAATACTCCGGGTCTGTATTAAAAGACCGAAAAATTAAAACCATGAACACCTAAAGAGCGAAAGAAACGGAACCGCAAACATACTATTGTGGGGGGCTGTACCACCACACCCCCCCTGCTAAATATATATATTTCAACTCCGAGATCGCACTACAGTGAGGAAAGGGCAAATATTCCAACCTTCACTGTACCGCAATCTGACAAACAGTACTTTGAGGTTCTGTTTTTTTCGCTCTTTAGGTGTTCACGGTTCTGCTCTTTCGATCTTGTAATATAGACCCAATACTCCCACCTGCAGTACATGACTATTCTTTTGAATTTGTATGTGATCCCCCCCCCCCCGGGCCAGTAATCAAGGAGCCTGAATCCTCACCACTGACACTGGAGAAGGACATTCACTTGGAACAAAAATGGATACACCCAGTATTTCCAGGTGCAGCTCTGTGCATCAAGCACAATTTCCCTTAAGAGCACACAGTGGACATAGTCCAGTGTCTGGATTTCTCTATCTCTTTCTTGCCCCAGTGAGACTCCCCACTGGCATAGCTGTAGAGTTGAGTCCTCAGCCAAGTGTCCAAGCCAAGTCATCCAGCACCCTCTCTGTGAAACCAGTGCTTCGTCTTCCTGCTCCAAGCAGCTGACACACACACACTCTTGGAGGTTTGATTCACACACACACATCTGGGAAAGCCTGGCACAGTAAAGTAGTTACTGCCACAAGACACTCCAAAGCCAGCTAGTCTGACTGTTGCAAGGGTACCCAATTATACTGAGTGAGATTAATATTAGTACAAATGGTAGTGTTTTAACCAATGCAGTAAGGCTTTCAGGAATGGCCACAGAGTCACCAAATAGATATGAGTACTCTCAAAGGTTAAAACATTCTTGAAAGGACCAGCCACAATGAAAAGTTTAAATATAATAACAATAATAATAATAATAGTTATAATAAACAATAAAAGACATGAAAATACTAAATATCTATTTACAATAAACACTAGAGTTTGTCAGAGGAAATATTAAAATAACATAGATGAATAGATTCACACTTGTACAGAAAAAAACAGCCCTTTAACTACTTTCACTGTATTGTCCTGACTGATCTAAAAAAAATTGCTTTTCCCTGGTGACTTGCTAGAGCAAGGCAAGATAAAGTAGGTGAGAGATCCTTCTGTCAGGTTCCAAAAACAGAGTGCCATGAGACATCAGTCTCATCTAGTGTTGAAATATTACAGAGCTGGCTTACAGAATGACATCACACACATCTGGTCACATGACTTCTGCTTCCCACACTACCCACTTTTGTAGAAGCTGCTAGGATTTATCACATATGTGTCAATAATACGCGCGCACACACACACACACACACACACATGCACACAAACACACAGCTTTAAGATCTTTTGCAGCTCTGTTGCAGCTTCTGGAAGTTATAAAAAACAATAAAACACTTCCACTCTTCCTACAGGAGCTAATAAATAATTCTCTGGCACAGACATTTCATCTCTGGCTGCAGTCAGAACTGTAAGATATGGCCTAAATTAAGTAATATAATTTCTTACTATTTTTCAAAGTTTGCTGGACTGAGATTAACTTCTCTTCCAGTATCCTATTTATAACAGTACAGTCTGATATAAATGTATATTTCTTTTCTGTCCAGCAGGACACACTATTAGTACATCTTTAACATAAGCAGCTTTACAAAAACATTTTCAACATAAGCATCTGTACAAATCAGTTTAATATACAAATAACATATAATTCTTTACAGAATTCCAGCTAACTGTGTTGGAATATGTTACACATCCAGTGCCCTACTTCTCCTGACATGGCTGGCAATACCCCACATCATCAGTGTAGCTCCACCTTTTGGCTTACATGCACACACTAATGTTTGGCATACTGATCTTTTATGCAGTAGCTTCTCATCTCCTTGTGAACCTGTTACATTTTCTAGACTTTTTGCTTTAGTGAAAATACTCAAACAGAAAATTATAATCTGATGTTTTCAATATTCATCTGTTCTTGATTTGTGGGTCTACTGTTCCAATCCTCGGAACCGATCCAGACGTTAAATAGCTCACATCAGCCAAAAAAAATCTCTCGAGCTACAGGTCTACAATGCCCCTCTCTACATTACCTCAGATCTCGTTTGCCACTCTTACAGCAAGGTGAGTCAGCCGACTCCTGTCTCATAGCTAAGTAAAACTTTATATTTTTTGCCCTTTTTCTATAACTGTTATTAATCTCTAAACTCCTTAAAACCCTTTATTTTTTCTGGTCTACCTGTAGTGGGAGTGTGTGTGTTACCTTTCATTTTACCATTGTAATCTCCCCTACCATTGTTGATAGTCCCTTCCCCCTATACTTTACCATTAGGTAATCTTTCTTACCATTGCTGGTAGTGTTTTGTTTTGTGGTGTGACTGCTTGTTTTTTTTTTCTCCTGTTTTCTTTTCTTCTGCCTCTCCTGTGTTTTTATTTAGGGCCGTGGCAGAAAAATCTAAAAACACCACTACTGAATTTAAACAATGTAAAGTGTGTGGCAGGAAAATGTCAAACTCAGATGGCCATGGTTATTATGTATATTGTTTGGGGGCACCCCACTTATGTATTGACTGTACAATCTGCCAGGTTTTCAATAATAGAGCCATGGTAAAATGTGGAAATACGCTTATACTCAAAGGACTTCTTAAAGCCCCTTTTGAAGATGCCTTGTCCAAGGCCAACCATTCGTCTCCAGCCTCTGGTTCCAAAGCTTCCCATTTGATGCCAGCATCTCCTTATGCACCCGCCATTAAAAAGCACAAACAGACATCTGCAGGTTCCTCGTTGGAACCAAAATGTGAGGTTCCAAAGCTTTCGGAATGCACTGAATCTTTGGCACCATTATCCTTACTGGAGCTATTGACATCGGCCACGATGCCAACTCAAACTGTGTCTCCTACCATTCCCACTTTGGCTATGTCACTGCTGCTGTGTCAGTGCCGGTATCTCCCATGGCTCTGCAGAGTTCCAGACATTCTGTCCTATTCTCTGTGCCAAAGACTGACATTGCTACTCAACCCAGAGCTACTTATCCACCCTCCATTGATCCATCTCTTGGACAACTCCCTAGCCCCTTTCTAAAAAGACCTGAGTCGTCTTCTGGATTATTCATACGCTCCATCAGAAGTCTCTCCGAGGTTGATAAAATAAGGTTAGTGGATCAGATCCTGAGAGCCGGGGGGTTTCCATTATCTTCTCAGCCCCCTCTCCCTTCTGGTATAGGGGGTTTCTCATTCAACAACCCCTTCTTACTCTCTTCCTCTAACCTCTTCACAGGCTTTAGAGCTCCCAACTCCAACTTCGTATGTTTCAGTTACTTTGGCACCGTGTCTTCGATGCTGGGTACAGCTCTGATGTCTTTAGTGTCTTTGGGATCGACGGGTCCTCAGGACTGTGTCTTTGCCGTCAAGTCTATGGAGCCGGCCTTTTCACTTCAGGCTGTGCCAACAGAGGACCCATCCACTGTTCGGTTTGTCAGGTGGGTCTCTCAGGGCAGGGTGTGTCCCCAATTCCGAGTTTCTCTGTTCCAGGCTCCCATTCCTCCTCAGGGGGTCCTGCCTTTTAAGCCGTGGAAAGAGCCTTGACCATTTTCATCTGTAACAGTAAATAGCCAGGACTTCATCAGAACACTGACTGAATGTAGTCACCTCCCTTAAATACACTAAATAATTAACAATTATGCAATTAGACAAGACAAAATTGTATTAAATAAAATTGCAAGATGTTGATGCAAAATTAAAACCAATGACTGAACGATAAATTCAAGAAAATAAATAGACTCCATTGAGCAAAACACTAATGTTTTAAAATACACTACAAAAAAACAACCATAGTGTTTTATTTTTAAAATACTTGTTATACTAATGCATTCATTTAACCATGGCCTTACAGCAGCATTGAGTCACAATTGCCAACGAAGCTCGCAAGCTTTAAGTTGCTCAGGAACAATCCTGCCTTGTTGATCACTTAAGTTGCAGAACTGCTAAGAATTTAAAATAGTGATCACCAACACTTTAAATATGCCTGCCTAATGCATTGGTATCGACAGCCTTGGCTATATCTAACATATGTTCTTAGAGCCTACTTTTAAAATTCCTAGCAGTCTTTCCCACATAAAAGGCCTGTCATGATGTACACTTAGCGGTATAAACTACGTTCTTAGATAAACAATTCTAATGTCCATAAATTTTGATCTTAAAATTATTAAAAGACATGACATCATCCGTTTCTGAAATATTTTTATACTGTGTACACCTGCCACATTTGTAATTACAACTTTTTTATTTATCTTCCCAACTCTGACACAGCTTTGACTTTTCTCTAAAATGTCTTTAAAGTTGAGAGCCCTCTTAAATGTAAACCTTGGAGTGTAGCCAAAGAGTTACAAACAGTTATCTTCTGAAGTTAATAAAGGCCAGTTTTTCTTAATATCACAAATATATAATGCACTTGAATTATATGTAAGAATAAAAGAAAAACTACCATCATCTCTCTTAGGCACTATTTTGACCTCTCCAATGGCTGTGTTACAAGACAAAACAGGTGAATAAGTATTAGTGCATCTCTTATGTTGAATTTCATTCTTAAGTGTATCTAACAATGAATTAGGATAACCTCTAACCCTAAACATGTGCAATGTGAAATCCATCTCATTGGCAAAGTCCACGTCCCTAGTTGTCATCCTCGCTGCCCTCACAAGTTGCCCTTTTACTACTGCTCTTTTTTGAAAGGCAGGATGGCAACTTGAATATTCCAAATAGGAATTAGAGAATGTAGGTTTTCAGAAAATATTTAGGTTAATGAGTTTGTATTATGATCAACAAAAATTTCAACATCCAAGTACTGAATGACATCAGGACTGTATTGATGGATGAATTTTAAGAATTCTACTGTACTATTGATGAAATCAAAAAATTCTTGTAAACTTTCAGATGTATCATGCCATATAAAACAGATATCATCCAAATATCTAGTATAATGTGAAATAAACTCAAAATATTTACTGTTAAATACATAATTATTTTCCCAGTATGAGATCACAAGGTTTGCAAAAATGGGGGCACAAGCTGCCCACATAGCCACCCCAACACGTCTGTATAATTGGCCCTCAAAAAAGATGCAATTGTTGTCTAATATAACCTCCATCAAGGTAACAAAAGTGGTAATTCTATGACCCTCAAGTTTCTTGGAGGCTGACAACTGTGTTTCTAACCATTCGAGACCAAGCTCGTGTTGTATCACGCTAAAAAGATTACATACGTCAGTAGTGACCAAAATAAAGTTATTTCCACATTAAAGTTAAATAAAAACTGCCAAGAATCCTTGCATATGTACCTAAATGCTGTCAGGGCTTCTTTAAGATGTAGGTCCAAGAATCTAGAGATGAAAAAAGTTTTGGATCTTTTCACATCAATGATGGGCCTAAAGGGTGGAATGTGTAAAGACTTGTGTATTTTGGGAATACCGAAAATACTCCCAATTACTGGGTGGTCATTTTTCATATAGTTATATTCATCTAAGGTAATGTTACTTTGAAAAAGCATGTGATCTAACAGTAGATCCATTTTATGAAAAGCAATGTTGATCTCATTATGAGAAATTCCTTCATATGTGCCATCATTCAATAAACCATTAATTGCGCACAGTCTACTGTATACATTACCACCATACCATTGCCCTTATCGGGCTTCATCACACGAATCCCCCTGTCATATGCAATGTCTGTCAATAATTTTCTTTCAATATTTGTTAAATTATTAAAATAATATAAAGATGAATCTCTTAAAACTTCCCTAAATTCAAGCTCACTTAAAATTCACCCATCAATACAGTCCTGGTGTTATTCAGTACTTGGATGTTGAAATTTTTGCTGATCATAATACAAACTCGTTAGCCTAAACATTTTCCGAATACCTACATTCTCTAAATCCTATTTGGAATATTCGAGTTGCCATCCTGCCTTTCAAAAAAGAGCAGTAGTAAAAGGGCAACTTGTGAGGGCAGTGAGGATGACAACTAGAGACGTGGACTTTGCCAAGAGATGGATATCATATTGCATATGTTTAGGGTTAGAGGTTCTCCTAATTCATTGTTAGATGCACTTAAGAATGAGACTCAGCATAAGAGACGCACACTAATACTTATTCACCTATTTTGTCTTGTAACACAGCCATTGGAGAGGACAATATAGTGCTTGAGAGAGACGATGGTAGTTTTTCTTTTATTCTTACATATAATTCAATTGCATTACGTATTTGTGACATTTTTAAGAAAAACTGGCCTTTATTAACTTCAAAAGATAATTGTTTGCAACTCTTTGGCCAGACTCCAAGGTTTACATTTGAGGGATCTCAACTTTAAAGACATTTTAGAGAAAAGTCAAAGCTGTGAAAGTTGGGAAGATAAATAAAAAAGTTGATAATTACAAATGTGGCAGGTGTACACAGTGTAAAAATATTTTAGAAATGGATTATGTCATTTTATTTAATAATTTTATGGTAAAAATTTATGGACATTAGAATTGTTTATCCAAGAACGTAGTTTATATCGCTAAGTGTACATCGTGCCCATCCTTTTCTGTGGGAAAGATTGCTAGGAATTTTAAAAGTAGGCTCTACGAACATATGTTAGATATATCCAAGGCTGTCGATACCAATGCATTAAGCAGGCATATTCAAAGTGTTGGTGGCCACTATTTTAAATTCTTAGCAGTTCTGCAACTTAAGTGATCAACAAGGCAGGATTGTTCCTGAGCAACTTGAAGCTTGTGAGCTTTGTTGGCAATTGCGACTCAGTACTGCTGTAATGCCAGGGTTAAATGAATGTATTAGTATAACAAGTATTTTAAAAATGAAACACTATGGTTGTTTTTGTAGTGTATTTTAAAACAGTGTTTTTCTCAATGGAGTGTATTTATTTTCTTGAATTTATCGTTCAGTCATTGGTTTTAATTTTGCATCAACATCTTGCAATTTTATTTAATACAATTTTGTCTTAATTGTCTAGTTGCATAATTGTTAATCATTTAGTGTAGTTAAGGGAGGTGACTACATTCAGTCAGTATTCTGATGAAGTCCTGGTTATTTACTGTTACAGACGAAAGCACTCAACCTGAATAAAGAATTTTGTGTGGTGCAACTTCAGTGCTTCTTCTTCCTTACAGTTTTTCTTGGTGGTTTTTGTTTTTGGTTACGAAGAGCCTTGACCACTGCCTGGTCTCAGGTGGCTCTCAGGTGGCTCCTATGTTACTGAAGTCTCACCCTCTGACCCCAGGTTTATCTGTTCTACCAACAGCCTCTACCCCTGAACAGCGAGGTCCAAGATCGCAAGATTTACCTACTAAAGGCGTACCCTCTTCCGAGTCCTCTTCAGATGCTCCCACTGAATAGCCATCTCAGAAGAGATTGTGTAAGCTGAAAGAGCTTGATTCTCCTGAAGAATCCATCACAGAGGATACAAATTGTGATGAGGGGGAGGATTCCCCATGGTCACCCCCAGAAGATGTCTGCTTCGGAGACATTCTTGAAATCCTAAACCAGAGGGGTTATTGGAAGCCCAAAGACCCTTCCTCTGAGGAATCTGTGTACCTATAGGCCTTTGGTGCCCGCCCGTCTACCTCCTGGGTGATCCCACCCTCTGACCTAATTAAATTGATCACTCAGTGGGCTTGGAAGGCTCCTGATTCTGTAGAACCTGTCCCCCGGAGACCTGACAAAATACTTTCCACCCCCGAGGACCATCCACATTGGGCAAAGGGCGTAGTAGTTGATGCCAATGTGGTATCGGTGGCCAACAAGAAAGAACTCGCAGAGGAAATTTCTACTGTTCATCCCCCTGAGAGTCCAGGGTGATGGACAGATTTGTGAAGTGGGTCTGTGCATCAACCTTTTCTGTCAGGTCCTTGAACTTTTTGGCACACTTTACTAGACTTTAGAGGGATCTTGTCAAGAAGCTGTCAAATACCCTGGCGGGAGCAGTGGCTGATGGGGTTTAAGGAAGGTGGCTTCCCAGTTAGATACTCTGGAATCTATTTCAAACTGGTCCATGAGGCTCATTGTGCATGCAGTTGAAGGGGCGACCAGGTCAGCAGGTTCAGATGTTGCTATTCAATGACACACTTGGATGCACCTGTGTGAGTTTATGGAACTATTCAAGTCTTCTTTCGTCAATGCTCCCTTTGACAGATTCTCATTGTTTGGGCGCAAAGTTAAGGAAACACTGTCCAGGTATGAAAAGGATGTAAAGACTCTGTCTGCTGTGGGTTTTTCCACTCCTTAACAATCCTAGTCCAGGAATCAAAGGAGTATGTGGTTCAAGATGTCCCAGAAGTCTTTCCAGGGCACACATGGTACACACTCCCCTCAGGGCAGAGGGGGGAGTTACAATGGAAGATGCCATCATAGAGGAAGGGGTGGTTTGCAGAATCAGGGTTCCAGGGGAGTCCTTGTGTGATCAACACTATAAGTGCTTCTGAAAGCGGGCCCAATTGCTTGCCTCTGGAGGTAGTCTGAGGAAGATTCTTAAATAATGTAAAACCAGTAAAAAAAACTTGTTAAAATACATCACCAATGTAGTATATCAAACTTGCATCGACCTTAATACCTTTAAGAAGGGGATTGACACTTGTTTAATTAACTATGTCATTCATTCATTTAAACAATGCTATATAAGGGAACTAATATAAATGTGAATTTGACTCTGATGATGCCTAAATGTAAGTAGATGAAAGCGCCAAGTTTTTTGCTTTTTTATTTAATAAAGTGTACTTCCATGGATGTCTGGGCATTGTGGTGAATGCTCTGTTTGGAACTTGTGTTTTAATAATCACGTAGTGTGATTTTTGTTGGGCAGGAAGAAGATTCTCCTTGCACCCACCTGCCTGGTGATGCATAATTACCAGTGCCCGGGTGTTAAGGATTATTTCCAGAAGTTTTTCACTCCCCTTTATCCTTTACCTGAGAACACGACCAAAACTCCCCAACATTCCACCCAGTCAGAGGGATCAAGCAACATTAGAAGTACAAATGCTGCTAGAAAGAGAGTCATCCAAGAAGTCCACCAGACCAATTAGGAACTGGAGTTTAGTCAAGATTCTTTTTAATGCCAAAGAAGATAGGGGACTGGAGACCAGTTTTGGGTCTCAGCATTCTAAACAAATTTGTCCAGCAGTCAAAATTCCGGATGGACACGGTTCAGTCACTGCTTCCCTTCTTAGAGGAAAACAATTGGATGTGCTTGATCAACTTTCAAGAAGTGTATTACCACATAAAGATGGACAAATGCTCAAAATTTCTCCGCTTCCAGCTGGGAGCCAGTCATTACCAGTTAAGAGTGCTGCCCTTTGGTCTCACCACAGCCCCCAGGGTGTTCACTAAATGCATGGCAGCAATCACAGCACATTTGAGGCTTCATGTATTCAAGGTGTTTCCTTATCTAGATGACTGGCTCCTTATTGCTTCCACCAGGCATCTACTGCTACAAACAACGGACTTCATTCTGGAGCTATCTCAACAGTTGGGCATCACAGTCAATATTGCGAAGCCTCAACTGAACCCTTCTCAAGATATGGAATTGTTTGGAGCTTGGCTCAACACTCTGTCTTGTGTGCCATCTCTTCCCCTCCACAGGTTGTAGAAAATATAATCGCAGGTTCACCCTATTCTTTGATCAAACAAAAGTACCGGCTCAGCAAATTCTGTAAGCATTGGGCTGCATGGCAGCACTGATCACATTAGTCCCACTGGCAAGATTTCACATGAGACTTCTTCAGTGGCTGTTTGCGAACCAATGGTCTATTCTAACCCACCCCATGAATCACATAGTTTTTATATCCAGCAGATGCAAAAATGACCTATCCTGGTGGATGCAGTCCAAGGAGATTCTGCTAGGCCATTCCTTTGTCCTCCCTCAGCTGAAGGCCATAGTGACCACGGATGCTTCCTAGATGGGGTGGGGTGGCATTATTTGGGGAAGACAGTCCAAGGCACTTGGTCCCATTCTGAGGCCAGTCTGCTCATCAATGTTCTGGAGCTCAGAGCAGTGCTTCTAGTGTTGCAAGGGTGTCATTCTGCCTTACCTTAAGGGACGATAGCTATTCAGTCAGACAACATATCCGTAGGCTGGTACATCAACAAACAGGAGAGAACCAATTCCTACTGCTGTGTGGAGAAGCTCTTAGAGTGTGGCAGTGGGCCATAACTTCCAACCACTTTCTGATAGCAATGCACATCCCGGGGAGTTCAAACGTGATTGCGGACAAGCTGAGCAAGTGTATCCTCATGCCTTATGAGTGGTCTGTAAAGTCTAGAGTGGAGAAGAAGATTTTTCTTTGCTGGGGTCAGCCTTGCTGTGACCTGTTTGCCTCACCACTGAACAACAAGTGCAGAAGCTACTTTGCCCTGATTCCCCTTCTGGGGGAGTCCCCCAGAGATGCTGTTTTCCTCGATTGGCCCTGGGTCTTCTTTGTGCCTTTCCTCTGATCCCTCTATTCCTAACGAAAGCTGCTCAGTTGAGAAGCCAAAGTAATCCTCATTGCACCTTACTGGCCTCTATAAATATGGTTTCCCTTCCTTTGGCATCATCTACTTCACTGTTCGTGGATTCTGCACCCCGTTACGGACCTTTTGTCCTATACTCGGGGACGAGTGCATGCCAGTCTACAGACCCTCAAGCTGACTACTTCGTTTCTCCAATTCTGTTAGTTTCCAGGCATAGTGACATCCCTTCTCCTGTACAACACATTTTGTTGGCATCTGATAAACCATCCACCAGGAGTCTCTACCATAGTAAATGGAAGAGATTTTCTATCTGGGCTTCTGATAATGGTCTGGACCCTTTTTCAGCGCCAGTAGAAAAAGTTCTAGAGTTTTTAGCTACCATCTTTTAAAGGAGCTTCTGCTTCCACTGTTAGTTATTTTAGCAGCTATTTTAAATTTCCATAACGGTTTCAGTGATCACCCCTTAAATCTCCGACAGGTTTTGTAAGGTTTTTCTTAAGGGCACCATTCTTTTAAAGCCCCCATTCTATTATCCTCTACCACCATGAGTTAAAATTTTCTTTCTTGGGAAACATTGTTTCTTATAGCTGTCACCTCAGCGAGACAAGTCTCCGAATTATGGGCTCTGTGTATGGGCTCTGTGTTCTAAAGCCCCTTATCTAGTATTTCATAAAGACAGTGTCACTCAGGACAAACCTGTCCTTTCTTCCTAAAGTGATTTCAGAGACCAATATCAATTAATCTATAGACTTGCCTGTATTCTTCCCAAATTTTTCTAATAAAGACGAATACTGCTTACATGTTCTGGACGTGCACAGGCAGTTATGTTTTTATCTGGACAGAACTAGGCATTTTAGACAGTCAGAACAATTGATGTTCTGTAGTCCTATCTGGCCTTCATTCTTACTCTTGGGATTGGAGCCGAACCTTGGCTCCGTCTCGGCCATACTGTAGCTCAAAAACTTCTTGTTGGCTCGTGACTAGGAGGTATCCCATCATGCATCACGACTATTCCCCAGATCTCGTTTGCCACTTGTTCAGCTCAGACGTGATTCTTCTTTGCTGTGGCTAAGTGCTATTTTTCAATATTTTCTTATCATTGTTGGATAATATTATATTGTCTTGCTAGATTTGTGTGTTTATTGCAGTCTTTGTCTGTTTCGGACTATTTGCTGCTTATTTCTCTGTGTATTTGTTGTACGTTGTTTGGCCATTTTGGTATCCCTGCATTGCTAATCTCCTGTGTGGCTGCTTCCTCGTTCTGTTTGTCTCCCATTGGGCTAGGCTCATTTAAATTAGAGAACCTAGTCCTTGGTTCTGTTTTCCATTTCTCCCTGGGCTAGGCCTGTTTAACTAAGAGGACCTAGTCCTCTGTTTATTCTCCTTCCTCTTAGGGCTAGGCCTGTTTAAATTAGAGGACCTAATCCTCCATTTATCCTTTTGTCTGTCAACTTGTGTGTTGTTTTGCGGAGTGTGGTTTTTTGAATTATGTCTAAAGGCACTAAGGATCATAAGCCTTCAGGCTTCTAAAAGTGTACTAATTGTGCCCAGAAGATGTCCTTGACTGATGGGCACAATTTGTGTGTTTACTGTTTGGGGGCTGTTCACCTTTATGAGTCTTGCCTGTTTTCCATGGGTTCAGTACTTGTGTTCTTCAGGAGAGAAAGAACAAACTGATATTGAAGGGACTATTAAAACATTCCTTTGAGGAGGAATTGACATCCTCATCGTCCAGTAGTTCTAAATCTCTTTCCTCCTCCAAAAAAGACAGACCTAAAACTACAAAAAGGCAGTCTCCCACCCATTCCGTTTCATCAGAGCCACCAGACAAAATTGCTGAAGTGGCTACACCCTCATCGTCTCCACTGATTTCGGTGCCGATAGAGGTTAGCTTAGTGGATTTGTCAGTCTCTGCTCCAGAAACTTCGGAGCCGATAACTGATACTACATCTCGGAGCCGGTCATCTGAATTTCAACCTGTTTCCCCGACTCTTAGGTTGCCTATATTCCAGTGATCTAGATTCCCCACTCTATCTTCCAGGACCTCTAAGGAGCCTTTCTGATGAGGACGTCGAGAGAGTGTTGTGTAGACTGCTTTAGACTTTGGCACCGGCAAATTTGCTTTCAGCTACATCCCATTCAGTTCTGGAGCCCAATATGCCCCCACACCCGATCGATGTTCCCCTTCCGAGCCTCACTGAGCCTTCGGAGCCAGAGTTGTTGGTGCCTCCAGTTATGGATAGGTCGGTTCTAGCTATCTCAGTTGGTCTCTAGGTTCCAATATCTGCTCCGACCCTTTTGTTGCTCTCCGCAGAGTCTAGGGTCCTCAGCTCTCCAGTTGGGCCTGAGGGGGACTCTCTGAATTTAACTTCTTCGGTTCTGAGCCTACCTCTCGGTGCTTTGGCCCGTGCGAGCTTGGACCTCACATCAGACTCGGACCCCATCTCTTCGGCACAAAGGGCTGCCTCTGCATCTTTGGAGCAGAGGGCATCCTCAGAGCCTGGAGGATCAGTCTTCGAGGTGATGAGGAGTTTGCTGTGTAGGTCGTCAGCTCCATCCAGAGGTACCGGCACTCTTCCCCCTAAGGCGCCACCTTCAGTCTCAGCTCCCTCTCACTCCCAACACAGCAGAGACCCGCAGCCTCAGGATACGTCCATGATTGGTCCCCAGTCTTCCGAGGTCTCCCCAGAATGCCTGTCTGAGGAACCACCTAGGAAGAAAACTTGTAACAGGAAGCATGTTGACTCCCCTGATGAGTCTATTACATCAGACACTGACCTCGAGGAGTCAGAAGGGTCCCCCAAGTCGTCCTCTGATGATATCTCATTCACAGATATCCTTGAGATCCTTAAATAGAGAGGCAGATGGCCCACCACATCCCCTTCTGATGAGGAGTCAGTGTACCTGAAGACTTTCTGGTCTCAACCCGCCACCTCTTGGGTGTCTCCTCCTTTCGACGAACTACTGGATTTAGTAAGTCAAAAGGTGTGGGAATCTCCTGAGTCTGTGGAACCGGTTTCTACAAGACCAAATAAATTTTTGTCGGCACCCCAGGATAAGGAGTTTCTTACTAATGGTGTACCAGTAGATGCTATGGTGGTGGCGGCAGCCATCAAGAAGGAACTTGCCAAAACTTCTCCACTGTCTATCCACCAAACAAGGAGTTTTGAATGATGGATAGGTATGGGAAGCGTATTATTTCTTCAGCGTCTTTTACACTTCGATCGCTGAACTACCTGTCCCATTTCATAAGGCTCCAGAGAGATCTCCAAAAAGAGCTGGGAGATACTTTACAAGATAACGTATCTGATGCGGTATCTCAGAAGGTCAACGCACAGATGTCAACCCTTAATTACGTTGTGAACTCCTCCATGAGGCTGATTTCGTATGCAGCAGATGGAGCGAGTAGGGCAGCGGGTTCAGGTGTCTCTCTCAGAAGACACTCCTGGATGTGTTTGTGTAATTTTGCGGAGGCCTTTGCCTTTTATGTTTACCAATGCCCCATTTGACGGATCCTCATTGTTCAGAACCAAGGTAAAGGACACCCTTACCAGGTCCGAGCAAGAAGGAAAAACCCTGTCTGCCGTGGGAGTCCATTTTTCCATCCCTTCTAGACCCTATCCCAGAGGGCAGAAGGGCGGCAAAATGTGGTTCAGAAAATCACATAGGTTTTTTCAGGACGCACAAGGTGATTCCTTCTCCAGAGGCAGAGGAGAAGGAAATAATGGCAGACGCCGCCCTAGAGGTAGAGGAGACCCGCAGAACCAGGGAGACCGTGATTCCTTTCGTGGTCGTCACTATCAGCGCTCCTGAAAGGAGGCCCGACTGCTCGTCTCTGGAGCCAGTCGGGGGTCGTATTTCTTTATACCCAGAAGCCTTGCACAATGGTACTCAAGACAAGTGGGTATTAAAGATAATTACCAGAGGTTACCATATTCCCTTCTCTTCTTCACCCCTTCAGACCAGATGAATCCCAGATGTGCCACCCAATCACAGGGATTCAACAACTCCAGAAATCCAAAAGTTGCTTGTGAAGAGAGTCATTCAGCCAATCCCCGCAGACCAAGTAGGATTAGGAACTTACTCCAGATTCTTTTTGGTGCCAAAAAAAACAGGGTACATGAGACCCATTTTGGATCTCAGCAAATTGAACGAATTTGTACAGAAGTCCAAGTTCTGAATGGTCACCTTACAGTCGATACTCCCGTTGTTAGGGAAAGACATTTGGATGTGCTCTATAGGTCCATAGGTTCATACTAGGCTATCTGCCCTAGGGCATTTATAAGCCTAGCCAGAATGTGTTTGGCTTTCGCCACCCATTTTAAATTTATTTTGCTATGCCCTTTTTCGAGGTTAGTGTACTGTGCCTCTGTCTAACAGTGACACAGAAGTGATACCCGGGGTAAACCTACAATCTCCCATCCACTCATCAAGATTCCTCTTGAAGAGAGTCAATGAGGGACTCTGCCTAACCTGGACTGGGATTTTATTCCAGAGTGAAGGGAGCCTCAGGGTTATGAATCTGTCCCTCCAGAATGTCCTATTTATTTCAGTGCTGAGGTTCAAGTCTCTCGAGCGCGTAGCTCGATGGGATTTGGATTTTCTGAGGTGCAGCATGTCCATTAATTCCGGGTTAGACATGGCTTTATACGTCAGGCACAGATCGCCTCTGAACAGGCGGTATGCCACTGAGTAGAGCTGGAGTTTCTTTAACCGGGCAGCATTTGTCCAAGATGCTTACTACCACATCAAAATGGACAGGGCATCGAAGAGTCACTTATGCTTCTGGCTGGGAGCCAGTCATTATCAGTTCCGCGCCCTGCTCTTTGGTCTCACCACAGCACCCAGTGTGTTCACCAAATATATGGCAGTGGTTACAGCTCACTTGAGACGTCAGGGATTCCAAGTGTTTCCATATCTAGACGACTGGCTCCTGACTGCAACCACCAGGCATCTACTGTTACAGGCCAGGGACGCTACCATTTCAGCTTGCCTGCAGTTAGGAATTACAGTAAATTGGCAAAAATTTGCATTGTCACCCTCTCAGCATGTGGATTTTATTGGTGCTAAAATAAACACCGTCTCAATGAGAGCATACCTTACCATGGAAAGAATTCAGTGTCTAAGGGAACAAGTCTTGAATTTACTTCCACTAAGAAATGTCAAAGCAAAGGTGGTGCTCAAGCTATTGGGGACCATGGCTTCCACAATAACACTAGTTCCATTAGCCAGACTGCACATGAGGGTCCTGCAGTGGTTACTTTTTGCCCAGTGGTCACTGTAGTACCTTCCTGTGTCTCACCCCATCCTGATAACAAATTTGTGCAAACAGGATCCTCGTTGGTGGATCCAGGCCAGCAATATAGGCAGACCATTTGCCCCCCCCCCCAGTTGCCACTGTGACCACAGATGCCTCCCAGATAGGGTGGGGAGCATTATCTAGGGAGAACAGTCCAAGGCACATGGCAAGATCACGAGGCTCATTTGCATTTCAACGTCTTGCAGATGAGAGCAGTGCTTCTAGTGTTGCAAGCACTTCACAGCTTTCTCCCTCTAGGGATGATTGCAATCCACTCGGGCAACATGTCGGTGGTATGGTACCTAAACAAACAAGGAGAAGCCAGAGCTTACCCCCTCTGCAGGGAAGCCCTACGGGTATGGGAGTGGGCAGTGTCTTCCCAGTACTTTCTGATATCAACGCACATCCCAGGGAAATCCAGTGTCATAGCCGACAGGCTCAGCAAGGCTATTCTGATGCCTCATGAGTAGTCTCTGAACACATACATTGTGGAACAAATTTTTCGCAAATGGGGTCAGCCTTGCTGCAATCTCTTTGCCACCCCTCTCAATGCCAAATGCAGCAGCTACTTTACCCTGTTTCCCCTGGAAGGGGAAGCACCAAGAGACTCACTCATTCACAAGTGGCCCTCAGGACTTCTCTATACTTTCCCCCCCTTCCTCCTCATATCGAAGGTAATTCAGAAAGCAATATCCACGGAAAGCAGAATGATCCTAATTGCTCCTTACTGGCCTCGACAGATTTGGTTTCCCATCCTCAGACCTCAACTAAATGACGAAGCGTGGACTCTGGATCCAGTGCCAGATTTACTGACACACATGTCAGGGGTGTTCCATCCCTCTCTCCACACCCTCAGCTTGACAGCTTGGCTGCTCCAAATCCATCCCTAGTCAGGCTTCATGACTTTTCTCCCGAGGTTGTACACATCCTGTCCTCTTCTCACAAACCTTCTACCAGGAAGATTTATACCAGTAAATGGAAGAGATTCCCCTTTTGGTCCCGTGAGAGAAACCTTGATCCTTACACAGCTCCCATTTCTGCCTTTTTAGACTTCCTCTCGCAGTTATTCAACCAAGGTTCAGCAGCGGCAACTATCAAAGTCCAGTTGGCAGCCATTTCCACCTTTCATGTTGCTAATGAAACCTAATCTTATGGCTCATAGGCTTTGTAGAGCCTTCCTCAAAGGAACAACTTTGCTAAGACCCCCAGTCATGGATCCTGTGGCTTTGAACTTAGTTCTCCATAAATTTACATCAAGTCCTTTTGAACCTTCAGCAACATGTGACCTCAAGCTTCTAACTTGGAAAACTATATTTTTAGTGGCTATCTCTTCTGCAAGAAGAGTCTCTGAACTGCAAGCTCTTTCCATTAAGCCCCCTTATTTGTTATTTCATAAAGATAGTGTCTCTTCCTTTATTCCTAAGGTTTCTTCTCAAGCCAACATTAATCAGTCTATTGAGTTGCCTGTGCTCTTCCCTAAGTTTTCTAACAAAGCAGAATACAAATTCCACCAATTGGATGTGCATAGACAGTTGTGTTTTTTATCTGGACAGAACTAAAGGTTTCAGAAGGTCAGATTAGTTGTTTGTCTCCTTTTCAGACTCTAGGAGGGGCCTTTTTGTTTTTAAAGTCACACTATCTAACTGAATTTCCATTTGCATTTCATTTCTCTATTCCTCCTGTGGTAAAGATCTTCCTTTCAAGGTGAAAGCTCATTCTACCAGGTCTGTGTCTACCTCGGTAGCCTTTCAGGCTAGAATCCCAATAGACAACATTTGTGCTGCAGCAACATGGGCTTCACCTCACACATTCATTACTCACTACAAATTGGATATGGCTTCTAGGAACAGGTCTTCCTTTGGTTCCACAGTACTCAGGATCATTTTCCAATGAGCCACCCAAGATGAAGGTGCTAGGGACGCTGTTGCAAGAGTAAGAATGAAGGCGAGATAGGACTACAGAACATAAAAGAAGTTATGTCCTTACCATAACATTCGACGTTTGTAGTCCATCTCATCCTTTATTCTTACAAACCCTCCCTCCTGCCCCCTCCTAGAGGACCTGAGGGTAGAGTGCCTACTGCTTTCTTGTTAGTCCTTTCGATTTGGTTTGTTCTTTGTCTCTGTATTTTGTCCTTGCAGCAAACAAAATCTGGTGAATAGTGATGCATGATGAGATACCTCCTAGCCACGAGCCAACAAAGAGTTTTTGAACTACAGTATGGCGGAGTCAGAGCCGAGGTTCGGCTCCGATCCCAAGAGTAAGAATGAAGGGCGAGATGGACTCCAAACATCGAATGTTATGGTAAGGACATAACTTCTTTTTTGTGTCTTTTGCGAGTGCAACCTTGGGCAAATCTGTTTCTAAGGTTACTCTATCAAGATGGCCGAGAGATTGCATTTCCTTTATTTACATGAAAACAAATCTAAGACTCCCTATGCCAGTGAAGGCACATTCTACCAGATGTATGGCGACTTCAGCTGTTTTTCATTCTAAAGCTTCCATGTTACAAATATGCGCAGCTGCAACATGGGCTACTCCACATAATTTTATTACTCATTACAAGTTGGATATGGTCTCCGGGGGGAGAGCCTCCTTTGGTTCTATGGTTCTCAGGAATGTTCTTCCATAGGGCCACACAGGATCTAAGGTAGCTGGGGACTCTGTCCCACAAGTTAAGAATAGAGGAAGATTGACAACATCAGATAAAGAAGTTATGACTTATCATAACATTCCATCTATGTTGTCGCTCTTCATCTGTTCTTGTGTACCACCTCACCGTCTCCCTCCTGTAGAGTTCTGGAGGAGCAACATGCTGTCCTGGGCTTCTTTGTTAGGATGCACCTTGGACATGGCTTCTGCCTTGAGCTAGGGTATTTTCTTCTGTAAGCCTGCAAACTTGATCTGAGGTAATGTAGGGAAGGGCATTGTGGGTAGACTTGTAGCTTGAGAGATTTTTTTGGGTGACGCAAGCTGTTTAATGGCTGGATCAGTTCCGAGGATCGAAACCGTAGACCCACAAATCAAGAGTAGATGAAGATTGACAACACAGATGAAACGTTATGGTAAGTCATAAGTTCTTTTTTCAGAACCCCATCCCCTTTTAATTTGGATTAAAAAAAACTTTGAATTTTCAACAAATGAAGTTTATCCTCCCATATTGGAGGAGTTGCGCCAAATTGATAGTTGCACCCATGTGTATTACCTAATGTGAAATTAAGGTTACCCCTTCTAAAGCACACATTACAGGCTGTTCCCACTAACACTGATTGCTGTCTATGCTTTTCATCTCTCTTCTCCCTTTCCAGATGTGAAAAAATGCTTGCTTGCTTTTAATGAACTTTAACATTTAACCCCAAGAATAAATCCACTGGCTACATGTGAATAAACTAAATTGTTGACTGTTGTATTAAATGCATTAAAGGAGCAAGTCTGCCAGGAAAACTGCTACTACTTGATCACTCCGATAGTTTCACATTTTATTTTTAACTGTGTTACTTATCACTGAAACTTTTTCTCAGAACTCTCAACCCTTAGCCTATCTGCAGGTGCAAGCAATTCGTTATCTGTATGTGAAGGCAGTCAGAAATGAGAAAAATGTAGCTAACACCTTTACAGATGCATGAAGGAGCCTTTGTTAAGTTCACTCAGAAGTACAATGTTTAGATGTCTTCCAACCAACCGTTTGTACCTGCAGAGTTGTCTCCTACAGAGAGCATTTCCTAATGGGGAAAAGCTAATAATTTTGCAAATGCAAAACTGTATAATTTTCTATGCATTTCATAATTTTATTTTGTTTTTCAACGCTACACCAAGGACAATAATCTACATACCATACCCTCCTCTGTAAAAACAATGGAAATTACTGATCATATCAAATGTAGAAGTAATTTACATCTCACAACAGCTGAAGATCACATTTTATTGACTATCTTTTCTATCCTGCCTTTCTTAACTTCTTATAGTGTAAAGACTACGTATCTTACAATTAAAGAAAATGTACTTGCTTTAATATATTTAACATACACAGCAGTCAAAGATAAAACTCCCATATCTTGCATTTAAAATTCCCCTGACTGCTCACTATACAAAGCTGTTTCATGTTATGAATTTTCTGCATAGTTATTTAGAATAAAATCTATTTTACTGCACTGAAAGAAAATAAGAACTTTCTTTCTAAGCATTAATGACATAGTGCGGTATATGCCGTACAGTTTGACCACAGGTTTAACAAAGCCAACAAAATCTCAGTCTTTCTCAGCCACTTTTTCTTGAAAAGCAATATTCCACATGTTTATGTCTTTACCTAACGGGATTGATGCTTTATATTCTCCCATTTATTCATTAATTTCAGTGTTGCTCATCTTTCTGATCATTTCCTTCTACCAACATCAGGCTGTGATTCAAGTCAATGGCTCTTTTAGTCAACTCCTGTGATTTTTATTGGCTCTGTAGCATATTACTTTGGAACAGTAGGAAAGGTTTCACTGGTGAAGCATCTTTATGGACTTTGTTGTCAGAAGAATGTGAAGCCAAGTTCCCTTCTGTTTGCTGGCTTACTGTTTACTGGATAAACTTTAGATTTTTAGTTCCTCCTTAGCCTGCTTTGCATCAACAGTTTCTTTGATGTTACAGGAAAAGACATTTGAAAGATAGTTCTATGCAGCCGCTTGAATATCACACCTGCCTCTTGACATTCCATGATTGCTGGTATAAACTTGCTCCTCTCTAGCCTGTTGTACAGTAAATAATCATTTTGCACAAGCATTCTATCTCCAGTTTTTAATACTTTTCCTTTCTGCCACAGTTGTGTCAGGGCTACACTCTTTTTCTGTGGTTTGATTGCATCTTTATTAATACAAGTCTTGGCTGCGTTCTCCGTGCCAGATTTGGTGCTTGCACATGATGCACCTTCTCGATTAACAAATTCTTCTGGGAAACACCAGCCTGGTTGCTTATTTGTGCTGTTCATAGGTTCATACTAGGCTATCTGCCTTGGGGCATTTATAAGCCTAGCCCGATTGTGTTTGGCTTACGCCACCCCTTGATTTGAGTATACTGTGCCCTTTTTAAAGTTTAGTTTACTGTGCCTCTGTTCCAAAATTAATAGTCTATTCCCTCTCGTTTCTTCAGTACAGGAGAAAATTTAATGTTTTCTGCATGCTGTGTCTTCTAGTTCTACTCTTTCTTTAAAAAGCTCTTGTTGAGAAGCCTCATTCTCAGTCTGCCATTTCTTCATTTCAACCTATGTTTTTCCCAGTTTAATCAGTTCAACGGAATAGCTACATAAAATTACTTTTATTTTTATTGCCTTTGTTATTGCAGTTAATATATCCCTCTAGTGTTACACCTCTGAGTGCATTTGATTTATTTTTTCCTTTAAATAACTGGAAGCCATCTCCTGCAGCAAAGCTGAAACTCAAACTGCTTTTTCTAAACAGCTTCAGGATTTTTCCTAGCCAGAGGGTTTTCTTTCTTTCTTTTTCTTTTCTTGTTGATTTTTCTCTCAAGTTCTACAGAGTTGTTCTTTACTGGTATCTAGGCAATGTAATTAATAACTAGAGACTGAATTTTACCAAAACTACAGTTTCACTGGCCCTTTTGTCACAGTTTCTGTTTTTTCACTGGGAGAGCTGAAATCATTCTGTTGACTATGCAACCATCAAAGTTCTGCACTCTCGATGGAATGAATTCCATCTATGTAAGTCAATTAGGATTTGACTTAACATATGCAACTGGTCCCATTGTTTCTAAAGTCAGCTTATTGAAATCCATGTATCCCTAAGTAAGATGCCATTTATCCAATATACTGGACAAGTAGTCAAAAAGCAGAAGTAATAAATCAGTTGATATCTGAATGAAAGGCAAAATGTAGCTAAGTAACAGCGAGTAGATGTGCTTCCGTAACACAGAAGGATAAATCCATACTTGTAGTCTAGATGACCCAGATTCAATTAATGTGGGTAGAGGAGAACTTTGCAAGGAAGGATTGGTATTAGTGGGAGATAGTGGGCTGCTATTACATGAAGAAGGCATGAAACCTGCAATGTCTGGCCTCATAACACCCCTGGGCAGGTATTATTTACGCAGTAACACACATCCTGTTGAGCTTTATTCCTTGCTTAATACAGCTGCTCGTCTGCCAAGCCAGTAGACATCGATGAGATTATCTCTGCTCTTCATAATTCTTTTTATCGCCTTATCATGTGTGTATCTCTCCGAAAGTCCTACTGTACAATAGGACTACAATAGCCACCTGCATTTTTCTGGCATCACTTTGATTCCAGAGAATGGATATAGATGCTGGACAAAGTCCCTGTAATAACTTAACAATTCTAAGTGTGTTGATTGGCAGATCTGGCTGCAATGCATTATCATTCATCAAAACCATGAGTGCTCTTTGTTCCACTGCTGTTACAGCTTCATATGCCCAACCCGCCACAGTCCTACCCCCATCTTGTGCATAATACTACATTCCCTTGTTTTGGGAAATAGGCTGAAGAATGGTGTCAGTTCCTCTGCCTGCTTTTGACTTTCTAGTAGCTAGGCGGCTACTGGAAGCAAG